>NC_090930.1:1311369260-1311679359 GCF_040938575.1 Ambystoma mexicanum | reverse complement strand
AAGTAAGTAAACAGAAGTGAAGACAGGAGCAAATTCAAGGCGATCAAAGGTCGCATTTCTTCAGTAATAATTCAGCCCTGCTCTGCACTAAATATGTCACTGCAAGCATGGCCTCTGCACTCTTGCCATTCCTTCCCACCAGTCTTTCTTCTCCTCTGTACTCCCAGCAGACCTCTCCTCTGAAAAAAGCATTTTCAAAGCTAACAGATTTGTCTTGTGTCTTGGTATTAAATAGGCACTTGCCAGTCACTGCGATCATATGCCCAGGTACTCACACCATGTTCTCAGAGTGGAGAGTAACATTTCATTCACAGATTGTGTCATTTTGAAGTAAAGGCAGCTATATGCGTAAAAAGCAGAGCATAAAATCTGCACTATTTGTGCACTATTTTAACTTCCCCTCCTTGCAGTTGGCTCTCAAAGGTGGCATAGTTACATGGTCCACAATTGAAGTCGAAGATATCCTGCTCTAGCGTAAAATCCTGAACTTAATTGATGCTGGGAGCGAAGGTACTCACACTCAGCAAGCTCTGCATAGGGAATGTGTTCTCTGAGGAGAATGGGCTGTCACTGGGATTGAGCAGCTTGTGAGAGTGTGGGTTTCTGTGGTGAGGGAGGTTTACTGCTGGGGTTTGGTGAATATTTCTTTGCACCATTCACTGAAGGGGCCCGACATTTACATTAGTGGTTTGGGTAGGCAGAGTCAGGTACTACAGGAAGGATGTCAGGTGTGTGCAATTCAATAAGAACGGGCCTCAGGGAGAATTTGGTGGATTTAAATATCGCTTCATTTGCAAGTACTTTGTTTGAACATGAATATGCCAATGTGTTGATCATCTGGGAGCTGTGTTAGGACATATTGTTGGCAATGGGAAAAAAACACAGTTGGGACACTCCCTTTCTAAGCATTACAGCTGGAGTGGGGGTAAGAGCAAACATGGGGGATTAGGAGGGTAGAGAGGAACCCCTCTGTTAAATGAAAGGAGCAGGGAAGCTGTCAGTGTTTTACCAGCAGCATTCTGCTGTCCTCAGTATTACCTGGAACTCTTAGGGAGCCTGTGAGCTGATACTGTGTCTGCTATCAGACTGGCCCTAACTATGGATGTTGATGGCAGCACAACATCATTTTAGTGCATTTCCTCCAGTCGTTTATTAATGCAGTGCTTTTAATTGATTCATCTTTAACACTAGCAGTATTTTGATGGGGTGGTTTTACATGTATAGTGCAAGGATAGTAGGCTAGTGGCAAAGGATTGAGGTTCAGGTGGGAGGGTAAGGTTGAGAGGCAGTCTGTAGTGCGAGCGAAGTATGTGCTAGGAGCAAAGAGTTAGGTGAAACTGATTAGGAGTGAAGGGTAAGGTGAAAAGTGGTTAAGACTAATAGGGGAGCTTGGAATAAAAGGTTAGTGGGCAAAGGTTTAGAGCCAACAGGTTATAAAAAAATCCAACTCTTGTTGGGGGTTGGCAAATGGGAAGTAATTTTCAGGTAAATTATTTAATACATTTAACGTAAAACAACTAGAGAAGAATGCACTCACTGAAAACAGTACTTTATGAAAAACCCATGACGAAGTGGGGAGGATAACCAGCAAGGATCCTCCTATCCCCAGTCACACCTCTCAAACATTTGATTTTGCTCGCTTGGTCCTTCATTGATCCAAAGACTGTGCATCCCAGATTAAACCAATTGGAATATGGTAACCTTAAAGATTGAAGAGGAAAATAACATTGCCTGCCAAAAAAAGTTCTGTGATCGGGGTGGGGTTCGGTGGAGGGGGGGGGAGGAGAGAAATACATATTTTACGGAAGTGAATACTGAGAAAAGCTAAGGTCTTGGAGCAACCCCAAATGAATGCTGAGAAACCCAAGGTGTGCAAGAGGCAATGCACGAGTGCTATGATATGATATGATATGGCATTTGTAACGCGCCTATACACAAGTGTTTCAAGGCGCGACGAGACAGGGGGGAACAAGGGGAGACAGACAACGATCCTACTAGGCCAGGTGTCATTCAGATCGCGCAAGTGCAAAGGGTAGAGGGAAAGGGAAAAGTGCAAGGGGGAAAGGGAGAGGGGAAGTGCAGTACAGGGTTAATAGCATACAGCAAACAGGATAAATAACAAGGGCCAGCTGGTGGCAAGTGCGAAGTAAGTGCAGACAAGTGCTGGGAAGGGGGGCTGTAGGGATACAGACACAGTCCCGTAGTGCAGGGGTTGCCATGGAGGCAGTGCAGGGGAGAGTGGCTGGGCCAAGGACCGAGAACGGTGAGTGGCCCAGTTGCAGATTCAGTGCAGTTTCAGTAGTATTAGCAGGGGAGAGGGGGAGAGAAAGCGGAGGCAAAGAGGAAGGTTTTGAGGTGCTTCCGGAACCGAAGATGGTTCTCCTCAAGTTTCAGGGAGGCAGGAAGGCTGTTCCAGAGGGAGGCCCCTGCAGCGGAGAGAGATCTGCCCCCAACTCGTTGTTTGGAGAAGCGGCTGACTCTGAGGGAGTTGGAGGCAGATGAGCGAAGAGCTTGAGAAGGAAGATATTTAGGAAGAGCGAGTTGAAGGTATTTTGGCCCAAGGCCCCAGACGGCCTTGTGGACAATGCAGATGGTTTTGAACTTGATCCTCGCAGTCACTGGGAGCCAGTGCAGTGATTTCAGTCCTGGAGAGATACGGTCCCTGGGCTTGAGCCAAGGACAAGTCTCGCAGTCCTGTTCTGGATGAGTTGCAAAAGGCGGAGAGTAGAGGCGGGCAGATTTAGATAGAGGCTGTTACAGTAGTCCAGCTTCGAGAGAACCAGGGCTCTAGAGACAGTGAGCTTCTGGGGGAATGAGAGGAAAGGAAGGATACCTCTGAGGAGGTGTAGCTGGTAGTGTGACTTCTTAGAGACGTCGGATATGTGAGGAGAGAAGGAGAGTGTGGAGTCGAATAGATGACCCCAAGCTGTTTTGCCTTGCAGGTAGGAGCAGGAAGAGGGCCAAGAGAGGCCGGCCAGAGAGCAGCAGGGAAGGAGGGAGTGGGTGTGCCGATGAGTAGAATCTCAGTCTTACTGGCATTAAGTCAGAGGTCGTTGGCAGCACACCATTCCTGGATAGCAGAAAGACAGTCAGAGATGAGGGAAGGAGAAGAGGAGGTCGAGGGTAGCCTGAAAATGAGCTGGGTATCATCTGCATAGCAGTGAAAGTTGGGGCAGAGAGCAGCGATGCAGTGGACGAGAAGTGCCAGATACTGGTTGAACAGCCAGGGAGAGAGGTTAAATCCCTGGGGGACACCACAGGTAGAGAAAAAGATGTCAGAGAGGAAAGACCCCAGTTGGACCTGAGATAGGCAACACTTTCTTCTGCATGAGATGTATGCGGTCACCGCGACCCATCTGTACAGGGATCCTTCACTTACAGGACAGCTCCACGGACTGAGGGTGACCTGTTTTTTCTTAAATTAACTGTCACTTGAAGCACTGCATTTATTGGTGACAATATATTTAAGGAAAAAATATATCCAGGCGTGTATAGGTCCAGGGCCGGTGCTATCACTAGGCAAGGTTAGGCGCTTGCCTATATGTTGGAAATGTTACAGTGGCAAAATGCTGCGTTAACACCGCCACACCAATTACTGACTTGCCTGTAATGATAGCATCAACCCTGCACTGTTACACTGTCTGCAGGCTGACTGCAGCAGCAGCAGACCAGGTGACGCCATGAAGGTTGGGGGGTTTGGGGTTGGGTCAGGAGTGGCATGGACGATGCACCGCTGGCACCTGCGCATTATCACACCACAAAGCAGGGCACCTGCCCCCTCGACCGATCGTCGACCCAATGGTATGAGTCAGTGAATGCAGTAGTGCACTATGCAGCCTGGCCGTGCCCCCTGAGTCTGTTAACTGGAATTGGTCTGGACCATCCGACGAGGTGGCCGCCTGTGCAATCTGTACACGCTGCAGGCCTGCAACAGCCAGGCCAGTGCCCGTAATAGGCCACCAAATCTATCCTGGTGGCGGCGGCCCCTACTGTACCTGTGAGAGCGGCCCAGGGCTGTAACAGTAACAGTAACAATAACTATAACAGTAACAGTAACAGCCACTCAGGGGCGGGCTCGAGCCTGCTGCTGCAGCTTACAGCCATATTATGAAAAAATCATGGAATCAGTTTACTGATAATTTGTTATTGTTTTAGCGCTTTCGCTGTATGTGTTGCTCACATCATTAGCATAGACTGTATAATCTTTGTGCCCTGATGCAAGTGTGTACCTGGATACGACTCTAGCCCTTGTCCCGCCAGGAGACTCGAGCCCTGCTTTCCTCTCACTTGCACACTGCATGGCCCTCGCTGCTGGCCGACCATATTCTTGCATGTAGCATGCCGACTTTCCTGTCACTGCCTGGCTGCCCCCTCTGTGCCCTGCTCCTGTGTTTTCGTCCCAGTCGCCTCCACTCTTCTGTCACTGTTCCACTCCTCTCCCGTTCTCTGCCGCCTGTGCATTTCCTTCTTTACTCACATCCTCCCTTGCCCTTAGAACTCACTGCTTTCCCCTATTTAGTCTTTCTATCCACGTGCCTTTGCTCTGTCTCTGCCTAACATCCTCCGTTCTTCTGCCATGCTCCCTGGCCCTATCTTCGTGTCCACAACACCGTGGTTGGGGTGCCATCTCCCTTTCTCTAATCTATAAGCCCTTCTGTCTCCACTCTTCATCCCTGTGTCCTTTAGTCCACCCCTTTGTCCGGCCCCTTCCTTCTGCCCCCACTCACCTGCCCCTATGCCCTAGCCACATATTACCATCACTCTATCCTGGATGGGTTAATGTGTCCCTGGCTGATCCCCTCGTGTTTTCAATTCCCCATTTTCTCTTTCTCTTGTTTCCTGTTCTTGTCCTCCTGTCCCATTCCCACTGTTTTCTTCCCACACCTCCCAGCAATGAGCCCCCCCCTTGACTCATTTCCCTCTCACCTATTAATCCGATAATAAAATGCCTGGTAAATCTAGTCTCCTCCGCAATGGTGATGCTGGGCACACCGAGTTGCCCAATCTGCCTGTGTGGGAAATGTGTGCCCATTTGAGCTTCCAGTGTCCCGTCTAACTGCTGCCCGGCTACAAGGAAGGAGAGAGGTGGCTTAGCAATAAGCAAATCTTAGGGTTACCAATGTCCACGGCAACCCACAAGATCCCGTGCAGCGGGGATGCTGAGAAGATACCCACATCTACAACCCCCCGTGTGCCACCATGCAACAAGCCTGCCATGCCCGTTTGCCCTTCTTTTCAAGCTCTGGGCTTTCAGTCAACTGATACGTTCCGGTAAATAAAGATTTGGTTAGAATTTATTTAAGAAAGAAATACAGTCTGGCACAAGCCTGACACAATGGTGATGGAGGTGGTGGGCAGAAGGGGCAGTTGTTCTGCTATCCTGGACTTCACGCATACCATGTGATGAGAGCATTTATTTCTTGTTTTGGAAAACACCACCAAACTATTGCATCTATGTGGGGAGCAATGGCGCATGAGGAGGGACACAAAGGTTGTTGGTGTTGTTTGCTTATAGACCCACCTGTTGACTACACAATGCCATGCTAATCCCTATGACCATTCCAACCCACTCCCTGCACAATACGCATCCACTCCTGGGATGTCTTTGAGCTAGCTTTACTCAAGCCTTACCATACAACTTTGCACTTGTAGTGCCTGCCAATGTTTTTTCAAATCAGTCTTCTGAGAGTTACTCACTTAATTTGAGCTGTAGATGCAATACTGATATAATAAAAATGCCTTACCAGGCCTGCCTACAGCCACTTGATTCATAAGTACTATGCTGTCCTTCACTGAAGTCCTGTTAACCCAAGCATTGGCAAAGCCATTAGTTTTGACTTGTGTATAGGCATTAGGCATTTGCCAGGTCTGCAGTTAAATGACCAGGTACTCAACATTTGCACCTGCTACCATTAATGACCAGTTACTATCAGTATGGTAGTGCCTGGAAAATACCTTCCCCATGTCTACAAAGAGGCCCAAACCATTGGCTTTGCCAGTGCTTGTTTCCTTTGTTGTGGTGGTGATGGCGCCAAATCTGGCATGGCACCTGGAGCTGCTGTTTTGAGCTTCCTCACATTCTTTTTGTTGATTTATTTTCATGCATTCTGGCCTGGAAGTCATCCCCTCCTGCAGGGCAATTCACACCTTGTGAAATTAAGGCTGTGGGTGGTGTGGTTGGTGAGAGCGGGGCAATTCAATGAGAGTGAACTGTGCCAACAGCTGTCTGCAGCCCTTTAGCCTGGGGGCATGCTTTTACATGAATCAGCTCTTTAAGAAAAAAAGAAAAATGAACAGTTCATCTTTTTTTAAATGTGGAAGGGGAGTTTGTTTCATTAAGTTTGTCTACTTCTCAAATTTTAAATCTCAGATGTGGCCTTCCTCGTTTTTGAGATGCCACTTGGTGGAGTTACACAGACGCGTTTCTAATGTTTTGAGCAACCTATTTTATAGCGTTAACATTTGAAGATATACAATATCTTCTGTAGTCATTTCTCCTCTAAAAGCAAACTGGACATGTTTTGCATAACATGTTTCCATAACCTTCTATATTGTATGTGGTGTCACGCTGTCTACCCCGGCCTCGTTCCAGCCCACTTACCTGATGCGGCGTGCCACGCCTTGGAGGTTTTACCCCCGCTTTTCGCCTGGGAGGTACGGGGCGGTCTTGGGCATCAGTTACTCCCGGCCCTTCAGGACGCGTGGTCTCGCTCGTGCGCGGCTGACCGCTTCCCGCTTTCCGCGCATGCGCGGTGTACAAAGCCCTTGGCTCTGGCGGGTCTGTGGTCCCAGCCTCGTTTTGGGCCTCCCAGCACCTGGGAAACAACACGGCTTGCGTTCCAAGCCTCCCAGGTGTGGGAAGCCCTACTTAAGGAGACTGGCGGTTCGGTCAAATCGCGTCTCAACGCGGTTTGATCCGGATCATCGTTTTTCGCTCCTTGTTCTTGCCATTGCTCTGATTCCTGCTCTGCCTTGCCTGTTCCCTATTCCTTCCCCTGGTACCTGGTCCTGTCCTTCCCAGTCCGGGTAGGGGGTCTCCCTGTTCCTTGCTCTTGGCTCCCTCCTTCTGCCTGGGGTGGTTCCCCCCTTCTCTGTTGTTCTCTGGTTCGCCTGGGTTCCTTGGTCCTCCCTGGTTCCCCTGCCTCTTGCCTACCTCCCTTGCCTGTTACTCCTTCCTGGACTCCTGCCACTGGATTCGGCTTGCATCTTCATCTTTACCCAGCTGTCTTCAGAGAACTTCAAGCCAAAGACTATCAGGCTCCCCCTGCCAGTGCTTGCACTGTCCTGACGCCACGCTAATCAGGGGTGAGCGAACCCGTGGCGTTGGGAGCTGGTTCACCTCCAGTCCAGTACCTATTTGGACAGGAGTTGGGCTGGTTCCTTGCGTCATACATTACTTCACCACAGAACTCCTGGCATTCTGGCATCATCTACAAGGCCGACTACTGGACGAACAGGTACGCTGCGCCCAAGTGACGCCATCTTTATCAGATTGAGACGCCAGGCTTCAGGCTCTTCGGAATCAGAGATGGATGAGGACACTAGTCTTCATGATGAGATGCAAGCCTTACGTACGGAGATGATTGCACTCCTCCAGGAGAATTTAACTCCACGCCAGATGGTAACCCAGAGCGCAAGTGTTGTTCCTCCACCCGAGAGCGCTATGGCAACCACCGCTCCCATAAAGTTCGATGGAGACCCCAGACATGTGGGGGAATTCTGCAACCATTGCCGGATACATTTCCTGTACCGTCCAGCTCACTTCAATAATGATAAAGCCAAGATTGGATATATTTTGGGCAATTTGTCTGGAAACGCTCTTGCTTGGGCGACTCCTCTCGTGGTTACTAACAGCCCCATTCTCTGTGATTTTGTGGCCTTTGAAAAGGCATTTCTGGAAGTATTTCAGTCTCCCAATTTGGCCTCAGCAGCTCAGAACCAGTTAAGGGATATAAAACAAGCCAATGCTGACATAATCACCTATATTGGTCATTTCCGTCAACTCACAACTGTTTCCCAATGGCCTGAAATAACACAGAAGACTCTATTTCGCCGTGGGTTAAGAGAGGAATACAAAGACGAGCTGTTACATATCCCTGAACCTGAAGATCTACAGAGACTCATTGAACAGGTGCTAAAGATCAACCAGAGACTGGCTGAGAGAAGAGGCGAAAGGCGTCGTTTTGAGAAATCGTTCCTCAGACCTCCAATCCCGCCTACTGGAACACCATTGACTTCGGACACCACTCAAGAACCTATGCAGCTAGGCGCCTTCAGGGGTCCCTTGTCCGAGGAAGAAAAGAAGCGGAGGAGGAGCCAACGCCTATGTCTGTACTGCGGAGCCGCTGGTCATTTTCTGGGTACTTGTCCCCTACGACCAATCAAGAAAGGGGGAAACTAGGTGACCTGTCGTGCTCCGGAAAGGCCCCGACAGGTCCGATTAAACCACCAGTCCTTTCCGTTCTGAATCTGTGTTTCCACCCATGCAGCCTGCAGTCCTTATGATCCTGAAGATCAGTCTCAAATGGCTGAATAAGACTGTCGAGATCCATGGGTTGTTGGATTGTGGAGCCTCTGGGAACTACATCGATGAGCGCTTTGCCATCAACAACGGCATACCGTTGCTTACCAAGGAAGAAGCAATCCCAGTGGAAGTCATTGATGGAACCCCATTGGCTTCTGGCCCCATACGATTGCATACTATGGGTATGCTGCTACGTATCAAGGGACATGAGGAAAAGATTGCGCTAGATGTCATAAGGACACCTTCATATCCAGTGGTGCTGGGGCTGCCTTGGCTTCAACGACACAACCCCACAATCAACTGGGAGACACGCACTCTTGTGTTCACTTCCTCTTCTTGCCGTCAAGACTGCTGTAACCCCAACACGTCCTCATGACATTCGTCTCGACAGCCCTAGTCCCGGGTAGAGGATCGTCTGGTTTTTGTTCCTTGTCTCTGATAACTTCTGAATATGCTGACTTGATGCCTGTATTCTCCGAACCAAGGGACATTGCACTTCCACCTCACAGGTCCTTTGACTGCTCTATAGACTTGGTTTCCGGAGCCGTGATGACACATGGTAAGGTGTATGCCCTCACCCAGTCAGAAAAACAGGTCCTCCGGGATTTTCTTGATGACTGCATCAAGAAAAGATACATCGTTCCTTCTAAGTCACCTGCGGGTTCCCCATTATTTTTTGTAAAGAAAAAGGAAGGCTCCTTACGGCGTTGTACTATCGCCAACTGAACAACATCACCCTTAAGAACAGGTACCCGTTACCATTGATTCGGAATATCATGGAGTCCTTACTTTCAGCCAAGATCTTTACTAAATTGGACCTCCGCGGAGCCTATCATCTCGTCAGAATCAGGAAGGGAGATGAATGGAAGACGGCTTTCAAAACACCATTCGGGCACTATGAATACAAGGTAATGCCCTTTGGGCTGTGTAACACCCCGGCTGTCTTCCAACGATTCATGGACTACGTTTTCAGTGATCCAATTGGCATCTCTGTTTGGGTGTACTTAGACGACATCTTGATCTACTCAAACAACCTGGAGGAACACGTCTCCCACGTTCGTGTAGTTCTTCAACGATTGTTACAGCATCATCTGTTTGCCAAGGCTGAAAAATGTTCCTTTCACCGGAATGAGATGGAATTCTTGGGATATGTGATCAATAGCACAGGAATTCACATGGATACCGATAAGGTCTGGGCTATTCAAAACTGGAAACAAACTCAGGACGTGAAATGACTTCAGCGGTTCTTGGGATTCGCAAACTTTTATCGGTGTTTCATTCCGCAGTTTTCACGTCTCACAGCTCCATTGACGCGTCTGACCAGTGTGAAGATACCCTACCTCTGGGATGCTGAGGCATCAGCGGCATTCGATGCTTTGAAGTCAGCATTCAGTACTGCACCTGTTCTTCGTCATCCCAACAACGAGATGCCTTACATCGTCGAAGCCGATGCTTCCAACTACGCTGTTGGCGCAGTCCTGTTGCAGAAACACCCTACTACTGGCGATGAGCATCCTGTGGCCTATTATTCACGCAAACTCTCTTCTAGTGAACAAAACTACTCTGTCATCGAAAGAGAGCTATTGGCAATCAAGACAGCGTTTGAAGAATGGAGACATCATTTGCTTGGTGGTCGCTTTTCTGTAGAGGTCCGCACAGACCACCGCAACCTGCAGTACTTGCGATCTCTGCAGTGTCATACCGCTCGTCAAGCTCGATGGGCCTTTTTCTTCTCTCACTACGATTTCAACATCACGTACATTCCTAGTGCCCAGAATCTAAAGGCCGATGCTTTATCCCGCTCTTTGGAAAGAGAGGTGGAGGACGTCAATCAAGCCATTCCATTGATATTCCCCAAGCACTTTCTTCTCACAATATCTCCTCATTTGCAGAAGATCCTCCAGGAGACTCAGTTAGACCCAGATCGCGCCAACCTACTGCTGTGTCCACAAATCACGGTGCGTGAGGGTTTCCTGTTCTTCTTAAACCGGTTGTACATACCCTCGAGATCTCTTCGCTTGGACATACTCCATGGGTTCCATGATTCGCAAGTAGGAGGTCATCGAGGCATCAAGGCGACCCAGGAGTTGATTGCCAGGCAGTTCTGGTGGCCGGGTTGGGCTAAGGTGATCAAACAATATGTGGAGAGTTGTCCAGTTTGCGCCCAGACCATGACGCCCAGGAGAAAACCCTTGGGATTGCTTAAACCCACTGAACTACTGCCTTATCCCTGGCATACCATAGTCGCAGACTTTATCGTCGAGCTTCCACCTTCAGACACACTTGCATCATGGTTGTGGTTGATTGTTTCACAAAGTCTGCACATTTCATTCCTTTTTCCAAGGTTCCAACTTCCTCTCAAATGGCTTTGGCATGCCTACACCATATCTACCGCTTACAATGGGTTACCGGAGAAGATCATCTCGGATTGTGGATCTCAGTTCCTCTCTTCCTTTTGGCATCAGTTGTGCAGTCACCTTGGAATTTGCAGAGCTCTGCGTTCAGGTTATCACCCGCAGACTGAAAGAACGAATCAGACTTTGGAACAGTACTTACGTTGCTGTGCTAACGCCACCCAATCCAACTGGATGAAGTATTTGGATTTGGCAGAAGTTTCCTACAACAATGCCACCCACGCTGCCACTGGTGCCAGCCCATATTTTTGCTCTACAGGACAACATCACAAGCTGTTTCCTTTTCGTCCAGTGCCACCCAGTGCCGTTCCATCGGCTGATCAGTTGATCCACGTTATCCAGAAGCAACATGACTTGGCTCGGAGTGCCCTGGCAGAGGCACAACAGCGCATGAGGGTGCAGGCTAACTGGGGTCGGACCATTAAACCTAGCTTTCAGGTGGGAGATTTTGTTTGGCTGTCGTCCAAGAACTTACCTGTACGCAATCTGCCCACTAAACTGGCACCTCGGTTTTTTGGGCCTTTTAAGATCTCCAAGTGCATCTCTGCAGTGGCTTTTTGGTTGGTGTTGCCCCAATCCTAGCGGGTACACCCTGTCTTTCATGTTTCCCTGTTGAAGCCCTTTGTGAAAGACAAGTCCAGGGGGTTCCTGAATTTGAGGCGCAGGAGATATGTGATTCCCGGATTCGTCGAGATGTGCTCCAGTTTCTGGTTGATTGGAAGAGCTACCCTGCTTGTGATCGTACTTGGGAGCCGCACAGCTTCGTGAACGCACCTCGCCTTGTCCGTGACTTTTTTCTCCGATTTCCCTGGAAGCCTGGGGCCCCGGGTCTTTCTGGGAGGGGGCATGGTGTCACGCCGTCTACCCCGGCCTCGTTCCAGCCCACTTACCTGATGTGGCGTGCCACACCTTGGAGGGTTTACCCCCACTTTCGCCTGGGAGGTACTGGGCGGTCTTGGGCATCGGTTACTCCCGGCCCTTCAGGATGTGTGGTCTTGCGCGTGTGCGGCCGACCGCTTTCCGCGCATGCGTGGTGTACAAAGCCCTCGGCTCTGGCGGGTCTGCGGTCCAAGCCTCATTTTGGGCCTCCCAGCACCTGGGAAACAACACGGCTTACGTTCCAAGCCTCCCAGGTGTGGGAGGCCCTACTTAAGGAGACCGGTGGTTCGGTCAAATTGCGTCTCAACGCGGTTTGATCCGGATCGTCATTTTTCGCTCCTTGTTCTTGCCATTGCTCTGATTCCTGCTCTGCCTTGCCTATTCCCTATTCCTTCAACTGGTTCCTGGTCCTGTCCTTCCCAGTCCAGGTAGGGGGTCTCCCTGTTCCTTGCTCTTGGCTCCCTCCTTCTGCCTGGGGTGGTTCCCCCCTTCTCTGTTGTTCTCTGGTTCGCCTGGGTTCCTTCGTCCTCCCTGGTTCCCCTGCCTCTTGCCTACCTCCCTTGCTGATTACTCCTTCCTGGACTCCTGCCACTGGATTCGGCTTGCATCTTCATCTTTACCCAGCTGTCTTCAGAGAACTTCAAGCCAAAGACTATCAGGCTCCCCCTGCCAGTGCTTGCACTGTCCTGACGCCACGCTAATTAGGGGTGAGCGAACCCGTGACGTTGGGAGCTGGTTCACCTCCAGTCTAGTACCTATTTGGACGGGAGTTGGGCTGGTTCCTTGCGTCATACATTACTTCACCACAGAACGCCTGGCATTCTGGCATCATCTACAAGGCCGACTACTGGACGAACAGGTACGCTGCGCCCAAGTGACGCCATCTTTAACATGTTGCCAGATTCACATATGAGGCTCAGATGTTTCTCAGAAAAGGCAACCAAATGTTTTGCTATGTTTGTTGGGGGAGATTTTCTGTAAGGTGGGTCTTCGAAAGACAACTTCTCCTATTTGGATGGATCTAGGGCATATTTGTGTCAAACTGTTGAAGGTGCATGCATGTAATTTGACAACAGGAAAACTGGATCTGAAAACGGGATGATCCACTTTACCAAAATGGTGTGATCCTGAGCAAATCACAGTTGGTCTGTCACTCAGTCCACTTAGTGTCTAAATTGTGAGTGCATAAACCTGAAACCTACATGAAACATATTTAGATACAATTATCACCCAACCAAAGCAGGTACTCATTAATGGTCCGCGGAAGGATGAAAGGCTGAATTAGCAATGCCGGATTCCAACATGTACTTGCAGATCGCAGCAGTGAGCGCTCAACCCACCATCTATTTTATGGCTTACTTTCCTATGTTTTAGTTGCATTTCTAGAAGGTTCTGTAAATGATTATCCAATCCTGTTCCCAAATGCCTATTCCCCAACAGCCTTCAGGATGAAACTAGGGGGGATTTCAATAGCCTTCTGAGGAAATGTGGTAAGGTAACTTTTAAAACGTATTTATAAAATTGGTAAATAGCAGCCACAAATCTTGTCTTTCTACAGTTCATCACATTGGATGGAAGAGGACTTTGCAGCACTATTTCATCGAACCAAGCACTCATGCACAAGTACATGATGTAGTAGAAGGGGGTTTGCGGCAATCAGTAACAAAATGAGGATGGTTGGTTGAGAACGGTTAGGATCTGGAGTGGAGGCGCAGGGGGGTGCCAATCTGACAGTTTGCCTATGGTGGCAAAATTCCTTGCACCAGCCCTGTGTAGGTCCCTGTGCCCTGCTTGTTGTGACCAACCGGGTGTGCCTATAAGGGACCTGCGTACAATGTGCCAGACCAAAACATCTGGTGCACTCTTGTTTTACTCCTTCCTTCGTGGGTATCAGGTTTTTTGTCCTGCCAGACTCATCAAGTCTCACTTTGACACTTATATTTGTATATAACTGTTGTATCATATACAGGAAACCCCCTGGAATCTACCACATCTGTAATTTATTCCACAGCCTGTCCCGTATCACTGTGTCAAAAGCTACACTCAGATCTACAAAAGCAGCATAGACTGGCAATGTTCTCCTATATCGAGACTATAGAATTAATTCAACAAATGTCAACACTTTGGACAACGTTCTAGTTCCTTTTACGGAACCAAATTTAATTGAAGGGAATCTCTTGGCTTCTATCACAGAATTCCGTTGGTTGCAACAACAGTACTCTTGCGAAACCTTCACAGGGATACTCAACAGGGCCAGTAATCTGTAATTGCCAGGATAATTTATTTTGCGTTTTTTATATACAGGTATTATAATTCCCTCCCTCCATGTGTCCGGGATCCTTCCAGTAGTGCTAATGACTTTCAACACCGTACACAAGGTCCTATCCCATATTAGAGGCTAAATTATAAGCAGGGCATTGCATGTTCCATCTGGCCCCACTGCCCAAGAGCAAGTGAGCTTTTGAATGATCTTTATCAATCCATCGATTGTTAAATCACAATCCCATCTCTCATATGCAGGTTGCGGGTACACTAGGATCTTATTCCTATAATCCAAGATAGTTACTATATGTCATTCCTGATCAATCCCTGCAATGCCATTAATAAATACGGTGGGGCCATTTCTATTATTAATAGTCCTCCAGAAAGCTCCATCATCCTTCTCTCAGGCGTGGCTCACTAGCTCCAGCCAGGCCCACTTCGTTTTCTCCTTGAGATACCACCGCAATTACCTTTTGTATTTCACCTTCCATTCTCTTAACTCTTTTCCCAAAGTAATATTATTCTTGTGCAGAGGCCTATTTTCATGGCTGTCAATTAAGATTTTAATGTGTCTCCTTAGCATTTGTTTTTCTTGCTGGATTTATATATCATACGGACACTTTCTTCTTTTCTCCATAACATATCGATTACCCTTTTCCCTCACTCATTCCTGTTCAAAACCCCCTTCAGTATATTCCTCTAAAAAGACTCAACATATCCTCCTCTAACTGTCCCAGATTTTCCTCACCCATACCATGGAATTTTTCTAATGCAGTTCTTACCACTTAATTTACCTGTTCCAGTTGTATTGGGTTCCATACTATCCTATTCATACCTGCATTCATATTTCCACCAACCACATCAACTTTTTTAGTTCCTACTGTTTTATATTCAAAAGGACATACAGTGGCATGTGGTCACTTTCTTCTTGCAATTCTATTGCCATATCTATTAACCAATTTTAACGCTACTCGCTTTTATGAAAAGATAGTCAATCGTAGTGCCACTTTTCTTCCCTGTCCGAGTGTGTCCATGGTGCTCGTCATCCAAGCAAGACTCATTTAGCATGTTCAATCCATGATAGTAAAACAGTCGGCCCATGCAGCTCCCCTCTTGTCGTACTCCTTCCCCGCCTTGGGTGCTGATCTTATATTAACCAAATCCAACTCACTTACCTTTCCTTTGGTTCTTCCAAATGTATCAACAGGCTTCATCAAAACCAACAGAATCTATTGCCATCAAGTTCCTGATGTTAAAATCTGTCTTTTAGTAGCGATTACCTTCACGTATAGTCCTGTGGAACGGGGAGCCTGAGTGTGTAAAGCTCCTATTTTAACAGTGCAATCAGCCACTTTATTTCTCAGGTGTGATCTGGCATTTTGCTCACGTTGCATCCAAGTTCCATCTGTTCCTAGGTTCTACCGGTTTTCTTTCAAAGCTCGGCCCCTCTAGATGAGCCACAGTGGAGCAATCCGATGTCAAAAGTGCCGTCTTGGTTTACCTGGACAGGACAGCTACCCTCAGGCGGTGTGATATCATGTTTGTAACTGTCTACGGGACGCTTCCACATACGAAGGCTTCAGCCCTGGTGATCAGTAGATGGATTCATCAGACTATCAAGATAGCTTATAGCACTTCCAACACTGTTCAGCCCCCTTCTGTGCAGGTAGATCAACAAGGGCAGTGTCAGCGTCATGGGCAGAGGTCCAGGGTGTGCGTAGCCAGGATATGTTTAGGGGGACCACAGGATCATAACCTAATGCATTCATCAGATACTGCCACCTAAATATGCAAGGTTAGTTTCCTTGTACATTAGGCACACGTGTGTTAGGTGTGGGTCTATACTGATGTGTGCCTGGATTTAGCAAATCAGGAAAGAAATGGTGATTGTGCAAATAATATACATACTGGTCTCAGTGATTTTCTTAGGCCCATTTCATCACTGGATTTTATATTCCTAGTAAGTACTGGGACGAGGAAGAGACACATGGAGCTAAAGATCCGATTACACATGGGTAATCTTGATTACTCCTAGACCTACCCTTCCTCATCACAGTACTTACAACTCACCGCTCGTTCCCTCACAAGGAGGGAATGGTCCACGATATAAAGGTTAAAAGTAACTAAGGCATGCTGGGATACTGGAGATATTGTAAAAGGGGACAGGGCATACAAAAATGGGTCCCGTCATGGAGGTTGGTGCCTTAGAAGTAAGCACTGTGATGAGGAAGAGTAGAAGTAATGAAGCATACTGGCAAGTAATCCGACCACTAATGGCTGCTGCTGGATTGTACTTCCTATGCAGTGCGCAAGCTGCTACTAGTGTATCAGAGATCTGAGGGAGTCATAGCTGTAAACTGGGAGTTACAAACACATCTCTGTAGTGTTCTATTTTAGAAGATGCAAAATGAAATGTTCTCCTTTAATAAAAAAATAAAAAAACCTTGATCTATCATTTGTAATTTTAAAGTTTTCCCATGGCTTCACAACTCATTCCACTACATAAACTTGTCAAAAAAAAAAGCAAGGCTATATAATTTCCATCCCCAAGAACACAATTGGTAAAGTGTGAGAATTGATGATGTTCCATTGTAAGACATTTTATTCTGCTGTGATGTGCTCAAGGGAATCAACATAAACAAAGGCAAGCGTGGATCTAGCATAGTAAGTGACAGCCAGGTATCACCTGCGACCCTGCGCTCTCTTCTGAGAAGCGTATGGGGGACTTTTCTATCTCATTTATTTCTAAATCGTTTGCAACGACAAAAATGATGGGGCTGCTTCGCAGGTTGTCAGTGAATTCTTGCCTCCTGGGAATTCGTCTTGACCCAAAACGTAGTGGAGCTGTCGCCTCTGCTGTGAAACCGCAAGCAGATCGGAATTGATTTTACCTTTTAAAGAAACTCATGTCTTGTGGCATTTAAGAAACAAGCATTGGTATTGCCAACAGTTTGGATCTTCGAGTAGGCTTGAAAGGCACTTGATAGGCACAGCCGTAGTAGTATTGGCCATTGGTGGTAGCAGGTGCAAAATAGTAAGAGTACCTGGGCATCTAATAGCAGTGCCTGGCAAATGCCTAATACTTACACACAAGCCAAAACGGTTGGTTTTGCCAATGCTTGTATTTAACAGGACTTCAGTGAAGGACAAGCATAGGGCCTATAAATGGAGTGGCTCAAGGCACACCTGGTTAATATTTTTGTATTACATCAGTAGCGGGTTTACAACTTCAATTAAGTCAACGCCCAGAAGACTGCTTTAAAAAACAGTGTCAGGCACTTCAAGCACTCAGTGTGATGGAAAGGCTTGATTAAAGCAAGCTGAAATAGTACCCATGAGGAGGCGTTTTGGGTGGGTGCGGGCAGGAATTAGGCAGGAATGGTCATAGGGATTTGCATGGCCATGGGCAGTCAATGGGTGGGCAAATAACCAAAGCAACACTTGCAAGCTGTGTGTCCCTCCTCATATGCCATTTCTTCCTATCTGTCGCCTAATGCATAGGTTTCTGCTTACAGGTGTCGCAAGCAACACCTAATAGTCCAAACTAAAAATGAAGACAATGGCCCTCATTACAACCCCGGCATTAAACCATGGCGCTATTAGCACCATGGTTGGTGCCGGTGTTGTAACGAGTCCGCCATGGTGGAATGGGGAAATACCGCCCCATTCCAAGGTTGGCGGGCGGTATTTCCCCATTTCACCATGGCCCTTCCCCATTCCCATTTTCGCCCCATAGGGCTCAATGGGACTGGGGAAGGCGCTAAGTACGGTACCGCAAATTGCGGTACCGTAATTAGCACCGAGGTCCCTTTGCAGCACCCTACTTTAACAGCTGGAAAAACCAGCCGTTAAGGTCAGGTCGGGTCCCGCAAAGTGACCTCGTAATCAGGCGTTAAGGGTTTAACGGCGCTGACACCTTTTACGGCGCCGTTAAACTCTTAACGCCAGTGTCGTAATGACCCCAATGACGGGTATGGATTCAATGGCCCTCATTACGACCCAGACGGTAATGGTTTAACGGCGCCGTAAAAGGCGGCGGCGCTGTTAAACCATTATCGCCTGATTACAAGGTCCCTTTGCGGGACCCGTACTTAACGGCTGGTGTAGACCAGCCGTTAAAGTGGGCGCCGCAAAGGGACCTTGGCGATAATTACGGCAACCGCTATTAGCGGTGCCGTAATTATCGCCTTCCCCATTCCCATTATGCCCTATGGGGCAAAATGGGAATGGGGATGGGCAAATGGTGAATGGGGAATTACCGCCCCTGCCAACCTTGTGATGGGGGCGGTAATTCCGCCATCCACCATGGCGGAGACCGGCATGGACCATGGTGCTAACAGCACCATGGTCCAACGCCAGGGTCGTAATGAGGGCCAATGAGCTTTTCTTTCTTGCTGCTAAGAAGATGGGGTTTGGCATTCAGAAGGGCAGCCCCGGGAAGCTCGCATCAGTCAGTGTTAACACATTACACTTGCTAATGAGTCAGAGTGCCGCCACCAGCAGGGACAGCACATCTCACAATGATTCGATTTGGAAGGAGCCTAATGAATCATTCCATGGGCTTAGTGATGGCAAGCGAACAGGGGGATTTGATTGTTAAAGATTATGCCAGCATTGTATTTTGATTCTGTTGTGTGTTCTTTCTCTTTATAATAGATTGGGAAACGGATCACGTGCAAGCAAGAAAAATACAGATGTGTAGATAATAATGTTACAAGACAGCGTGAAGCCTGCACATAATATCCTTGTTGCTGTATAGTAGTGACACCATTACTAACCATCGTTAAAAAAGCGACATAACTTCTGTAATAAATGAGTACAGTCGTGGTATCATGTCACACTGCCTGCTGCTTAAGCCAGCACAGAGCAGAATTCCAGCTGGCACCCCATCTCTTACTTTACTTTATATTATCTATTAGGTGCTACCAAAGTGGCCCGCAGGCATACGGGCGCCTATTAATTAAAGCCAACTTACTTTCAGATTCCGTTATTCGTAAATAGCTTCCCTTGAGATCTTACAGCCATTAACTAATGATATTCTACTGTTTTAGGTGGTATATTTATTGTGTGCACTGTTGGGGTTTAACCCCAAAAAGCATAAACCAATCAGCATGTTATCAATAATTTTAAACAACCAAACAAGTTTTAAATTCACTGTATTAAACTGCTTAGAATATATATTTTTGCAACAGATTACACGCTTCATATTAGTCTTTTTTCCATCCAGATTCTTATTTTATGTATCATCAACTGGAACTAGAGTAAGCAAGAGGACAGGTAAAAACGGGCATGCACGTGCGACTTTGTAATAAAATAAATAAAATACCCTCTGCCCTATGTAAAAAGGACAATGCAAATAACCTTGGAGCTCCATGCCCATATAAAGGAACACAGCCTTCAGCATCATTCCTCTATTAGGGTACGAAACTCCTCAGTTAGGTGTAATGCCCTTCTAAAGTATGATGGGGGAAACTTTATTCCTTTATAAGCTGGAACGACTCCAAAATTGCAGCCCTAAAACGAAAGTACAGAGCTGCAAAAGAGAAATGGCAAACCTCAGGCTCACCCTCTGACAAACTGGCATGCCGACTGCTTCAAAGGCAATGTAGACTCTCTATCCATGCAAAGAAAAGAGCCCACATTCAAGCACAGGTATTTGGAGCATCCAACAACACGGCTGAAGTTTTCAAAATCTGCAGGGAATTAGCCAACCCTTCCGCAGTATCCTCCTCCCCTATTCCTTCTCAGGCCCTCTGCAACGCACTCGCCACTCACTTCACCACCAAAACTCTGGATATACTGAACAGCCCTGTTACTCCCTCTCCCAACCAATCACTCACCCCCTTTCCTTCCATGGCCACTCACCCTCCTCCTCCCTCCTTCTCCTCTTTCACCCTTGTCTCTCCTGAGGAAGTCTTCAGAGTTGTCAGCTCCATGAAGGTCTGTTCCAAAGAGGTTTCCCCTTGTTCATCCAGAACCATCAAGGACAACATTGGCTCTCTTGCCCCTGCACTTGCTGATCTCTGTAACCACCCCTTTGCTACTGGTTGTTTCTCTTCCTCCCTCAAGCACTCCCTTGTGTGCCCCCTCCTTAAAAACCCCTAGCAGACCCTACCTGTCCAGCCAACTACCACCCTATTTCCATCACCGCCTTCCTGGGAAAACTGTTGGAGAAGTTGGCCCTGTCCCAACTCAACTGTCACACTGAATTTGTTGGTGGTCTCCACTACCATCAATCTGGATTCGGAGTATCCAGAGGCACGGGAACTGCTCTTATGAACACTTGTGAAGAACTGCTTGCATCCCTTGATTCCAACTGCCGAGGTGTCCTAATTCTGCTTTATTTGTCCTCTGCATTTGACATGGTCAACCACCCCATCCTCATACAATGGCTCCATGACACCCTTGGTATCTCGGAGCGGGTAGTGGACTGGTTGACCTCTTTCCTAATTGACCGCTTCTCCCAAGTTATCCTGGGCACCTTCTCCACTCCAACTTCCTTCTCCACTTGTAGTGTCGCCCAGGGCTCTATCCTCTCGCCTTGGCTCTTTAACATCTACCTTAATCAGCTGGCACTTCTCATCTCCTCCTTCTCCCCCAACTCCCAGAGTTATGCTGATGACACACAACTCTTCTTCAAACTTCCTGCTGACCATCGTGCCTTTCTGCCATCCAGGCCTGTTGCACTTCCAATGATCTCTGCCTCCAGCAAAAGGGAGATCCTACCCATCGGGTCCCCTGCTCCCCCCTTCTCCCCTTCACTCTGGCCTTCCTCCATGGGCTCTCTCCCGGCTCCATCTTCTGAAGCCAGAAACCTTGGAGTCATTTTGGATTTCTCTCTCTCATTCCTCCCTCACACCCAGGACATTGCCAAGAAGACCCACTTTCAGCTCTTCCTTCTCAAAAGAATTCTACCCTTTCTTACCTTCCCCCAGAAGCTCAATGTTACCCAAGCATTGGTTCTCTCTAAGCTTGACTATTTCAATAGCCTCCTCCTGAATCTACCCTCTTCAACTCTGCAACCCCTCCAGCTAATTCAGAATAGGGCAGCGAGACTTATCCTTGGCTCAAGCCCAGGTACTGCATCTCTCCTGCCCTAAAAAGTATTCACTGGCTCCCGGTTTCTTCACGGATTACATTCAAATCCCTCTTTATCATCCACAAGGCTGTTCGGTGCCGGGGACCACACTATCTGCAACTCCCTCTTACTAAATATTCCCCCTCTAGACCTCTGGCACCAACTCGTTGTGTGTAAAGCATTTAGCTAAACAGAGGGCAGGTGGCTGATTGCTTTCCTCAGCTTGCTCCCTTCTTTGGAACAGCTTCCCCCTCCCTCTTCGTCTTGAGCAGCACTTTCGTAAATACCAGAAGCTCCTCAAGACTTTCCTCTTTACCTCCTCCTTCCCCACCTTTCTCCTCTGCTATTCTCACAGTTGCTTGTTTGGTGTGTGTGGCCCTTGTGCATCCTTGTGGCCCTGATCTCCCACACCAAATCGCCCCAGCTTCTGTCTATCCTCAGCCCTTGCCTCGGCTAACCCTCCACCTTGGAGGCTCGCACTTACCTTCATTGCACTTACCTGTTGCTCACCCATGAGCACCCCAGCACCTATTCCATTCCCCCTGCCTTCTGCACTTGCACGTTCTGAACACTCACAAGGCATAGTAGGTTGGTCCTTCCCCTGCCTCCACTGTATTTAATGTGTTCTGTTTTCCATTGTCTCTCATCCCCTGTCCCCTCCCTGTTGCCCTGTGGGCACTTTGAAACAGTATTTACTTCCTGTATACGTGTCTAACAAGTGAACAATAAATAAATAAATTAATTAATACATTTTAGTTTTTGGCATATACAAAATGTCATTGAAATTTGATGATATGAACCATAATTTTTTGGGTGCAGACTCCTTTCACCAACCAGATCCATTATTTGCTGAAGAGGTAGCCTTGATTTTAGGCATCCTAATCTGTAACCATTAATATATATCCTTAAGTGAATTCACTTTCCTGGTGGTTTTTTGACTTTGCTATGGAGATATCAGGCCTCATTACAAGTTTGGCGGTCTGGAAATAAGGGTGCTGGTAGCAACGTACCGGCACCCTTTCCTGACTTCCAAACTAAGAGTCTGCTGGTAGGGGCACGGATCTCCCAGCAGGCCTGACCTGCTGGGAGGTTAGGTCCCTACCGGCAGGCTTTTCACTAAAGCACTGGCACCGTTACTAATGGTGCTGGTGCTTCAGTTTTCCCATTCCGATGGAGTCCTATGGGACTCCATCGGAATGGGAAATAACTGTTCGGCTGCTGCCTATGATATCCCGGTTGCACCGGGATGTCAGCTGGCGGAAACAGTGTTAAGGGGTTGGTGGCAACCCACCAGCTACCAGTGGGTGTACCGCCAACCTCGTAATGAGGCCTATTTTGTGCTTACCACTATGTGATGTTCATTTACAAGCAACTCCCCTTCCTCATCACCTTCCTTACTCAATGGGGTATCCTTCCCCTCCCACAGAACCTTACCACTTTTCTCTGCTTTCTACCGATCCTGGAGCCTCTCCTCCTGGATATTTAATGAGGTGCCAGGCTTTAGCGACTCCTGTTTTTCTTTTCTCAACATGAGCCAGAGGACACGACTGGCTGCAGTACTGTCAGGTGGGGCAAAGATTCCAGCCCCAATGGTTTTTCCCTGTAGAATTCAGGAGCAGGAGAATTTGGGAGGAGGCTCTAAAGCAGCTAGGAAAAAGCTATCATCACTGGTGCGCTTCCCACCTTATAGAGAATAGACCGTTCACTGTGCAAGCCACGCAGTTCATGGTCTGGTCTCTGTAAAGCGGGAAGCGCACCAGTGATGTTAGCGAAATTGATGTGGTGGCCGATGGAGCTACACAACAACTTTATGCACACAGCAGGGAGGCGTAAGTATGATCTCCCATTTTGTTTGCTACAGCTGTGGTAAAACCAACATATTCCATGTCTAACATGGAGAAATGCTCCTGCAAACCAGACTTGGGATGTTGCAGGTCCAGATCCAGCAATGCTTGAAGATCAAACTCCTGTAAACGAAAAAAGGGGGAAACACTGTGTCCAAAGTCGTGACTCTCCAGTACCAGGGAGCGTATTTAGGGTGGGAGAGCAGAGGAATATCAGTTTCCCCTAAAAACAACCCAGCGAAGCATCAGCTAGTCTTCCCACCATGAAGACAAGTTAAAATTACTGACAGATGATAAAAAGAAACTGAAACTAAAGGACTACACAGGACAGGGTGGAGACGGATCCTGATGCCAAAAGCTACATCATCTCAAAGGAGGCAAGACCAGATTTATTTCCGTATGTGTTGGAGATTTTGGCGTTCCCAGGCAGTTTGGAGCAAGAGGAAGAGTCAGACTTCCTAGTCAACATGACTTCATGGGGAGGGCTGTACAGATACCTGTAATTAAAACCATTGGGAAGGCCATAAATAGGTAGTGGCAGGACCCAGAAAAATGTGTGGTACCAAAATTAATTTCCAAGATGTATCCCGTCAAAGGCACTGTGCATAATCTACCAGAGCACATTCAAATTGAGCTCATCTTCTCTAACCTGACTACGAAACCAGTTTGGAGGTAGCCTTGCTGGTAAAACTGGCAGGCTGCCGCTGAACTTGCAAATTTTCCTGGCCCCTGACAATGGGGAAATATAGGGCCATTACAACCCTTGCGGACCCTGTATTTCCCCATTGGCAGGGGCCGGAAACTTTTACTGCCCATTCCCATTGAGCTATATAGGGCTCAATGGGAATGTGGAGGCCGGATGCACCGGCACCATTCAGAATGGTGCCGGTGCAACCAAAATGCTCTGTTCGCGGGTGCCAATCCGCCCGCCAGGTCCGACCTGGCAGGTGAAAAGGCACCCGTGAGCATAACTCGTAGTTTGCCGGTCCGGCAAACTTACCGGTACCGTAGTTACCGGACTGGCAAACTTGTAATGCGGCCCCATCTCGGGTGGGTGAAGATATGGTTCTGAGAAAACAACTCAGACCCGAAAGTAGGCACAACTTTGAAAAAAGTATATGCTGGATAAAATCTCTATCTATCGGCAGGAACTATCAGGTCTATGCAGCACAAGCTCTCATCAATGATCTGTAGAACAGGAACACACTTATGGAGGAAGAGAAGGATTGTAGTGACATACAGGTCAGCATTGAGATTTTGATTCCGCTTATGTCTGACATGGCCAAGGACGCAACCATCTACTGTCTTGCAGGTTTTGCTGTAACAGCAGTATGTTAAAAAATGACATATCTCTATACAGGATTGGAAAGCAGGGGTTAATCAAAGGAGATTTGGTCTTCATATGCAGTTTCAGGGCCCATTTTGGTATGGAGACATCCCAGTGGATTCTTCCCTTGATGAGGTCTCAAGTATTTCTTCTGTCTCTGGATCTCCAGGATACCTACCACCACATTCCCGATCTGACACACTCAGCGGAGATGGCTCAGGTTCTCTGTGTCAGGGGTAAATTATCAATACACCATGTTACCTTTTGGCATCAAGTCAGCAAACAGATTTATAACACACATCTAGGCTCCGGTACTGTCAGTATTCCACAAGGGAGGGATACAGATACAATGATAGCTGGATGACTGGTTGATTGCTAACCAGTCAGAGGCTCGGTCCATTAAGGACACTCAGAGGCTGTGTCTGCTATTGAGTCAATTGGGGTTCCTGGTGAACAACAGGAAGTCACAGCTTTCTCCAATACAGTAACTAGAATTCTTTGGATCCCTCTTTTACACCAATGAGGGGATTGTGCTCCTGCCCCCACACTGTGGAGAGAAATTCATGAAAGATAAGAATTGCTTCTCTCAAAAGATCAAGCTTTGGCCAGTCAATGGTTCAGGATACAGGGTCAGATGGTGACAATATTCTTCGAGGAGCCATGGGCCACATTCTATCTGATGCATCGGTCAACTCCATATTTATGCAATGGGCACCAGGCACATCAGTTTTCAAGGGGATTATCCCAGTCAGTCCTCTCCTATGGAGCCAGTCACTCCTCTTCTACAGCAGTGGTGCTTGGATCATCTGAAATTAGTCAGAGGAATTCTGTTGGACCCATCAGAATCACTCATTCTGCAGCAGATGCCAGTCCCTAGGGTTGGGGTGAAACAATGGGGTCTCACACAGCTTATAAATAGAGGAAGCCTCCAACAGAAGCAGCTCAATCTTACAAATGGAGACAACTGGCAGTAGTATGAGAAGCACTTCGACCAATCTCACTGGCTGTGCAAGGACAGACAGAACTGTTAAGGAGAGGCAACATGGTCAACATATCCTACATCAACCATCAGTGGCTATTAGGGTTTTCCCGCTCATTCAACTGACAGAAGACATTTTTGCTTGGGCAAAGCAGAACACTCTTTCTCTCCAGACAATACACAATCAAGGGGTCCAGAACGTTAGAGCTTAACCGTCGAGTAGGACGTTTTCCTCTTGCCTAGAGTTGGGTTCTCTCGCATGGAATGCTCTTTGCAGGACTATCAGAGTGTTGACACTGAATATATTTGCCGCCAGGTGGAATTCTTTAGCCCCTTTGTTCTGTTCTGGATACCCAGAGAATGGGGCACGATTACAGACATTTCTGAAGATAACATGCCCATGGCACTTCTGTATGCATTTCCGCTGGTGTTAAGAAAAATCAGACGGGGGAGGCAGAGATTAATCTAGTTGCCCCTCTCTAGCCCAGCCACATCCCTCTTCTACTGGAGCTGTGCTTCACTCCGGGAATGATCTTGTCTCTGAATCCTCATCCAGTGGTAAACAATGCACTGACAGGTTCAGTGGGTTTCCACCTCAGACTGCTGGTCTGGAGATTGAGCAGCAGGGGTAGTACAGCTGGGGCTATGCAGAAAGGCAGAAGGAGTGGTTCGGGATGCCTGGAGGGCCCCAACTAACAGGGATTATGCTCACCGCTGGTTATCCTTTCAGGTGAGGTACAAGGAGTTCATCCACTGTACTGTGAGCCCACCAAGATGTGTGATGTTTTACTACAGCATTTTCAAATGGGGCTTCCAGTGGCATCACTCATGGTCCAGTGGGTAGCACTCAAAGTGTTTTTTGTAAACCTTAGGGTGGCATGGTGGCAATAGAAGATATGGTCGCTAGTCTTTTCAAGGGTTTTCTTTTGCTCACTTCTCCTCAGAGGGAGATCATTCCAACTTGGGATCTGATGAGGGCTTTGGAAGCTTTACTGAAACCTCCATATGAGCAATGGGATCAGGCAGCTCTTGAGCCCCTGTCTCTTAAATGAGTGTTCTTGGTTGCCATTCACCTGTCAGTATATTGGAAGATATAGGGGCATTGTCCCGTAGACCTCTTTATCTGCGGGAGCTGCCAGAAGCATTAATACCAAGACTGGGACGAGGGTTTCTCCCAAAGACCTGTTCTGTTTTTACATTGAACAGGATGCCATTTTGCCACCAATGTGGGCCCAATGGGCTATGAATCTAAGAGATGGTGGTCATTATTGGATGTGAGAATGGTGGTGCTCCTTTACATTGACAGAACAAAGGAATTCACTACGTAATTGTCTCGTTTGGGGTCCAAGAAGGGCTCTCAGCTAGCAGTGTCCACTTTAAATAGAGGGTTGCCAGCAGTAATCACCAGGATCTATAGGGGGTGGAATTGCTTCCCATTAAACAGGGAGGAGCCACAAGAGGGGTGGCAGCATCATGAGCGGAGGCCTTGGGATTCCCTGACATTTGTAGATCAGCCACATGGGCGACTGCAACAACCTACATGACTCATAACAAATTGTCAATCCAGATCTCCGAGGATGTAAAAGCTGGAACAGTGCTGGAATAATGTTTACTTTACTCAAGAACATGTGTTGCATTTTCTGATGTTTGTGGGGGTCACTGGGCATGCAACCTATCATGATTTGCCTTTAGTATGTCTACATTGAATAAGATAAGGAAGGTAATGCCCAGATTACATCTGGTAATCCACATTACTGCGACTCCCCTCCCTTGTCACCTTTCTTATGTCCCATGCTTCCATCCTTGGGGTGGACAACACTCTCTAGGTTCTAGGAGAATATTCAGGAGGAGCTATAGCGCAGCAGCCATATTATAGCTCTAGGAGGAGGCGCTCCAGGAACTGTATAGAGGAGGGCAAAGTCAAAAGTCTTATGGTATTTTTCTGTGGAGGAAAATGATACCTTGTTGAGTAAGGAACGTTACGAGGGAGAGGGGTGGCAGTGGGTGTAATATGGGCACTCAACGTTGAGCAAAATAACTGGGCCATAGCCTATCTCTAGGATAAGGCAAACTTCTCCATGCTATTTCTAGATATGTTCTAACGTTATAAACTCTGACACTTGGCCATTACCTCATTTAAGTGCTCAAAAATATCAATCATACTGAAAGAAGTGAAAAACAGACCTAATGGAGGAAATGCTGCTGCAGGTTTTGGACATTTTATAATTATAAACAAACATCAGGATAAACGGCCAGCAGACCAAGCAAGTCACCTTGGTAACCCAACATGAAAATTGCAGGCTGGCCCCGCCTTTTCATGATGGACTTTCTTCCAAACTTTCCCAGCTCCTTGGGGATCTGCACTGTTGTGCGCAGTCTTTGTAATGCAGCTCCTCTCCCTGAGCTGGAAAGAATGTTGCCATAGTTCGGAGGAGGATGGCCACTGGCAACTTGTTCTTCCTGCCAATCAGCATCTCACTGGAAAAGAGGCACTACCCCTGGATGTCAGCTGTTATTTGTTCCACTCAATCGTTGTGTGACTGCACATACTCCGTTCTTGCGATAAAAAAGACAGTTATCACATCTCTATTGGTAACTCTGACCTTTTGGGCCTCCATCCAGTCGCCCCGTGGGTTGGTGGTTTAGAGGCTGGATTATGCTGAAACTGTTTGTCCATCGAGACTGGTTGACATGTTTAACTATGGCTCCGGATGGACTGCCTCCATTGTCCTATTTTAGCACCCTCTTTTTGTAATCCTGTTTCTTATTGTTTCTTATGGCCAATAAATTGCAAACTGATATTTTAAAATTTACAATTTAAAAATTTAAAATTTAAAATGTTAGTATTTATTTCCATCCAATTTTGTGTGGGAAACAAACATGTCTTTCTTTTAAAAAGATTGATTAAACAATCTTTTACCATTTGGTTCAGGGTATTCACTTTTCGTTCCGTTCTTGTTTTTACTAGTATGGTTGATGGAATTATCTCAAACCGCCAAAATAAAGCTTTATTCGATTTGATAGTTCAAGTTCACTTCCATTGTGATCACATATTAGAACATAGCAACTTCATGTTTAATTACAGGATTCTACCTAAAACTATCATGTCCTTTCCATTGGCTTGTTACAATCAAATTCTCTATGAAAAAAGAAAAAACGACACAAGAGAAGAAGAGAGTAGGAAAAAACAGAAGAAGGTTGGGATTGGATGGCAAAGTGGGCATCTTTTGATGTAAACTGAAGCATTGCTCTATCATGCACTGCTCAGGGCCCCACCTTCATATTTGCCCCTGGGCTGGTGGCTTTCGGCAGCATCTGTGTGCATGAGTGGTGTCTTACTCTATGTGCTCCATGCGTTCCTAGGTCTCCAGCCATCTGCTGGACAGGTTCCTGCCTGAGCCTTCCTCCTGAGCGTTCAAATGCCTTGGGCCTTTCCTTACACAAGGCTTCTGCTTACCAAATGACAGACGTGTCCTTCTTGATGCAGCAGGCCGCCTGGATCTACTACCCCTCCATGTATGTGCAGCCTCTTTGAGGCACCAGCCCACTCTTGCAAACTTTTTTTTACCATGGCCTTTTGAGGCACATACGCTTCTCCTTGTGTTTCCTGTTCAAAAGGCAGGAGGGTTGCATATGACGATTTGATCATTATTTTTTATTTATATAGCACTTTAGCCAGAGTGCTGCACATAGAATATTTTACATAGATTATTATCACCCAACTGGAGTTTGTACTCATGTATTGAGTTTAGAAAGATGAAAGGCTGAGTTGGCCTTGCTGGGATGCAAATCTGTGTCCTGCAGATGTCACACAGATCACAGCCTCAAACGCTCAACACACTTATCTATCATAGCAGCTTAATAGACCAGTCATATATATGTCCTAAGCTCTCAGTCAGTCACGGCTCTGCAATTTAGCTGACTTCTCTGACCTCCCGTTCTGGGAAAACGTTTTAGTTCTTAACATTAGTTTCAGTTACTTTGATCTAATACTTTGAAAGTCTCTCAGAAAGGTATTTGAGTAGCATTGAGTAGCTCCTAATCCTTTTCAGGGGCATTATATTTGGCTGAGTAGTTCGCTGCATTGGTAAACACAGTCCACTGCCTGACCTTGTTTGTCGAGAGTGGATTTCAAATGGTGCCGCCACAAGCCATGTGATGCTCGGCCTGGAGGCAGTGTAGGGAGGACTCTCAGACTTCACCCACAATACCACGAAAAGAGTCAGGGGATCCTTGCATGAAAGCATCAAGTCCCACTAGCTCTTAGCAGTTAGCAGGAAATCCTGCGTTAGTGTTGTTATCCACCGATAACACCCCATTCCCAAACTCAGCAGGAAATTACCAGAAAGGCTGGAGATAGGAGCCACTGATGTAGGTCCCAGGAAACCCCATTCTGGACACAATCAGGACCGCTTCAGAGAAAACCCTTCAGTATCGGCTCACAGACACATTAGGAGGGGAGGCGGAAGTCCAGTGGAACCACCAGTTCCTGTCCGATTGTCTCCTCACATGGATCAGGGAATCAAATACAAAATGACGCTATGAGAATTCATCAGCTCGACCCACAGAACCACACAGGAAAGGGGCAGGACTTGATCTGGAAGCATGAGCGGTTAGCCAATCGCCTTATAAACTGTAAGAACACACTCACACTTACAGTCCTTGTGCTAAGGGAGACTTCCAAGAGGGCGGCTGGGCCAATATGTGGCAATCCGAGTGAGGACCGTCCATAGGGAAGGATGAACCAACTCAAAGTGCAACATCAAAACTACAAGCCATCCCTAGGGGTAGGGTGATTGGAGTCATGGGCAGGTGACATAGTCGACCAATCACCATCCCACATACATAGAGAGATACACCTAAGTCCCTTTAGTCCAGAGCAATGCTGGACGGTGAGGTTAGGTTCATATAAAAGAAAGGCTCTTTGGCACAAAATGGTAGGAGTTTGGAGATGGAGTTCACTTGAAGACGGCTGGAGAGAAGATCAGAAACAACTGGAGACAGGGGGTTGCAGAAGAACCCGGGAGGCTGGGGAGAAAAGGACCCAGGATATTGGGGTTAGAGGAGACAGGAGGCTGGCAGGGAGACTCAGGGGACTATTGGAGAAGGACCCAGGTGGCTAAATAGAGAAAGAGGATATTGTAAAGCTGGCCCTGGCTAAAGCAGTGTCTAAGGGCTGGTGGTTACAGAAGCTGATGATGAGAGGGAAGGGGGAGTTAAGCGGATGTGGTGAGAAAAGCTTAGGAAGAGGAGGTGAGAGGAAAGGAGCCAAGAGAGCAGTGGTGAAAAAGACCTGAGACAAAAAGACATGAGATGGAGGGGGGAATAGGGAGTAAAAGGTGGTGAATAAAAGGCGGATTGAGGAACAGATGGTGAACACATAGCAGTTGGTTAATGGATGGAGAAGAACAGAGAAGAGATGAAGAGGAGAAATACTAAGATGCAGGTAAAGAAGGGGATTAAGAAGAGATCAGAGGGGGGTTTAGCCAGAGCAGAGAAAATCAGAATACCTTATACCCCGAAAGGGTGAAAACGTAATTTGGAGTGGGGTGCCCCCTAACTGTAGAAAGAGGTGTCTGGGATATGGATGAAGGAAAATTCATGCAATGAAGCATTGAGGAGGTGTGGCTGAAGAGGAATCCCGAAAGATAAAAGCCTGTGGGGAGACACAAAGTATTAGACAAAGGTTCAGTTTGGGAGGATTTAGAACCAGGACCCAGAAAGAAGGAGATGGTGAGGATCCTAGCCAGTATGCAGAAAGAGCTAAAGGTGGCCTCTGCTCATAACCCCCGCCTGGTAACAAAGCCCAATAATGTTATAGAAGCTAGCATGGCCATTGTTTAGTGGCCAGCCTAACCTATTCTGTGGTCAGCTCCTGTTGTGTGCAGCAACAGCCATCTTTTAAGTGAGTACATGTTTTCTATGGTGTCTAGTAACCAGAATAGGTATTTCATAAGGATACAGGTAGCTAATGCAGTTGGTTAGCTGAGCTTAATTGACTTTAAAACACCAATACATCTAACGAACCATTGGAATATTTGGGGAATACTGTATCTTTTTGTGTTCATATCATTGACTTGCAACAATAATATACACTTCTAAAATGAGCTGCTGCGCTTACGGATTTGGCCGGCAATGCCTAGATGAGTTACATTTTATAAAATCCTTTTTTATTCTATTTCGAAACCTGAAATTTAAGTAGTTAAGGGGGGGCCCCTTTTCCCAATGCAAAATGTTTGACAAGTGGCAACGCCCCCCATTTTTTATATCAAAAGGTTGTGATATCAAATTTTATATCAATTTGATATCTGTTTTATACAAACAGATATATAAAGTGAATGTGTGTACTTGGGTACAGATTGATATAAAGTTTGCATCAAAACGATATAAAGTGTATATCAAAATGTTTTTAATATGTGTGAGCACGTGTGCGCCGTTAGTTAGTTATTGAGGAGTTAGATGGCGAGTGCTAGGGTTTGGTGACACGGTGATGATGCAGGAGTGGGTTGGACCTTACTGACATCATCATTTTATATAGATTTGATATTATTGCCCAACAGATTTTATATAAACTTTATATTATTATATATATCAAAAATACAAAAACATTTAAAAGTTGAATATTAAAATTATATCGGATATTTTTTAATATCATACTTGTTTCGATATCAACATTTTCTGATAGCAAAAATATCATTTGTATATAATAAAAAAAGATTTGATATAAAAATTATATTGGTCATTTTTTATATCGTAATACATTTTTTAAATCAAAATGTTTTGAAATCAAAATGATACCAGATTTTTATATCCCAAATATTTTTATATCACATTTTTTTATATCAACATTTCTGGATATCAATTTCTTTTATAGCAAAATATCGGAATTTTTATATTGCAATTATTTTTTTATATCAGAATGTCTCGATATCAAAATAATACCTTATATATAAACTTTATAAAATGTTAATATAACATTTGATTGAAAGGACCGGTTTAAGACCATGATGGTGACATGGGGGTGTGTCGGACAACCTTGATAAATACCGCTCAGCGATTTGCTGGAAAATACAGTGCTTTTTGAGCTTTTCAGGGATTATTCCAGAAACAGCTATTATGAACAGCTATAGTTATGGCAAGGGGCGAACACACCCAGAAAGTCCTGTGGATTTGCTGGTGTACGATGGGATGGAGGTTGCTCAGGACCTAATGGCCGGCTATGAACCCGGAGAGATTTAGGAAAATGACGAAGCAGTTTTGGAGCAGTCATTGGCTGTCGACGCAAACCCTGAAGATGAGGACTGCGAAGCCATGGTGCTGTCGGCGGAAGCGGCAATGATGATGGAGACCATTTCTGGCCCCCGGAGCACTGATGAAAAACTGGGCCAAGTGTGCGGGGGTGGGGCGAACCAGACCAGAGCAGAGACTATTAATATTTATTGCGCTTGCTGTTCCAACCGGTTTGAAACTCCTGGGTATTTTGAAAGTAGCCTGTGTAAGGCCTGTCTTTCGCTGCTGGAGACCGACAGCCTTAAAAACAAAGCCAATATTCAATGCGTTTCTTTTTCAAAACAAATTGAAAGCCTGGCCGATATCAATCTGTGTAAGGATTGTATTGTGCTAATGAAAATCAACATGGACATGCAGGCTCCTCTTCGTGCTGATATTTGTGCCACCAAGGGGATTACGGCCATCGTAACAGGGACGTGTTTAAAACAACACTTTTACAGGTGGTGCTACAGACATAAAATTAATGATCCACAGCAGGATGCTCAGGACTGTTTGGAAAAAGCTTACACTGATAATTTGCAGCGTAAGATATGTTTTGTGTTGAGCCCAAAACGCGTTTGTGATGCTGGAAATGCATCTGAGGGACAGGGCCTCTGAATCCTTGTCCTTTTTCTGTTTTTACCGTGTGTTCTGTTATGTTTTCTGCCCCGGAGTCCATGTGGGACTCCTGGCAGTGCAGCTCTCTCTTTTGGTTTGGTGAACAGACCCCTGGGATACCCTTCTGGCACCCATGGGTAGGGGTGCAACCCTGTGCCCCTAGTGTATCTTTTGGGCACCTGTGGGTGGCCCCAGAGCAGGGTATGGGCTGGTGGCAGCTCCGTGCTGAAATTGACAGGTGCTCTGGGTGTCCTCCATTTTGGGATACCCAGGCCCTGCCATTGGGATCTGTTGATTCCTGATAGGAAACAAGATGGCCCCTGTGGCCTCTTGCTTTCTATTGCCTGTTATCTTGTTTTCCCAAAGTCCTGGGAAGCCCTGTCTCTGTCCCTTCCCCCTGACTGGCTGTTGGGTGGAAGTTCCATATATGGTGTTGTTGTGAAGGCCCAGCTAGACTGGCTGGAGCCTTCCCAGTGACTGTATGTTGTGGGTACCTCCTGTGGGTGGGACCTGGGTGAATGGAGTGTGTGACCAATAGACACTTCTTGTTGTGGTTGTCTGGTTTCTGGCATGAGAGACAAAGACTGAGACAGCCCTGCCCGAAACTGGCCTGAATGCAGTGTGTAGTGTTGAATGGCTGGGTACTTGTCCCAATCCACATTTCTTGTTGTGAGTGTCTGGAAGGGAGGAGTGTGGCCCGAATGCACTGTGTGCCTGATTGGCTGACTGACTGCATGAATGCCCTGCAGTATGATTGGCTGCTGAGTGTGTGCCAGCAGCGTGGATGAGAGTGAGGATAGTATATCTGGGGACCTCTCACCACTGGAAAGTGTTCAGTGTTCAGAAGGAACCATTGGTTCAGAAGGGACCTTTGTGCTCCTAAAGCAGCCAGGGAGCTGAGTCTCCACTCTACGAGTAACTGGAACTGCTGATCCTCGACGTCCAGCTGGAAGAAGAAGACTTGCTGTGGCATTGGCTTCGACCGATCTGAAGGCTGACGAGATCGTCGAGGGCTGACCCGAGAGAGGACCTGGTAAGGCGCCCTCTTCCCGTGCTCCGAGTGACCATCGAGCACCGCTCCATCTTCGCCGAAGCGCCCTGGAAGGCAGGCCCTCGAAAGGCTGTCGACCCGAGACGGGACCGTTGAGGAGATCGAAGTGAAGCACCCGGACATCGACGCCGTCGAAGTCCATTGCCGTCGACCAGGGTTCGCAGGTTTGTGAAACCGCTGGAGGCCCGTCGAAGTTGTGTTGCCCAGCCGTGGGAACCACTTGACGTCGTGCCGCCGACGACCGGAGCCGTCCGCTCCTTTGCCTAAGAACATTCAATCGAAGGACTCTCTCGACCGCTTCGTCGACCGCTTATCCTGCCGGGGAAAGTCGAGGACGACCAACGCGCCGAGGAGTAACCTGCCGGTGGGTTTCCCGCCACCCAACGACCTCAAAGACTTGGACGATTCGACGCCCTTGCTGGGTTTCCGTCTCTACAATCTTTGCGGTCCAGAACTATTGTCATCGAGGTGCCCCGCACACCTCCGCCTTGCAGGACGCCGACGTCTCGACGCCGACGAGCACCGCTCGGACGAAGCTGCCGCCACTTCGACATCGTTCTACCTCGTTCGTCGACGGACGTTCGACGCCCCGTGCCTCCCGCTTGAAAGGGAAGGCATTCAAGAAGGGCCGTCGATTCCCCGTCGCCGAACAGCGAGTCCCTCGACGTTTGTCGACGCCTCTTCGAGGAACTCGACTCCACCAGGTACATTGGGGGGGTAAAAACATTATAATAGAGAATAAGACTTACAGAGCAATATATGGACTGGGCTTGTGCTATATCTTTCTTTACAGGTTGCCCAGGTGGGGGGATCTCCACACAGAACTGTGCCTAGTGGTAGGGGTCAGTATTCTGCCTATTGCTCAACCATCTTATTTTCTCTCCTCTCTCTATTGCTGGTTTCACTCTATTGGTCTGTGTGATATTGTACAGTACTGTTCATGCACTTCAATGAGATCTAGGGTGGTACCACTTTAGGATTGTAAATATTTGTCATTGTAGATTTTGCCGGAGTACAAAGTGAGTTATCATGATGAATGTACATAACCTTAACTTTTGATTATATAAAGACTGTGTTCTAACCAATTCAGAGTGTGGATATTCCTTTGTGGGGGCTTGGGGATACACTGTACTTAAGAACCAGCCTGCATCACCTCCTGAGAAGCTAGGCCTTGATTGCTCGACCATTGCTACCAAATAGAGAATCTTGGCTGGGGTCTCCTGTGCCTCTCCTCCACCATATAGGGAGTGGGAGTACAGACACCCCCCACCGGTCGTTGAGATCCGTTCTCTCACACTGGTGGCAGCGGTGGGATGCTTATGGTTTTAAGAATCAGTGTATAACCGTGCCACTTACAAAGGATATTTGCCCTTTATTGAATTAAGGTTTAGTTGTGTACAAGGTAACTGCATTACAAACAATGGAGTCTATTGCGAATGGCAAATTAACTCGGATGAGCTTGGAGGCTCTCCAGAGTGCTTGTGAAGCTAGGGAGTTAGACTTTGTGGATAAGTCTAGGGCTGAGCTGATAGCTGCCCTGGTGGACTACCAGACTGATAGTGAAACTCTTGATGAGGGGGGGAATGCAACCAATGAGGACTCTGCCCCTGGGGTTTCAGCTGAATCTGTTTCTGGGAATGCCGCCATTCCTGCTGCCTCTGTTCCAAACTCCAGCAATTCCTTAGAACTTGAGTTATTAAGGATGAAATTGGCCTTTGAATACCACAAGTTGGAAATAGATGCTGAGCTTAAGAAAGAGGAATTGGCTCAACAAGTGGAGCTCAAGAATAGGGATCTTGAACTCAAAAATAAGGACCTTGAACTCAAGAGCCAGGACACTGAATGTCAGAGGATCCGGCTAGAGAAAGCTAGAGTGGAGACTTCAGCTAGATCCAGTGAGAGTGTCAGGTCCCCAGCCACCAAGTTTATGAAAGATTTGGTTGGTGTATTTGTGGAGGGTTCGGATATCCTCCAATGGATTGAAGCGTTTGAAATGGCTTGTGAGATTCATGATGTGGATAAAAGAGATTGGGCGAAGTGTTTGTTAAGCAGAGTGCCTCAAACCAGGTATGACTGTATTCTGAAGCTGAGTGTGGAAGAAAGGGGTCAGTACGAGTGTATGAAGTCTGCTTTAATTGCCAAGTTCGGCAAGACACCTACCCAATACCTTAGAAGGTTCAGGGATTTTAAGAAAAAGGAGAATATGTCTTGGGTTGACTGGGTGAGTGCTGCGCACATGAACATGATGGGATGGATCGATGGATACAAGGTTAAGACTTTTGTTGAATTGTCCCACCTCTTGTTTTTTGAGCATTTCTCTGAAGCCTGTTCACTGGAGCTGTGTCAGTATGTGGCTGACCAGAACATTTTGGACCCCTTTAAGCTGGCTAGGTTGGCTGACAAGTGGGTCTCCCACCGGGTGTCCCCTAAGGACTCCAGTGGGAAGGACAAGGATAAAGAGAAGGGGGCCTCTCAGAAAGCTGAGGAGTCCCCCAAGCAATCACAGTCGGGTAAACCAAAACCTTCCTCTCCTAAGACCCAAAAATCTAGTGGGGATAAGTCATCTGGGGGTGGGAATAAGAGTAGTGGTCCACCTGCTGCAAAGCAGGCTCCCAGTGGTTCCAGTACCGTACCCCGCACTCCTGGCGCTTGTTGGGACTGTGGGGCTCTGGATCACAAAAGGGGTGACCCCAAGTGTAAAGGTAAGGCACTTGGAGTACAGGCTGTCAGCCTGACCTACCCTTCCCCCGTGTCTGAGGTGGAGGCCACCGTCCTCCCCTCCTCTGCCGGTATCACATTTGGTGCTCCGGTGGAGATTTCCTTAGTGTCCCTTGGGGCCTGGGACCAGTACGCGGAAGTACTGGCGACTATCCCACAGAACACCCGTAGGTTTTTGAGGAGTGTCCTCTTGAATGGCCAGCCTTCTACTGGTTTGAGAGACAACGGGGCAAGCATGACAGTGGTGGACAGGACCCTGCTCAGGCCAGAGGACTATGAAGGTGCTCCTCTGCAAACCACCAGGTTAGCTGGTGGGCCTCCCAAATTATCACCTGTAGCCTTCGTCACACTCATGATTGGCGACAAGACAGCGAAGCTTCCTGTCCTGGTTCAGGACAATGTCCCTGCTAACATTTTGTTAGGGAATGATCTAGTAGAGTTGGGGTTGATCTCGGATGGTCTTCCCATGACTGCTGCTGCCGTCACTAGATCACAGGTGACACCGGGTCTGGCTGTGGGTCAGATACCCAAGCCAAAGGCGAGGCATAAGGCAAGAAGGAGGAAGACCAAGAAGGCCACCCCTGTGGAGGGAGCACCTTCTCTTCCTGCTGCACCCATTGGGATCCATGCTCCGGACGGGCTGGGTCCAATGGAAAACCCCAACTCAACTCCTTTGGGAGAAGAGGCAGAAGACTCTCCTGTGGGAGAGGTTCTTAACCCGGAGGATCATCCCGACCTTCAATGCTTGTTAGCTGAAGGGGGACCCTTCCGGGCAGACTTCTGTAAGGGACAGAGAGAGTGCCACTCTCTCAAGGGACTGAGGAAACAGGCCCTGGCCCAGGCACAAGGAGAGGTGCCTAGGAACTTCCGGATTTATTGGGAGGGTGAGCTCCTTGTTAGTGAGCCCACTAAGCCTGAACCTGGTGCCCGCAAGAGGTTGGTGGTACCCCAGGTTTACAGGCCCTTCCTACTGAAGTTGGCGCATGAGGTGCCCTTGGCTGGTCATCTTGGGACCAAGAAGACTAAGCAGAGGCTCTCTGCCCATTTCTACTGGCCACGGATGGGAGTAGAGGTGGAGTCCCACTGCAGGACCTGCCCAACTTGTCAGTTGTCTGGCAAGACTGGAGGCAGTGTCATTGCTCCACTGCAGCCGTTGCCAGTGGTTGGCACCCCATTTGAGAGGGTGGGCATCGACATCGTCGGTCCCCTTGACCCTCCCACTTCAGGTGGACATCGGTTCATCCTGGTCTTGGTAGATCATGCCACCAGGTACCCTGAGGCGATACCCCTTCGGACTGTTACTGCCAAGGTGGTTGCCCGGGCTCTCCTGGGCATTTTCACCCGTGTTGGATTCCCCAAGGAGGTTGTCTCTGACAGAGGATCCAACTTCATGTCTAGTTACATGAAAACCATGTGGAAAGAGTACGGGGTAACCTACAAGTTCTCCACCTCTTACCACCCCCTGACCAATGGTTTGGTTGAGAGATTTAATAAAACTCTCAAGGGCATGCTAGGGGCTTTGGAAGAACCCCTAAGGAGGAAATGGGATCTCCTCCTGCCATTCCTGCTGTTTGCTTACAAAGAGGTACCTCAAGAGGGTGTTGGTTTCAGCCCCTTTGAGTTACTCTTTGGACATCCCGTGAGGGGGCCCCTCGCCTTGATCAGAGTAGGCTTGGAAGCCACCCCTCCGGGTCCCGCCAAGCAAGTGGGGGACTATGTGTTAGGCCTCAGACGGAGGATGACACAGATGATGGGCCAGGCAACAGCAAATCTCAAGGCCAGCCAGGAATTGAATAAGTACTGGCATGACCTTAAAGCCTCGCAAGTGGATTGGACTCCGGGATAGGAAATCCTTGTGATGGAGCCTACCAAGCCTAGAGCTTTGGCAGACAAGTGGACTGGACCCTTCCGGATCATCTCCAAGATGGGCGAAGTCAATTATCTGGTTGACATGGGAGCCTCTGGGGTAGCCCCTCAGATATTCCATGTCAACAGGCTCAAGCCTTTCCACCGGCGAGCAGAAGTCTCATGTCTCTTGCTAGCTTCTGGGCAAGAAGAGGATGAGAGTGAGCCCCTTCCTGATTTGCTGCATAGCAACCCTCAGGATGGCTCAGTGGAGGGAGTACATCTCTCTCCAGATTTGACAACCGAGCAACAGAGGGCCTGTAGGGCTTTGCTCCAACAGTACGCCTCTCTGTTTTCACTGAAGCCAGGCCTTACCCCGTGGTGTAAGCACGAAATTGACACTGGTGACAGTGTGCCTGTCAAAAGCAGGTGCTACCGTATGTCAGATACCGTTAAGAACCACATCCAGGCTGAGGTCGCCAAGATGTTGGATCTGGGTGTTATTGAACCCTCAACCAGTCCCTGGTCCAGTCCAGTGGTCCTTGTCCCCAAGGCAAGTTCCCAGGCGGGCACCAAGGATTGGAGGTTCTGTGTGGACTACCGAGGAGTCAATGCCGTCACCAAGACTGATGCGCACCCATTGCCCAGGGCTGATGAGCTCGTGGACACCATCGGTGCTGCCAAGTTTGTGAGCACCTTTGACCTCACTTCAGGCTATTGGCAAATAGCTCTGACGGACCATGCCAAGGAAAAGACGGCCTTCTCAACACCTGAGGGACTCTACCAGTTTAGAGTCATGCCTTTTGGGTTGAAGAATGCCCCTGCCACCTTCCAGAGATTGGTCAACCATGCGCTCAGTGGGCTGGAAGCCTTTTGTGTGGCTTACTTAGACGACATTGCCGTCTACAGTTCCACCTGGGAAGAGCATTTGACACATCTGGATAAGGTGTCGCAGGCCTTAAAAAGGGCTAACCTCACTATCAAGGCCACCAAGTGCCAGATAGCTCAGGGGAAAGTTACCTATCTTGGTCATGAGGTAGGAGGGGGTCAAATCCAGCCTCTCAGCAGTAAAGTACAGGATGTACAGAACTGGGAGACTCCCACTACTCAAACCCAGGTGAGAGCCTTTTTGGGCCTCACTGGGTACTATCGCAATTTCATGGCAGACTATGGGACCATAGCTGCACCTCTGACAGCTCTAACGTCACCCAAGCAGTCTAGGAAGGTTACTTGGACCGAAGACTGTCAGAGGGCCTTTGATGGCTTGAAAGAAAGTCTGTGTAGGGCACCTGTGTTGAGTGCGCCTGACTACAGCCGACCCTTTATCGTCCAGACGGATGCCTGCGACACCGGAATTGGAGCTGTCTTGTCCCAGTTAGATGACAAAGGGAGAGAACACCCTATCATATTCATCAGTAGACAACTCAAGGGTAGAGAACTTAGGTGGGCTACTGTTGAAAAGGAGTGTTTTAGTATAGTTTGGAGCCTTAGGCGTTTTAGGCCCTACCTTACGGGGTCTACCTTCAAGGTCCAAACAGATCATAAGCCCCTGAAGTGGCTTATGCAGATGAAGGGTGAGAACCCGAAATTGCTCAGGTGGTCCATTAGCCTGCAAGGGCTAGACTTCACCATAGAGCACCGACCAGGGAAGAGTCACGATAATGCAGATGGCCTTTCCAGAAGGTATGTTGACCGTCTGGATGAGGGTGTCTATCCCGTGGGAGATTAGACACCCTCCACCTCAGTCTGGGGGGGGCGACTGTGATGCTGGAAATGCATCTGAGGGACAGGGCCTCTGAATCCTTGTCCTTTTTCTGTTTTTACCGTGTGTTCTGTTATGTTTTCTGTCCCGGAGTCCATGTGGGACTCCTGGCAGTGCAGCTCTCTCTTTTGGTTTGGTGAACAGACCCATGGGATACCCTTCTGGCACCCATGGGTAGGGGTGCAACCCTGTGCCCCTAGTGTATGTTTTGGGCACCTGTGGGTGGCCCCAGAGCAGGGTATGGGCTGGTGGCAGCTCCGTGCTGAAATTGACAGGTGCTCTGGGTGTCCTCCATTTTGGGATACCCAGGCCCTGCCATTGGGATCTGTTGATTCCTGATAGGAAACAAGATGGCCCCTGTGGCCTCTTGCTTTCTATTGCCTGTTATCTTGTTTTCCCAAAGTCCTGGGAAGCCCTGTCTCTGTCCCTTCCCCCTGACTGGCTGTTGGGTGGAAGTTCCATATATGGTGTTGTTGTGAAGGCCCAGCTAGACTGGCTGGAGCCTTCCCAGTGACTGTATGTTGTGGGTACCTCCTGTGGGTGGGACCTGGGTGAATGGAGTGTGTGACCAATATACACTTCTTGTTGTGGTTGACTGGTTTCTGGCATGAGAGACAAAGACTGAGACAGCCCTGCCCGAAACTGGCCTGAATGCAATGTGTAGTGTTGAATGGCTGGGTACTTGTCCCAATCCACATTTCTTGTTGTGAGTGTCTGGAAGGGAGGAGTGTGGCCCGAATGCACTGTGTGCCTGATTGGCTGACTGACTGCATGAATGCCCTGCAGTATGATTGGCTGCTGAGTGTGTGCCAGCAGCGTGGATGAGAGTGAGGATAGTATATCTGGGGACCTCTCACCACTGGAAAGTGTTCAGTGTTCAGAAGGAACCATTGGTTCAGAAGGGACCTTTGTGCTCCTAAAGCATCCAGGGAGCTGAGTCTCCACTCTACGAGTAACTGGAACTGCTGATCCTCGACGTCCAGCTGGAAGAAGAAGACTTGCTGTGGCATTGGCTTCGACCGATCTGAAGGCTGACGAGATCGTCGAGGGCTGACCCGAGAGAGGACCTGGTAAGGCGCCCTCTTCCCGTGCTCCGAGGGACCATCGAGCACCGCTCCATCTTCGCCGAAGCGCCCTGGAAGGCAGGCCCTCGAAAGGCTGTCGACCCGAGACGGGACCGTTGAGGAGATCGAAGTGAAGCACCGGGACATCGACGCCGTCGAAGTCCATTGCCGTCGACCAGGGTTCGCAGGTTTGTGAAACAGCTGGAGGCCCGTCGAAGTTGTGTTGCCCAGCCGTGGGAACCACTTGACGTCGTGCCGCCGACGACCGGAGCCGTCCGCTCCTTTGCCTAAGAACATTCAATCGAAGGACTCTCTCGACCGCTTCGTCGACCGCTTATCCTGCCGGGGAAAGTCGAGGACGACCAACGCGCCGAGGAGTAACCTGCCGGTGGGTTTCCCGCCACCCAACGACCTCAAAGACTTGGACGATTCGACGCCCTTGCTGGGTTTCCGTCTCTACAATCTTTGCGGTCCAGAACTATTGTCATCGAGGTGCCCTGCACACCTCCGCCTTGCAGGACGCCGACGTCTCGACGCCGATGAGCACCGCTCGGACGAAGCTGCCGCCACTTCGACATCGTTCTACCTCGTTCGTCGACGGACGTTCGACGCCCTGTGCCTCCCGCTTGAAAGGGAAGGCATTCAAGAAGGGCCGTCGATTCCCCGTCGCCGAACAGCGAGTCCCTCGACGTTTGTCGACGCCTCTTCGAGGAACTCGACTCCACCAGGTACATTGGGGGGGGTAAAAACATTATAAGAGAGAATAAGACTTACAGAGCAATATATGGACTGGGCTTGTGCTATATCTTTCTTTACAGGTTGCCCAGGTGGGGGGATCTCCACACAGAACTGTGCCTAGTGGTAGGGGTCAGTATTCTGCCTATTGCTCAACCATCTTATTTTCTCTCCTCTCTCTATTGCTGGTTTCACTCTATTGGTCTGTGTGATATTGTACAGTACTGTTCATGCACTTCAATGAGATCTAGGGTGGCACCACTTTAGGATTGTAAATATTTGTCATTGTAGATTTTGCCGGAGTACAAAGTGAGTTATCATGATGAATGTACATAACCTTAACTTTTGATTATATAAAGACTGTGTTCTAACCAATTCAGAGTGTGGATATTCCTTTGTGGGGGCTTGGGGATACACTGTACTTAAGAACCAGCCTGCATCACCTCCTGAGAAGCTAGGCCTTGATTGCTCGACCATTGCTACCGAATAGAGAATCTTGGCTGGGGTCTCCTGTGCCTCTCCTCCACCATATAGGGAGTGGGAGTACAGACACCCCCCACCGGTCGTTGAGATCCGTTCTCTCACAGCGTTATAGACTTGTTGCACCTGACACAACCGCTGACACAAATAAGGATCGGACCGGGGACTGAACGATGGTATCTGAAACATTATGGGCTATAGAATCAGCGAATAACCCGCTTTTCAAAATGAAGCAGTTTATTTGCATGTGTTCGATGGGTGCTAGATGCATACATAATTGAAAAAACTGTTCCCAATTGGGTGGGGATAAAATATATGTAAACAGAGTATAACACAAGTGCTAAACGAAGCAGCTGCATACAATGTGGTTGTGCGGTATTCACAGGTGTTATTTTAATGTGAATGTTTTAATGTGAATATATTTTGAATAAAATATTAATTTCTAAATGCAAATAAAAACAGTTGTTTATAAAAACAGACTGTGTCTTTATTGTGGAGTTGTTACGGGCAGACATGTCCGGCCTGAAGCTGTCAAAAATATATTATGATGAAGGAGGTGTCGGCAGTTATGGTGGGGTTGACAGCCTGTATTGTAAACTGCGAATTGAGGTCAAGAAGGTGTCACGGGGAGCTGTTAAGACGTGGCTTTCAGGGGAGGAGGCCTTCACGTTGCATAAACCAGCCTGGAAAAATTTTAACCGGTGAATGACCGTGATATGTGATGTCCATCAATAATGGCATGTAGATATTAGATTTCAGCCAGTTCCTTGAAGATAATGATGGTCTCCACTGTATTCTAACCATCATCGACATTCTATCAAAATACGTAGCATGGTGCACACCACTTTGTAACACACTCTGAAGTTAAAGGCCCTATTGTAGAATGTTTTATCCGCACCTTTAGAGCACGACTCTGGAGATTGTTTAGCTAAAAATACATGCAGATATGTTGAGGTGCTATCCGCATTTATAAATGTGTATAACAACACGCATCATAGATCTATTAAAACCACACCAGCGGGTGTAACGTCACAGAATTCGCTGGCTGTCTGGAAAAAACTATACGTCGAAAGACTTTTTAAAAAGACAAAACATATAACCCTGAAAAAGTGGGATCATGTGCAATTCTCAAAACACAAGGCCGTCGACACAGAGGGAGAACTACATGATGAGATCTTTATTTTAGATAGCGTGGTTCAAAGGGAGGGTGTTAATATATAAAGATAAAATGATTATTTGGGGTAGGGTATTCAGGGTGTTTTTTTATAAGGATGAGATCCAGAAAGTCAGTAAAAACCAGCAGCGCATTTATAGGATTAAAAGAAAACATAACAAGTAAAGGTCGTGGAGTGAAAAAACAATATTTAGTTAAATGGCTGGGATGGCCTAACAAAATCATGCTTCCCAGCAACGCTTCAGCTGCGTCATTTCCAGGGACCTAATATCCAACTTCACCGTGAAGCTGGCCAAACCCGTAAATCTGGAGTGGCAGTGGAAGGTGGCGCTCACTGAAGTTCAGTACATCTGATCGTGGGACACTTTAGCAACTTTTATTATAAAACGATCAAACCCTGTGAGGCTCTGGCCGGAGGGATTTCCGAAGGGGTATTAATCAAATATACCAGAACTTGTGAGAGTCATCAACAAAGCTGTATCAAACATAACCGAATATGAGGACACAATGCTACAAAATACACCCCAAGCAGGGTAACATTTTTCTACAGGGCCCAGACCCGTCTGTTAGGTTTTCAACAGGGGGAGACTGCGCAACATACTGGGGACTCTGCAACGCATTGGATGTAAAGAAACGTGGGATAATACCTGCACCAACATTAAAAGGGGTTGTCATAGCTTATTGCTCTGTAGTGATGTTGTGGCGTATCAACGTTGTGGGAGATAGCTAGGCCCCGCCAGGGTCGGACTGGGACAAGAAATAGGCCCGGACACCCAAAAAAAAGTGGCCCATCCCTCACCTCAAAAAAGTGGCCCACCCCTCGCTTCAAAAAAGTAGCCCACCCCATGCCTTAAAAAAAGTGGCCCTCAAACCATCATTTGACCGTGAATTGTGTCAATTCATGACTTTACAGAAAATCCTACTTATGGAGGGTTTGTGTGTCTGTTACATTACAACACAACTCATAAAATAACATAACGCTGCATACAGTTCTGTGACAGGGTACACAGCTCCGAGACGCAGGAGTGGCATGAACACGACCCTTCACCCCTTGATAAAACAGGAAGTGGCATCAAATAGCATTGTTCCTAAGTACACTACGAAAAATAAGTTATGATTTCACTAATGTGATATACATTTTATACAAGAATGGATCACCATATGTAGCATTAATATCTGTGTGTATAGATCCATATTGTCAAATTACTGTGAATGCAAGCAGATGTCCAAGGCCAAATGATAATATGTTATTGTATAGCACTTACGCTTAACTCTTTTTTTATAGAACAAATATACATGCAATATCACCCAACCTGTGTTGGTACTCATTTATCGACCTCAGAAGGATGGAAGGCTGAGATGGTTCGAACCTGCAATCTGCAGATCTCACACTCGTCACAGCAGCGAGTGCTCAACCCAATGAGCTATCATAACGGATATAGTAAAATGAGCAAAGGTCTTGATATTCTGAGGCACCAACAGGCAGAATTAGCCCAAGACTAATCTATACACAATTCGTTCCATTGATAAGAGAAATGGAGTGGTGGATTGAGACTTCAGGAGCAATGTCATTGTCCTGCTTAACAATGGATCTGACCAATGTCCTGTAGAAAGGGCAACCCAACCCCCAATTGCAAGCCTGTGTCACCACAGATACAGCACACAACAGGTGTAACTATACACACGGAAATGGCCCCGGTTTCCATATCGTATCTGCATCCAATAACAAAACAAACGGTAAATGTGCTTGCAAGAAATGTGAATAGCAGGTGGCATTGATAAACGTACTTATGGAATATGCCTCTTTTTTCATGTACAAAAAACAAACAAGTGGGTATTCAGTTGTGACTCGAGCATCACCACCAGCAATAAAATCCATGAAGGCTGAAATGCATGCGAATTTGCTGCACAGAGGATTTGGAGACAGATGCATACTTTACCACTGCACCCAGCTCCATGCTGAAAAGGCACGAAAGTCCCCCGATTCATAAAGTACCCCTCCGCCTGGATCAAAATAAGCGGCTGTAAGCCTATATATGAGCTGCCCTTCTGACAACAGCATTAAGCAAATAAGCACACATTATTTGTGATGCCAACTATCGCTTAAGAACAGTTATTAAATGCAATCATTTTCAACAATATCCAACAGAAAGCACTGCAGTGGAGGTAGGCCTGGCGCATTGCATATATTTTTGTGGTGTGAATGTGAATGGTCATAAAATCAGTGTAAATCAGAATATGTGGGCATAGCATAAGTACTGGTACCAACACACATTTCTGCCAATGCCCTACATTCTGACTTAGAGCACTATCAGGAGGGCCCACGTACAGCTTCTGAAATTCACTGCACTCCTGAACTGAACCTATGCTATTTCAGCACTAAAAATTACACACAATTCTCAGAACAATGACACATCAAATATGTATGTGAATAAGCGCAATACAAAACGCTGCAAATGCATCCCAATACTGCTGGCATTACGTCATGTTATTCCAATACTAGGACCTGCACAGAGCTCTGTGAATACACCTCAGCCATGATCTACAGGCTACAGCACTCCCACTAATCCAGTACTGGGACCCAGATAACACAAACATCTGTCAGTGCACCTCCATCCCGACCTTTAGCACATGTGTCATCAGGCTCTATTCCACTCACGATGTATAATACACCAGTCCACTCCACTATTGTCTTTACTTTGCATTCTGGTATTTGCAGTCGTTGATTTTAGGGTGACTACAAGTTCCAAATTGCAAAGTAAAAACATGCATGCCAACATTATCCATTACATGTGGTCATTCATAGCCTGGTCTGGTTTTAACCTTGATTCTGGGATTTGTAAGGGGGGGGGGGCCCGCCGCCCTGACTACAAGTCCACGAATGCAAAGTTAAAACCGAGCGGACTAGCATCTCCTGAAGGGAATAGATAATGTTTGCACATATGGAAACACTTGCAATAGAATTACAACTTCTGCATGGAATGGGACATATTGTCATGTATGCTTGTATACATCTATTCTAGGACAAAGACTACACACAGCACTGCCAGTGCCCCTCAATCCAAACCTGCAACAGGCCTTGCAATTCCAATTAGGAAAACAACCTCCAATTGAATGAGAAGGTAACAGGAATTGGATGTGAAAGCAGCAGAAACAAACAGGACTCGAAAATATGCTTTTTCCTCTTGTTCCCTGCTGTTAGATTTTTTTGTTTGAATGTATGTTAGCAACAGTCCCTCTCCAATGTACGGCTCCATGGTCCCGCCCCTCCCACAACAACACACGCATACACACGCGCTTAGGCCGCTACCTCCCACACTGCGCTGCTCCTTACCTGGCTGTCACGGAAGGAGGGCTGTAATGGGGATAAGACCCTCAGACCTCCTGCACTCACATACCCCCATGGTCCATGTCGGAGGTCTTCTCAGAAGCAGAGACCCTCATCTAGTACGTTCTCTAGGGGAGAGAAGTGTGAGGGGATTCATGCTGTGGAGCACAGGGAAAGGGAGGGGGGTTTACACTGAGGGACTTGGCAGTTGCGAGCAGTTCCAGGATGTGTTACTTTTTTGCCAAAAACTGGGAGCGGGCGGGCTGACCTCGGCCCGGCCCGCTCCCAGTGTTTTGTAAAAAAAGTAACACTTCCTTCACTTGCAAAGTGGCGACTGGCGCCATGGTGTCTCTCGTGCCGACTCACTGCCTGCAGGCCCTGCTCATGCAGAGCAGATCAGAGTAGGCAGGGCCTGCAGGCAGCCCTGAGCCGGCGAGTGACTGGCCCAGGCGTAGGCTGGAAACTGGCCCCTCACCCGACGCCCGCCTCCAAATAATTTCAACCCAGCCACGGGCTGATGGGCCTATCCAACCCTGTCATGCCAAATGATTATAATGATTATTTTTTTTTTTTAAACAGCCCATAATTAAAAACAAAACGGCCCCTCGGGAAAAAACTGGCCCCCAGTTCCCAAAGGTCATCGGCCAGTGGCCGATGGACCGATACGGCCAGTCCAGCCCTGGGCCCCGCTACTTAAAACCGTGGAAATTAAAGGGAACAACACCAATATTGTGAATATTCAATACAACAAACCCGACTATGTTCCCGTGTGTAAAAACCATTTTGACACCATCAACATACAGATAAGGGACGACTAAGTGCAGTTTGTATCATTTAAATATGGAAAAATCTGGCTGTGGTTGCACTTAAGACCGCTTCAGCTGAAAGATTAATAAAACAGCGTTATAATGGCCGCTGGTAAAGAACTATGGAGACTCTGGCCACTATATGGAATATTATATGAACCAGGCTGATTACGGCAATCAGCCATATTTTAGCAGAACTCCCGTCATGTATTGGGCGGGGCTCAGCGGTATGTTTAAAAGTCTTTTTAGATGCGCAATGCCCTTTCTACGTCACGGTTTTGAATTAGTTAAACTGCATGTGAAAACGCTTCCGGCAATATTGCAAAAGACGTTGTGGGAAGCGTGACAGCTGCATTTGTTGAGCGGCTCGGCCAACAGAAAAAAGCAGGTGCAGGATGGATCCAGCCTTATTCATATACCATATAGGAGCATTAAGAGGAAGAGGTTGGCGTCTCTGCTGCACGGCCCACCGAAACCCACCAGGAAAAGCAGATCAAAAGCCCCAAGCGCACAGACGAATAGGAAGAAGAAACATGCCATTTCTAAAAGACACAAGAGCAGCAATATTTTTTAAAGAACAATGGCCTTCTTACATCGATCCATGGGGGAATGTGTAAAATCTTTTTACAGTGCCCCTGACACAGACAAGCATCGACAACAGTTTCTTTATCGAGGTCTCGCCTCTGGCTTCTCTATCACCATTAGCCCCCATAGATTTTTTTGTATAGGCTCGACCGGCATGTATCTAGATTTGAAGGATACGATTCTGCATCTAACCTGTAAAATAACAAAGGTGGAAGGAACCAACACAGCAGCTACAGCACGAGTGGGTACGATCGCTTATCCGATAGCCAGTATGGTTAATCAGGTGAATGCCACTTTGGGTGATCGAATGATAACACATAGTGATAATATGTACGCCTACAGGGCCTACATAGAGAGTCTGTGAAATTATGGCCATGATGTCCTGATAAACAGCTCTCGGCTGGGCTTTTTTACCGCGATAACGCAGGGCATTTTGACAACACCGCTTTGGATGGCGATAACAAGGGATTCGTGAAAAGAGCCCATCACGCCAGGACCAGTAGAGTATTTGATTTACTGGGCCGCCTACACGCTGACCTTTTCTTTCAGGATAAACTATTGATCAACGGTGTTGATCTTCAAGTGAAACACAGACGCTTTTTGCCTCATGAGCTGGGATGCTGAACAGTATAAACTAGTCATCGTATCGGCCACTTTATTCATTAAACGTGTAAGTGCCTCTCTGACTATTAGACTGGCGCATGAAGAGGCGCTGCAGATATCTAACATTAAATATCCTGTGAAGCGAGTCACTCTTAACGTCCTCAGCATTCCTACCGGTAGCCGCAGCACCAGTCAAGACAACCTGTTTCTGGGCTCCCAAAGATAATCATCATGGGAATTGTTGAAACAACAGTGCCTCCCGGTCATATGATAAAAACCCCTTTGACTTCAAACACTGTAACATGAACTATGCTGCTCTGCACAAGGGCAGTGTTCTAATTTGTGCCAAATTATATACACCCAATGTTGGACTGCAGAACATAATCAGATAGTACATGGGGTTTGTGGCTGTCACTGGAAAGCACATGTGTGATGTAACAGTTTCATACACGTGCAATGAGTATGCACTCGTCTATACCTTGCTGGCCTTTGATCCAAGACCAGCGGGTCATCTCAACCTCATGAGGAGCGGAAACCTATGCGCTGAAATAAAGTTTGAAAGAATCCTAACTGCCACACATTCCCTGCTAGTGTGGAGCATTTTCCATAGCGTTCTTGAGGTCCATGCGTAAAGAAACACACCTTTTGATATTTAATGGATACTATACAGATTAAAGGATTTTTGCGTAAACATAGACACGCTAGAAGAAATTTTCATGGTCTGTATGCCAGCAATAAATGTCCCAAACGCCTGCCCAGAAATCGTCTGGCTAGCGTGGTGGTGAACACCGATCCTTAGGCCCGGGCTGGAACACACTGCATAGCTTTGTGGGAGGAGGGAGATGTGCTAACAGTGTTTTACAGTTTGCCGCACTTCCCACAACACCACATATATGCCAGAGTTTAAATGGACTATGTAAAAAGCATTGCAAAATATTTACGTTATATTACTGTACTGGTTCAAGACTCTAAAGCTGTGACCTGTGGTCAGCACTGTATATTCTTTATCAGCCAAATGTCAGAATGTAAATCGCTGGCAGCTGTTTTGAAAATGTATTCGAGCAATTGCATGCAAAACGACCAAATAGTGAGCAGATTTGTTAATAAGATGTTATATAATGAGCATAGATCTCGCAAAATGTTTACAGTGTAGCAAAAATGTAAATGTGGATTGTCTGCACACTGATACATGAATCAATAAAATAGTTTTAAAAATCACATGCATTGTACGTTATTATACATACTAAAAAATATGAGATAACAAACAACCAGTCATGTTTATGAATTGAAAACTTTTATTAATAAAAAGACACATTTAATACTGAAAGAAAAGAAAGGTTATAGCAGAACATAACGGAGAGGAACCATACACATTCAGCAAGGGACGCCTAGCATTATTCAAATAGCTATCTAGGCCTGCCACGGCCCTGGCGTGGTCTAGATGTTTCAGAGCAACCCGTGCCAGAGGCGGATAAAGAATCCGTAAGCCAGCTGGTATTGATATAAAAAAAGCCGATCTGATTTTAATATAAAAAATCATATATAATTTTGATACACAAAATCCGATTTGAAATAAAACATGTTTGATATTAAAAATATATTTCTGATATCACATTTTAAACATTTTTATATCATTTTCTTTATATCAAACATTTTTGATTTCAAACCAAATTTTTTGATAGCAATTTTATTTGTTGATAAATATAAATAATATAAAGTTTATACAAAACCTGTTGTACAATTATATAAAATCTATATAAAATGATGACATCAGTAAAGTCCAACCCACTCTTGCATCATCGCTGCATCACCAAACCCCAACACTCGCCGGCTAACTCCTTGCAACTCACTATGCCCTCGACCAAGTAACGGCGCACGTGCGCTCTCCCATATTAAAAACATTTTGATATACACTTTATATTGTCTTAATATAAACTTTATATCAAACGGATTAATGTACACAAACACACTTTATATATCCATTTATATAAAACGGATATCAAATCGATATACAATTTGATATTGAAACATTTTGATATAAAACTTTAATTGATATCAAGTGCCATATAAAAAAGAAATCAAACCCATATCAAAAGGGGGCAGGGATAAGGACAACCAGGGGGCGTTCCCACCCGTCAAAAATGTTACATTGGAAAAAAGGCCATCCCCCCCTTAACTACTAATATGATATCATGTTTAAAGTTTCAAAACAACAGAAAGCTGTACAATGGGCCTGATTACGAGGGAGCCGGTCTGGTAACAATGCTGGAAAGAATGCCGGTACCAGCTCCGGCATCGTTACCAGACTGGTTCACTCTGAGTCCGCAGTAACGGGCAGTGAACTACCAGCAGGCCTGACCTGCCAGGAGTTCAGGCCCTTACTGGCCGACAAATCACTGAAGCACCGGCACCGTTAAAACGTGGAGCATGAGGGCTTGTGAGCAGCTTGCAGAGGTGCAGGTGAGTCTTGTTTTTTTAGTCATACATTAAGTAATGTGTTCCTTTGAGCTACGACTAATGTGACAAGGTATCTATGATTAACAGCGATGAAGTAGGAGATTGGAAATCAGCAGTATATTTGTTATGAATAATGATGGGTTTGCAGCAAAAGCACAAACGATTCCACAGGACGAAGCTGTCCATGGTCCTGGAGGACATTTTAAATGCTAAAGAGACAAGGAAAAATCGGTTGATTGTACAATTTAACATTCATTGATCCTATTAGCTACTGATGCCAAAAAGAAAAGTGACAACAAAATACTGCATCCATGATGGCCAAAACTCCAAAAGCCAATTAAATATCTTAAAACGAAATGTTTTGAAAACCAGAAAGTGCATCAATAGTGGCTGAAATTTTAAAACCAATTACATTTCTGCAAAGTAATGGTTCTACTGTAACAAAAGATTCTGAAAGGTTGCCATCATAATGAAACGACAAAACAATGGAAAGAAGGGGGAGAGTGGAGAATAGAAAAGAAGGGATGGGGCGAAGTAAGAGAATCAGACAAAAGGAGAGAAAACAAAATTGCATAATGAATGTACTGTATTGTGTAAAAGAAAAAGGTTAGCCACACAATGTAAAGATACTCACAAAGCCAAAGAGTGGACCTACACAGATCTTTATTGAATTACAGCAGGCCCTAACAGATATTGGGGTCACCAGGCACCCAGGAGCAGTGAAGTATCCCCTGTAGTAAGTCAGAACCAGGAAATGGACAACGTATTGTATTTTGTAAGGTAATTGTTTTATTTAAGTGCCAAAACCCTACACTAACCCTAGGCTTCTGCTCCCTACTCTGAAGGAAAGAAAAGAGTTCAGAATGGTGCATGTCAAGATGTCATACCAATTAAAATATGTCTGCCGTCTAGAAACCTATGCTAGCCTAACCCCTGGCCCTAACACTAAAAAAGAAAACATGTACTGTAAACACAAAAATATACAAAGGACTTAAACCCCAAATGATATACTCGTGGCTGGGTTCTGGCCCTAGCTGTACTGTCTCTGGATTATACAAGGCTTCTCGCCCTCAGCAACGTTCCAATGTGATCACCAGCAAAGGTCTCTGGACTTTTCACCGTATTTACAGTTCAGGTTAGAATGTTCAATAACTCTCCTCAGGGCTCCCACACCATGTACAATGGAGTAGTGTGTGTCTCTAGGCCTTGTAGCCCCCTACATAGATCAAGTCGTGTACGAAAGACAAATTTCTTCAAATGTCTCTAGATAACCGAGCCTCTTCTGCTCAGTTCAGAACCCCTTGGTTCCTACCCCTCTGTGGGGTCTCGGGTGTCACACCTCCTTTTGCGGTCTGTTTGATTGTGGCCCACTCTGCACTCTGGCCCTGATGGAATCTCACCCTCCCCTGTGGTCTTGGGTTTTGCAACCCATTTGGTGTATGTGGCCTTGCAGCTCCTTTTGGGCTATTTGGGTTATCTGCCCCTGTTGCGATCTTTGCTTTGTCACCCCTTCTTAGGCTCTTGGGTTTCTCAACCCCTCTTGGGCTCTTTAATGTTTCAGCACCTCTTGGGCTATTTGGTTTCTCACCCCTCCTTGGGGTATAGCTGGGCAAGTACACCCTCCTCATGGTTTCCAAGAAGAACTGCTTATCTAGTTTGCTGCAGCAGCATTCCTCGGGGGAGGAGGTCTCCTCAGCAGATGTGGAAGTGTGGTTCCAGCTTGTCCATGGTCTTCCGTGTCACTTCGCAGGCGTCTATGTTTCCAGTCGGCCCCTGATGGAATGTCGGCATCGGTTCCAGCAGGAGCTGCTCGACTAATTTCTGCCTTGTCACGTCCTGCGGGGCTAAGCTTCTCCAGCCCCTAGCCTTCACATAGAAGGCAGAGCTCTGCTGGCTTTCTTGCTCCCCCGCACTCCACACTATCTGCATTGGACTGCTTGCTGGTAAGGCCTTGAAGGCAAACGTACCCTACTCTGCATTACTCTGCAGGGTTCCATCTCTCTCCCCTGCTCTTCTGCTCCTATTTGTCAGTCTCCCTTGACCTTTATATTCCTCAATGCAAGGAGATGTAACACTCCATTGGTCTAGCACCTCATGCAAGAATGGAAACAGGAAAGTGTCAGAAACCACACCTGCTACTTTTCTATGAATATTCACACAGTTGTCTCATGCAATCCCCATGTAGCCAATAAAGATATTAGCTTCCTGAGACAATGAAGGGTAACACATATCCTTGTTAAGTGATGGCATGTCCTCTAGGGGGTTTCTCACTTGAAAAGGAGCGTGGGAGCCCCTCTACTGAGAACGAGCATGGGTCAAATACCATGTTCTGTGGAATTTCTTCCACTCAGGAGGGTCTACAACCACGTTTTAGCTCACTGCACCCTTCACAGAGGAGAAATATCCATTTGCATATCAGTCTATGTCCCACCCACAAGGGCAGTCCAGCACCAAAATTCTAGGCAATTCTTCACTGAACAAGAGCACCATCAGCAACCCCAGACACGTGCCCTGTCCCCTTGCGGCTGTTAAGATTTGTTTAGTTTAGTTTAGTTTCTTACAAAGCGTGCCTAACCCACAGGTATTAGCAGACTCACCAGGAGAGGAGACGAATTTCCTGGATGCGTCACACCCTACTTCAAGTACTCAGGCTCAAGTGCCTCCACTGAAACACCTCCACCCACAGCGCTGTAGAATCCTCCGATTTCCAGGCACCCACACTCTGAATCAAAATGGACCAGAACAGGCACCTTGAGGATAGTCTCCTTGATGGGCTTGAACGTTGCTTTGCAATCCTCACTCCACCTGCGCTCTATTTATTCCTTGCAAAGACTCTGTATAACCCTGGTCTGGTCAGCAAAATGAGATCTACTTGTTACAAAACTCTGTATTTTGGAATGACTCAAAGTAGAAAATCCAATGCAGGGACCATTGGGCTCATTACTAAATATTGTAGCTAAAGTAAAATATATATATTTATTTATTTATTGTGCATTTGTGAGGCGTTTATACATTAAGTAAATTGTGTTTCGGAGCGCCCACAGGGCACCATGGAGGGAACATGGGGGAACATGGGAGTGAAAGGCAAATATAACAATATAGTAATGACAGAGAGAGGCAGTCCTTCTAGGACATGTGAGCGTTTAGAACATGTAAGTGCAGGATAACTGCCCTATGCAATAAATGCACAACTGACAGCCACAACTACCAGGCTTCTTCAAATGACCCATTAAACTAGCTTGCCAGACGTCCCGTTTCCTGTACATATTTGTGGTTAGTGGTGTCTTTTTGTTGCGCCCTGATGCCTGTGGTTGATTGGCCCAATACAAATGAATAAATAAATGAACAAGAGGCAAAAGGTTCCAATCAGGCCTCAACAAACAAATGCATTTATGTAGTCCATCACAAGAATGTACATATTTAAATCATTTATAGATTATCAAACCACTTATGTTGTCTATGCAACTTTGCTCATGCCAAATAATGTTTGTAGGGAGAGCTATCAGACCTTTATGGGTCAGAATCAGTGAACATTTATTATGGGCGGTGCCTCTTGGAATTTATTAATACAGTGGAGCCATTCTTTTTAGAAGATTTAGTTGGTGCAAAAAGGGTCTGACACTATCGAAGAACTAATTGGTTACCAATCATTTTTATTTCAGGAGATTTAGGGCCCAATTCATAGAATCCAGCGCAGAAGTAGCGCAAGTATTCATGGATTTTCCAAAGCATCAGTAGATGTTGGGCAATGAACACCAAGCAGCGTCAGTAACACCCCCAACATGCCCCCGTTCTCAGGAAAAAGCCAGTGAAATGCCCAAAATGGCACAAGGCCCCGCTCCATCCGTGGCCCAGCACACAGCCCCTGTATCATAATCGTGTGAAAAATCAGAGCGTACCACACTCGCATCAGCCAAATCGCATGGAAAGGACTGCGCGTACCTGGTCCACACCCCAGCATAATCGCATACCCCGGTCGCACCAGCCAAATCACATGGAAAGGGCCACGCGAACTCTGTCCGCACCCCAGTGCAATTGCGTATCCCGGTCGCACAAGCCAAATTGAGTGTAAAGGCCTGTGCGTGCCCCGTTTGCACCCCATCGTAATCGCGTACCCTGGTCGCACCAGCCAAATCTCATGGAAAGGCCCGCGCAAACCCCGTTTGCACTCCAGCGTAATCGCGTACCACACTCGCACCAGTCAAATCATGTGTAAAGGGCCGCGCGGACCCCGTTTGCACCCCAGTGCAATCGCGTACCCTGCTCGCACCAGCCAAATTGCATGGAAAGGCCCACACGTACCCCGTCTGCACCCCAGCGCAATCGTGTACCCCGCTCGCACCAGCCAAATCACGTGGAAAGGCCCACGTGAACCCCGTCCGCACCCCAGCGCAATCGCGTACACTACTCATGCCAGCCAAATCACGTGGAAAGGCCCGCAGTACCCAGTCCGCACCCCAGCACAATCACGTACCCCGCTCGCACCAGCCAACTTCCGTGGAAAGGCCTGCACGAACCCCATCTGCACCCCAGCATAATCGCGTTACCGGTCGCACCAGCCAAATCGCGTGGAAAGACCTGCGCGTACCCCGTCCGCACCCCAGTTTAATTGTGTACCCCGCTCGCACAAGCCAAATTGCATGGAAAGGCCTGCGCGAACCCCGTCTGCACCCCAGCATAATCGTGTACCCCGATCGCACCAGCCAAATTGCATGGAAAGGCCTGTGCGTACCCCATCCGCACCCTAGTGTAATTGCGTACCCCAGCAGCCATCACCCGTGAACATACCCCACAGGCAGCCCACACCACATGGCCCCCCATCACCCGTGTCCATACCCTGTAGGCAGCCCACACCACATGGAACCCCCACCATCACCCGTGACCAAACCCCGCAGGCAGCCCACACCACATGGGACCCCCACCATCACCTGTGACCATACCCCGCAGACAGCCCACACCACATGGCCCCCCATCACCCGTGACCATACCCTGCAGGCAGCCCACACCACATGGGACCCCCACCGTCACCTGTGACCATACCCCACAGGCAGCCCACACCACATGGCCCCCCCATCACCCGTGACCATACGCTGCAGGCAGGCCCTGCCTCATGTTGTCCCCCCCACCTGTGACGGCAACCTGCAGGCAGGCCCCCCCTCATGTTGTCCCCACCCACCTGTGACGGCAACCTGCAGGCAGGCCCTGCCTCATGTTGTCCCCCCCCCACTTGTGACGGCAACCTGCAGGCAGGCCCAGCCTCATGTTGTCCCCCCCACCTGTGACGGCAACCTGCATGCAGGCCCCACCTCATGTTGTCCCCCCCCACCTGTGACGGCAACCTGCAGGCAGGCCCCGTCACATGTCCGCACCACCACCCCCAACACACTGTGGACCGATAGACATAAATGCAGCATATGTGAAATGAAATGCCACCACACGCTGCACACTCATAGTGCACCTTAAGACACATCCATTGGTCATGCACACCACAACATGCCACAAGCCATTTGGAGTGAAACAAAAGTCCAAATACTTCAAAGAAAGAAAAAACAAAATGAAACTTACACCTAAACAACTATGTACAATGGCAGTGGTCTAGTCCTTTGACTCACCATTACCCCCAAGGTCTCGGCCAGGGCATCATCGAACTCTATGTCGATTTCCAATAGGCGGGCCTGTGCTCTCCCCTCGAGGGCTTGCAGGGACTCCAACATGCTCCTCACAAACTCCCTGCAAGACTCCTTCAGTAACTCGGCCCACCTCTCTGCCCGACGCAGGGTATTCTCCGCCTTGGCCATGGTGAGCCCTGCCCCCTGTGCCCGCTGCTGCTCTGCTCCGATCTGCTGGCCAAATCGCTCCAGCACAGAAGACATCCTTGTTGAAAGGTCCACGTGTGCCTGCTGCCCGATGGCCGATACCTGCCTCCCCTCCATTGGCAGCCCTTAGTCCTGTCGCCTCCTACGCCGAGCATGCTGCCACCGAATAGCCTGGTGCCTGCACCTCCGGGACAGCCTCTGGGATGATGATAACCTATTGTGCATGTGCCCTGCTGCTTGGTCCCTGCTCTTCCACCATTGCCACATGTCCTGTCACAGGGTGGATCTCTGTGGTGACCACCTCTGCTGATCCTCCTTCGACACCCGATCCTGGCAGGGATGTGGTCTATACCAGACTGGATGCCGGGGTTAGGACGGGTACACAGGGGTCCTGGTGGTATGTGGGCCGGAAGATGGCAGGGAGGATGACTGGCGCACAGAGGAGGCAGACGAGGAAGGGGTCACATAAGTGGCCAGCCCATGCACCCATTGCGATACCAGGAAATGTGCTAGCCAGTTCACGAGACGGCAGATCTCCTAGTGATGAGGTGCAAGCCCCCAATTGGAAGCCTGCACATCATCATGTATGGAGTCTGCCCGCCTCATGATACCGGCTAGCACAGGTTCCACCCTGTACCGAATGGCGACATCTACAGGCATTGGTGTTTCCGTCTGGTGGAAACATCCGCCACCAGTGGATGGGTCTGGCCTGGGGCATGCCCACAGGTGCATACTGTTGCAGTCGCAGTACCAGGGACAGGATTAGGCATAGGCCCCTCCACAGTGACCTGCACTGCCTCCGGCTCCTGACCCTGGACTGCACCAGTCACACCTACGTCATCAGCCCTGCCAGGCCGAATGGGCTGGGCTGATGTGGCCTCCACCTCCTCTCTCTCCCCCGCCAACCTGGATGCCTCCCCACTTTCTTCTGCAGTGTCTTGCCCCTGTGCGAGCTCACCTGTCCCTCCCACTGCTGAGGAGTCCTCCACCCTCTTGGACGTACCCTCAGCAACTGCAGCCGTTGACTTGACGTGGCACCAGTCTCCTCGCTCCCATCATCGCTGCAGCACACCACGGAGGAGGGCAGGAGCCCCAGCCCCTCGAGCCCAGGAGCGGCTCCGACTACACACGGATCAGCCGTGCACCGGATTGCCCTGCCACAAAGAAATCCTCAAGGGTGAGGTCTGTTCATCTATATCATATAGGTATGCACCTTGAGCACACCTACATCAGCCGCACGCCGTAATTTCCACCCGAAAACAAAGCGCACTGCATTGAGTGAACCGCCTGACCCTGGCAGATTCTTCCGCCTGACTCTGTAATGGCGGGCGCATCGCGGCACCAGAGTGAGGCTCTGACCGCGTGGCTTCGCTGCTGAGCAACCGAAGCCTCCTTTTACCGATCCTCTTCCGCCGGCAGGCGGAAACACCGGCCTCACAACTAAGGCCCATACAAAGGCCCCTCTTTGCCCCCTGTTCGCGCGCTGTAGCGCGCTACTCTGCCCGTGTTCATACTTGAAGTATGTTCTCTGTGCCAACGTCTCAACTGAAGTCCAGAGGAGCAGGAGATCCCGCCATCCACTGCAGCAGTAGCAGGCTTTAGGATCGATGGCTACGAGCCCTGCCAGATGCAAGGTAGGCCATATGCCTCCCCTAGTTGTACTCCAGATTTCGGCCGCATGCCTTTTTCTTCTCACTTCTATAGTGCATGGGCACCCACATGGGCCCTCACTAGCATACGGCATCTAGCCTGTTTATTACTGCCACATGTAGAAACAGTAATTGTACCCCAACTTGCCAGCTCGTGCCCTACAGACTCGCTCTCTGACACACTACTACTGGTCTCACACATAACACCCTAGATCTATAGCTTTAGCACGACTCGGAACCCTTGAACGCTACCCCACTACATTATGAACTCAAGTGTCCTACCCGAACCTAGGCATCCCAATTCCATCTCAGCTCATGTCTACTCTGAACCAGATGTTGCCTCACTGCACCTTGAATTGCACCTTAGGGTACTAATAGACTCCATTGATGTGCATTGTATCCTATGGTCGCTAATAGACCACACCTGACTTGTATTGTGCCCTTTGGTCGCTAATAGACCACACCTGATTTGTATTGTGCCCTATGGTCGCTAATAGACCACACCTGATTTGTATTGTGCCCTATGGTCGCTAATAGACCACAACTGATTTGTATTGTGCCCTATGGTTGCTAATAGTCCACACCTGATTTGCATTGTGCCCTATGGTTGCTAATAGACCACATTGATTTGTATTGTGCCCTATGGTCGCTAATAGACCACATTTGATTTGTATTGTGCCCTATGGTCGCTAATAGACCACACCTGATTTGTATTGTGCCCTATGGTCGCTAATAGACCACATTTGATCTGTATTGTGCCCTATGGTCGCTAAGATACCACATTGATTTGTGTTGTGCCCTATGGTCGCAACACATAGACCTAATAGACCACTCTGATTTGTGTTGTGCCCTATGGTCACTAATAGACTACATGGATGGTGTTGTCACTCGCTCGCCTTTACTGTGAAGTTTGCACATGGCAACTTTTAGCCTGAGTGTGATTTATGATTTTAAGTGAACCCCTTGTCTAACTGCATCTGTTCGCACATGCCACTTTTAGCCTGAGCGTGATTTCTAATTTAGGTGAACCCCTTCCACTGAGAACTCTCCAAGGTCTTAAGCCTCTGATACAAAACACTGCCGGCATTATACCAATTGTTGGGCCTTACCTGATATTGCCTTATACTACTTTGCACCTAACTACCATTGCTGCTGCCATAATTTGTCCTGCATCTTTAGCCCTAGTGTGAATTCGGTATCTGGGTGTACCCGTTTGCGTCTGTATATGCATTTTGCATTTTTGCCACTAACTAGCATTCCTCCCGTGTTCAGTAATTGCCTTGCCTGCCCCCTGCTCCTCTTAATCACCATAATAACATCCAACTACCATGTGCGCGACCTTACCTAACTCCAACTCATCCAACAGCTCACCGCTAATGACAACTGAGGCACCTCCAGTGCTACCGATTAGCCTCCCTTGCCCCACTATAGATAGGAATACAAGACTCAGAGCTAGATTAGCCAAAATCCACGAGCCACTCGCCCGTTCCATGCCCACCACTAAGAAATCCAGCTCCACTCTCACCAGCCCAAACAACTACAAACCTAAATTATCTCTGAACCACTATATTATATATCCAACTCATCCCAACAACCAGAGAAGTACTAAACCCTCACAGAAATCGTCGGCCTCTATGACCACTACACCCATAGTGAGACCCCAAATCAAAGGAGCTCTAATCAACGCTAGATCACTTGTAGCTCACGTAACTGAAATTGCAGACCTAATTATCAATGAAGACCTGGACCTCCTTGCTATCACAGAGACCTGACTCCACCCGGCAGCAGGCCCTATGCTTATGCTAGCAGTCCCAGATAATTACACCATCCTGAGACAAGACCGACCTAACTCTAGAGGAGGCGGTGTTGCCATCATTCATAAATGTAGCCTTCCCATAAGAGCAGCTACCTCCATCAGTGTCCCTTCTTGCGAACTACTCTCAGCCAAAGTCCCTATTACTAATACCCAAACCCTCAACATCCATGTGATCTATCGCCCTACAGGCCCATTAGGCACCTTTGATGAGGATCTTCACACTATCCTATCCACTACCATAAAAAATGCCACACAGGTGCTCACCCTTGGAGACTTCAACATGGGCTTCAACGACCCCGAAGACCAAGCTGCCATCACCACGTTGAACACCCTCACCGAATTAGGATTTACTCAAAGAAGCAAAAAACCTACCCATGACAAGGGTAGAATACTTGACTGGGTAGCTGACTACAACTGCCTAGCTAACATTACTGACATCTCACCACTAGCCTGGACTGACCACCACCTGGTATCATTCCTGCTGTCCGCCACTAGACCTCCTCCTATGCAGCCCAGTAGGGCCCCACCCACTCTTACAAGAAACAAAAAGAGCATCACGGTCGAGAGACTTATCCCCAACCTACTCCCCACACTCAACTCACTCCCTGACAACTTGGACCCTGAGAGCCTGGTTGAGGAATACAATAAAATTATGTCCCCTTCCCTGGACTTAATTGCCCCTCTCAAACTCAGGCCAAGCAAGCCCAAAACACACCTGAACAATTGGTACACACCTTTCCTCAACAATTTAAGACAACAAAAAAGAAATTGTGAAACCATCTGGAAAAGAGACCCATCAGTAGCCAATAAAACGTACCTCCTTTGACTCCCGCATCTCCCAAGCCAGTTCAAACATGAAGGAACTATTTTCTATTCTAAAAGAAGTAGAAACCCCCATAGCTCCACCAGACACCAGCATTAAAGATAAGAATTGGTGCACCGACATCCAAAATGCCTTAGCCAACAAAATCGCTACGTTACAAAATAAAATATCCTGTAAAAAAGCATCCTTGAACAACCCTGCCTTGTCCAAGCCACCCGAGAAGCAGACTACAAGTGAATATACACGATTCAACTTTACCAAAGTGACCATACTCGAAGTTGAAAAAATAATCTTGTCATTAAAGCCCTCTAACTGCCAGGGAGACCTATGTCCAGCACAGCTTATAAAAGACTCTGCCGGCGACCTCTCCCCATTTATCACAAAGCTAATCAATCCTCCTTCTCCACTGGGTCCATCCCAACCAACCTAAAACAATCCTGGGTACTACCTCTACTAAAAAAAAACTACTCTTGACCCAGCCACACCTACTAATTACAGACCCATAACAACGGTACCATTCCTCCTGAAAATCCTGGACAAAGTCGCCTATGTTCAAATACAGAAGCACTTGGAAGAACACCACTTGTTAGGAGCCAGACAATCAGGCTTCCGACCCCAAGATGGGACTGAGACAGCTCTCATCGACCTTAAAACACAGATCGATCTGCTCAAAGACAGTGACCAAGCAGCATTACTCTTCCTCCTCGACCTCTCTGCAGCATTCGACCTGGTCGACCACTCGGTCCTTTGCACTCATCTACACACGGCTGCCCACTTCTCCCCCGAGGCCATTACATGGATTAGATCTTTCCTCGACGGCAGAACCATGAGGGTTTTCTCGCCTACAGATGCTGCAGACCCCATACCCATCATTTGTGGTGTACCTCAGGGCTCCTGTGTTTCCCCTACACTGTATAACATATTTACCAAGCCCCTTTTCGATGACCTGGATCATCTCGGTATCACCTACACTAACTATGCAGATGATACCCAGATCCTCCTTCCACTTTCTGGAGATTATGGAAGGGATTTGGCCTTGGTGAATAGGGTTTACATCATCATCCAGGCATGGATGGCCACTCACGGTCTATGCCTGAATGATGATAAAACTGAACTCATCACCTTGGGCACCACTGCCAGCCTAAAGAAATTAAGCCCAGCCTACTCATCCTTCATAATTGATGGCAATACTATCAGAGTGGGACACGAAGTCAAAACATTGGGCTTATACCTGGATTCCAATTTCACCTTTAACAGACAGGTGAACTCACTAGCCTCCTCCACGGCTTACACGTGTAAATTGATCCGTACAGCCAAACCTTTACTATCCGACACCAGCTGCCTGACCCTGGCCAGAGCCCTCATACTATCCCGCTTAGACTACTGCAACGCCCTTTATCTTGGGTCCTCCAAAGCCACTACTAGCAAGTTACAAACTCTCCAGAACAATGCACTCAGAGCGGCCTTGGGCATCTCAAGAAGAGACCACATTGCAGCACATAGCCAGCAGAACAATTGGACCCCCATTATAGACAAAATTTCCCTAAAAACTGCCTCACTTACCCACAAGTCCCTCAATAACGCGGCCCCCATTTACCTGATCAACAGATTTCACAGACTGACATCCTTGAGACCGACAAGGACAGCATACAGAGACTGCCTCTCTATCCCTAACTACAAACACTCTACCATAGGAGGTAATAGCTTCCCAGTGAAAGTGGCTAAACTGTGGAACTCCCTACCACCCACTCTTAGAATGGACTTACCCTACCAAAACTTCCGTTCCAAGATGATGTCTTGGCTGAAAACAGCCATTGTCTAAACATACTGTGCCAGGTTTCCACGTCTCCCACTTGTCACTTGGACACACTGGATACACAACTGTTAACTGTATATATGTATAATATGTATATATTCCTGCTTACTTTCATTATTATTGTGTTCATGCCTTGTATATATTTTATTGTCTGTAACTAAGTTTCACAAATTCCTGTATCTGCTGCGCCCTGTTACCCTAGGGTATTTCGGCGCATTACAAATAATAAACAAACAAATAAACAAACAGAAGATGACAGTACCTGTGAGGCAGATTGGCCCTGGAGTCTACACCTCGTGGAGGCATCCCTGCTGCCATGCTCCACAGCTCATTCTCCGCCCTCTTCTCCCATTGTCGCTGTGGATAGGGAAGCATACAACAAATACATTAGGGTACCGAACACATGTGTGTTTGTCACAATGCAAATGTACATCAGTGGCACTGTGAAAGGTCACAACCATCATCACTGTCCACTACACACAGGGAAGTGCCATTCACACATATGCACAATCATGTCTGTCATTCACAACAGACATTCACATCCTTGAACAAGGCACTGCCAGCTAATCAGATTTGTTCATTCAGCTCACACGCATCATGGGAAATACACATCTCATTCACACACATCACCTGACAGTCATGAGGCAGGCCATGGAGCTATCACGTCAGAGTGCACTCAAGGTCAAATTGGCAGCATGAGGCAATCACACAATCAAAAGCTCAAGTAACATACATCACAGAGTGTTATCCAGTCACACACTCACTACTCAGACACATGTACACCATGCATGTCTATGATGTCGGCCAAAGCATCCAGGTGTCACACCTCTGGCATGCCACAGTCCAGACTCAGGGATGCAAACATGTGCACATCGTTACACGCTGACGCGCATCACGCATTTCAACACAGACACCATTGATGTCGCACACACTTGAATGGACTCACATGCAGCAGTGTCTGGGACATGCACAGACATCTGTACAATAGGCATGCCAGACATAAGGCCAAGGTGCACACTCCAGCCACACGTCAACATGCACATGCACTATGGTGGACAAGAAAACATGGACACTTACCAGTCGTCTCCAGACGGAGCACCAACTCCAAGACCTGGGCGTACAGTGCTGGGTAGAAGCGCTCCAGGACCCGCATCTCATCGGTGGTCAACCAGCCCCGGCGCCCCCTCCGGTCATCACCAGCTTTGTGGAAGGGCTGGGCCTTGTTGTGGGTCCTGGACTTGAAGTCTTCTCAGCACTTGGTGTGTGGTTGCGAGGTGCCACCCCCTCCGCGTTGACGGCACCCACGATGTCCGCCCAGATCTTCTTCCGTCCATCATTGCTGACTTGCGATGATCCAGGGAAGAGGGCATCATAATGCCCCAGGACTTGCTCCACCAGGATGCCAACTTCCCTGGGTGGGAAGCTGACAGCCCTCTGCCTATCTGCCGGGGGGTTGCCACTTGCCTCAGATGGTGCTGTGTCATACTTGGCAACCCCCGAGGCAGGTGTGGGTGGGCAAGGTGGTCCTGGGGCTGGGCTGTGGAGCAGTGGTATGGCAGTCAGGAGTCTTCAGGATCCGCAGAGGTGGTCCCAACGACAGGATCACTGGCAATGGCTGATGAGCATGCACAGAAATGCAGGGCACGTGGGCAGCAGGCACACAGAGTGGGCAGGCAGCAGCAGATGGCTCGTAGGAGGCAGCTTGGGGCAGTTGGAGGCAAGTAAATTGGCTGGTAAGCAGGAGTGTGGGTCTTCTGTGTTACTCACTTGGCCAGCTGGAAACAGAGTGACAGCACATGTGCAGAAACAGCACGTTAGTGAGGAATCAGAGGAAAGGCCCTAAGCGCATAAGTTACGTGACGCACGCTGGACGTTGGGCATTAGCATACAGTATCGGGATAAATCAGTGCATAGTAGACCATCACACGCTTGTGCTAGTGATAGCAGATGGACGTGTGGACTTCTGCAATTCTAGCGATTCTACACAATCTCTACCCTACAACAAGAGTGCGAGAGATTCTAGCGATTCAACACGATCTCTACCCTAAAGCGAGAGTGCGAGAGATTCTAGCATTTCCACGCGATCTCTACCGTACAGTGAGAGTGCGAGAGATTCTAGCGTTTCCACGCAATCTCTACCCTACAGCTGGAGTGCAAGTTTTTTCTTTTGGTGGGGGATTTGCCTCTGCGCACACACGTGATTTTTGTTTTTTAGGCTGACGGTGAGTCGCGTATGCATTTTGCAGACTGTGGGTTCCCCCGTGTCTCGCGTACCCCCATTTTCAAGGTTATACTACCTTACGTGTCCTTCGCGTATGCCATTTTCTTGTGTTACTGGGTGCCAGAGCATACGGTGTTAGGTTTTTACTTTACATGTGGATTGACGAGGGGTCGCATACACAATCTTTGTTTTTGGGGTGCTTCTGCATTACGCAGGCCATTTGTTTTCCCCCAGGGTTTACATTGAGCCTTGCAGGAGCAAACTGGTACGTTTAACATCACGTACACTACCACCCCTCACTGAAATTGCCCAGGACAATTCATATCTGCGCCTCATTGCACAATTCCATCAGTGCCATGAGTGGGAGGGCAACAAGTGGGAAGGATGGCCGAGGTGGACGTGGCCAACATGGCCAACATGGCCAGGGACATGGAGGGAGAGCTGTGCCCCCCACCCAACAGGGTCAGGGAAATGGAGCTGATGCTGACGTCCCCAGCACCCAGGGTCCCAAAGAAGCAGTGTCATTTGCTGTCCCTACCAGCCTGGCTCAGGAAGCTAGAGGGGCAGCTGTAGCACCTGCTGGCCAGGTTCAGGGTCACACAGCCAGTCCTATTGTGGTCCAGGTGTTAGGGAGAATTCTCCTTCTAGGGCTAATTTCCCTCACCTAGTGAGTCCCCCAGCAGCTTTGCTGGATTTCTGGAGTTTATTTTTTCCACCTGGTAAGAGTGTACATCCTTTTTCCACTCTTACATGTGTTTTGGCCTATGCGTTTTTACTCATTGTGTGATCTTGGGCACTGGAGCACACCACTCCAGGTGCCCCTGTTCTTGTATGGGTTACACAGTAGCTTCAGTGTAGTAACCCAGGGTTGTCTTTAACACTGCCCTCTGACTCCATTTCGCTGGGGCTGACTACTGTCCCCGAGAGAAAGGTAAAGTTGCCATTTACTTTACCTAGTCACTTTTGCCACATACCCAGTACACCCCATCTTACATGGAGTACTGGAAAGGGCTAATCTGTACCCCTTTTCTGTCTGTACCTCCCTGAGCATTGTTTCGCTCTTTTAACATTTAGACTTGGCTGGTGGCAGTGGTATCTACCCTAACTTTTCTACTGCGATTATATTAGATAAACGTGGTAATGCTTTTGGCTATTTTAGCAGCCTTACACTTAAACCTGCTGCTTGACCAAATCGTCTTTCTTATGGCTCCGGTTGGGTTTATTCGCCATTTCTTTTTGTTAAAGTCCTTCTTGTGTTTTTCTTTGCGCGGCAAACTAGGTTCGCCTTCTTTGTTCACCGTCTTTTGGCGGGCTCCTGCAGAAGCCCTCCTCTTGGCGCCTAGGTGTCTAGATAGACTGAATGTGGGGAAGGGGTGTAGTCACCCCCTGCACAGGGTATCCTAGGAAACCCAAGTCGCACTTTGCAATGATTGTCTGAGGTGGTTGTCCCGGCTGGACAACCCCCCTGCTGCGTGATTGACAGCCAGGCTGGGTAAATGGGGTTTTTGCACATGAAAGGCAGGTCTCTTGGGCTAGAAGTCCGAGTCGCCACTGGAACTAGAAGGAACCGAAGAGAAGCGGAGAGAACGACGCCTGCTGCAACTACCCCGTCCCGGTGAAGCCCTGCTGCAGTCCTGAGCTATCTACCCTTCAACGACTAAGAGGAGATCCAGTCCGGAGTCTTCTTCCCTTGAGCCTGGTGGGGATAACCAGTTCATCTTTTTCAGCCAGAGGTCTCCTTCGTGGTCGAAATCGCTGCACACTGCTGTAGTGGTCCGGATAGCCACCTGACGAGCCTCTCCTGTTTTTAAGGAGCGCATCTTTTATTTGTTGTCGCTGCTGCCGGCTTCATCCCTGTGTGGTGCAGACCCCTTTCACATGCCCTCCTTCACAACGAAGCTCCAGGAATCGTGCGTCTGCGGGAAACCAACAGGAACAACTGCCTGGGCACCAGCTGCACCATTGGAATAAGGTACTGTGTTCTGCTTGAGGAAACTGGGTGAATCCCTTTTCTTCATCTTCAAGGCTTGCCCTTGTCTTCCCTCCTTCTTATAACTTTAGCTTCCGAACATTGACAATATCAAAGTACTCTTGGCTACGCTGAATCGTGAACTGTCTAACGGCGTGATCTTCGGCAACAGGTCTCCGGTGTCACTCGAACCTGGCTCCGGCCCTTTGACTTTTGAACTCCTGTTTCCGAGTGTTTCTCGATTCTGCCTGCCTAACCAAAATATTGCCTGTGATTTTTGCCTCCAACTCCCTCTGGGTATCTCAGGTGCTAAGTGTGTTTTTGCCCCGGTAGCGTTTTATGTCACAGATACGCGTTTATTTAGTAGACCGAACTGTCAAAAAGTGATCACAACTATATCTGCGGTATCGTGTTTTGTTCATAACACCGGTTCATTCAAACACAGGGTACTTACCTTGAGACATACTGTACAAAGTGAATTTGTTAGTTGTAGTACATTTAACGTGTGGTTTTGTTTAAAGTTTAATAGAAGTGTTGTGTTTATAACCGATGGTTTAAAAATAAATGTACTTATGTTTTTCTACCTGAAACCTTGAGTCAGTGTTTGCTTGAGTCACAGTAATTGTGGTCCCTTTGTGTAATCTCTGCTACTGCTCATATACTCTTGAGATAAGCCTGGCTGCTCCACCACTGGTACCACTCTGACATAGTAGTACAGGCTTGTACCAAAGGTAAACTTGTATTGCCACCTGTAGTCTTAATTGTGTGTAGTGGTCCCTAAGGGCACTGCACAGGATTCTGCCTAACACCAGGCACAGGTCCAGAGGGACCCAGGTGCCGTAGTCCCTGTCTCAAAGCAGAAGGGACGTGTTGGGGAAGTGGCGGCCACCTGCACACAGGTACGGATACCTGCAAGGCAACCTCCTATCCAGACATCAGTGGGTGATGCCATGGCCCAGTCCACTAGTGCTCCAGCCACTACTGACCCAAGTGGTCCCAGCCACTCAGGGTCTGCACCATCTCGCAAGAAGGCAAATCGTGCAGTAGTGGGACAGGCTCCAACCCAGCGTATGGCACAGGATACCCAAACATCGAGGAAGAGGAGCTTCAGTGATGAGGAGCTTAAGATCCTCATGGACTACGTGCGGGAACACAGACGTGACATGCTAGTGCGGGCACGGAGCACACATACGCATACTCAGTGTATGGCCCACTGGCAGCACGTCATTGATCTGATCAATGCCTTGGGAAATGAGAGGCGCACAGCTTCTGAGGGATTGAAGCGTTATAATGACCTGCGACGCCGAGCCAAAGAGAAGCTGGGTAGCACCTACGCCTCTACTCTGGTGACTGGAGGAGGCCCAGCACAAGAGGACAATGAGCTCACTAAACATGAAGAACAAGTCAGTGACATGATTGATGTAGAGCAGATCGAAGGCATGGGAGATCTGCCAAATTATGAGGACATGTCCAGTGAGTGGTGATGTATGTGTGTCCATGACGTGTATCTTGCTTGGATGGATTGTTGCGATTGTCGGCAGTTCTGCCTGTATTTACATGACTGACATGGGTGGGCATGTTATGGTGGACTGACACGTGCTTGTTGTCCTGAAGAATGCATGCATAAGATGGACTGCACACCGTGACACTCATCCTCACCACACATTATCATCCCTTCCATGTCACTCTCTGTGCAGCCTCTCGTGGCACTGTTCCTGTTCCAAGCTGTGATGGCAGGTAGTCTGTGTTGATCTTCCACTCCACACTCTCCTTCTGTACTTACATCTGTGACTTCTCTGAGAGGTCACCCTACAAGATGCACCTCCTCTGAGGTATTCTGCCTTTCCTCTCATTACCCCTGCAGCTCACTGTCTACAGAGGACTGGTCTTACCTATGGTGGGCTACTGCAACAGACTCTTACTGGATTTTGGTGGTTGAACTCTCTTGCCTCTGCTACTCATCCAGACCAGGACGGTGGGAAGTGTCCTTTTGGGTTGGGGCCATGAATTGTGTCTCCTCGGACTGTGATGATGCCACTGTCTCCCAGTGGCTACAACTGTTATTTCCTGAACCCTCTGCATTGTCCACAAGTCCTTAGGTGTCCTGGGTCCAATATTACTTCAACTCCATCTTAAAAATGTGCTTAACTGTCATAGTCTGGTCATGGGGGTTGATGTCTATCTTTGGCTGGGTCCTCCCTCTGGTACAGCCTCTCTGGCTAAATGGAACTGGAGGTGTACGTTTTCCAGGTATGTAGGCACATCTGATGCTACCTCATGTGTTGTACTTACTCTCCTCCTCTCCCCTGCTGGAGTGCATGATGACTGTGATGATGCACTAGTGATCTGGCTACAATCTGATGTCCGACACGGTTCTCTGAGCCTACGTTTTCACACATGCACTGCACTACATGTGTTGTTGAGCCCTTCATCACACATCCATGGCTGCATTTATAGTTTCCTTCACTTCCATCTACACTGTGTATGTGCATGGTTTTTTGTGACATGGCAGGTTAATGTATTGCATGTGAACATTGTGGTAGCTGTGTGAGTGGGCTATGCAATTAACATGGGTTTTCATTTCCTTTTCTGTCAATGTGCAAGTGATGAGGCACTTGATGCAGAGGAGGAGGGGGAGGTGGTACAGGGTACTGATCCGCTACCAACCATCAGTGGAGGATGTGGTGTGTTAGCCCATGAAGATCCATTGGTGCTACAGTCCATCCGGGCCCTGATTCAGTGTGACTCCACCTCTGATGATTACTTTGGATTTGGTGATGAACCAGATATGGCTTCCTCAACACTGTCACAGGTGAGTGTATCAACTGTGGGTGCTGTTGTGTCCCAAACGTCTGCAGGGGGGTGAAGACCCCTCACAGGGCCAGTCAGTGTTGGTACGTCAGTCTGTGGTGGTTACGGATGCAGGGTCATGCTCCACAGAATTGGCTCCTGGTCCTGGGACAGCTGATCAAGGGATGGATGCAGTCCTGCAGCCACAGACAGGCACATCACATCAAGGACCAGGTTCCCTTGGGCCTGCCAGGCATGGGGTCCGCCAGCGCAGTGGCTGTGTGTCAGCTGGCGATACTGTGTGGGAGCAGTCCATGTATGGTGTTGTACGGCAAGAGGGGGCTTCCTATGAGATGTTGGTTCAGGGCATGGAAAGGGTGGCCAATTCCATGATGCCCCCAGAAAGACAGGTGGAGCTCCACTTGCAGGCAATGCGGTCCACATGCCGCTCACACAGGCTGCACACATGGTGGCCAGAAACAGGAGCCTACGGGCGGAACTCCGGGCTCTGCGCCAAGGGGTGGCCAGGGGGGCCACAGCCACCCTTATAGAAATGCTGGCCCCCCCATCGGCCACCCTGCGAAAAAGCAAGCAACAATTTTTTTAAAACATTTTTTTTTTCGCACTGGATTGTGCATGGACAATAACATGCACAGTTCAGTGTAGGGTAGGGTTGTAACAGCATACCGTTATAAATGTAATTCTCATGAAATAACCGTTATCTCGTTTGCAACGGTATATCGATTGAAGTTGTGCACTTGTGCAGTGCACAAACAATGCTTGCAGGGCTGTAGCAGTTGCTTCTGTTTTGCATTCTCCGCTGAGCCTGGGACTGGAGGCGGAGTTTGCCTGGGGCTGCTTAGATGTGCCCAACGCATAGAAAGTCAGAAAGAGAGAGTTACAGGTGTCAGCAGCGCAGTCCTCCATGTAGGGCTACTGCTACACACATAATAAAACCTCTAATTTAATTAAAGCGTCCAGCCAGCCTGAGCCATCACGGCCCAGTGCGGACTCCTGAGTGCAGAACATTATTACTGAAGATCTTTCTATGAGGAAGAACAGAAAGCTGAAGACAGGAGGGTGTTGTCGGCTCAGAGGATCGGGCTAATTACATGTGTAGTGTTGTCACACTGGCCATGTCTGGTGCTGTTGTGATGCAGCACAGCACAGAAAGAAAGGTATGTGTTTATTTTTGTTTTTTTTTACCCGACCAAGTTAGAAGCTAATTTATTTACATAGCTTCCCATGGGCAGCCTGCATAAGTGCCTGGGTGCCTCTCCTAACGTTTTATCCTACTGAAAAAAATGCTGGTGTTCAGTATTCTTTCAGTAGAACAAAACATGGGCTTGCCTTGCAGCAGTCCTCTCCAGTCCAGTGACTGCCTGGAGGCCTTAAGCAACTGCTATTGGAAAACGAACTGATCTGATCTTATCTCTATAGATCAGATCAATACACAGCTCTTTTTCCGATTTGCAAAATGCCGATCATATGTACCCATGCAATTGCTTGCAAGGCCGCTGGACCATCATCACGAGGGGATGGCGGTCACAGGGCTTGAGAGGAGCTCTGCTGCAAGGAAGGCAAGCCCCACGTTTCATTTAATTAAAAGCATAAAATTAAAGCAAAGTTTGTGTTAATGTCCTTAGTTGAATGTTCTTAAAACCATACATAACACGCTGGAGGTTTGTGACGAATCTCCAAACCTAAGTGAGTTTACTACACAACGTATTTTATTGTGCGTCTTAAAGCACTGAAAATAAAATAGGTAATTAATAGATAGTTTGCCTTTTGCATCTTATAGTTTAACATTCAGGATGTGGAAAATAAAGGTACTCTGATATTATTTTATCTCAACATGCTGCTATAAGGATAATAATAATAATTTGCCATTTATATAGCTAAGAACTTCCTCGGAAGGATGAAAGGCTGAGTTTGGCCCTGCCAAGCAGGCTCTGCACAGATGTCAAAGCGAGAGCTCTACTCACTGTGCCACTTCACCAGTTATAGAGGATATACATGTTGTCATGATGCTTTATTATGCAATTTGTGTATGTTGCAAGTAAACTCTAAGACAGTATTATTGTAGGCCTCAACTCCCAAAACTTTATTATTTCTTCCAAGAAAAGCATGGAAGAAGGTGGTTGTGCCTGAATTGGAGAGTGGGTTAAAATCCCTGCTTTGCTGTTTAGCATAAGCGTGTGATCCTGGGCAAATAATGCAATCTTACCCTGACTTCAACTGCAAAAACTGGAGTGCTTATCAGTGATTTTGTTTCGCCCTTACAATAGAACAGTTTTAATAAGTGTAGGGACACATGGGTGTACCCTGGTGCTCCTCTGCTAGTGCTCCAATACTGTCATGTATCATTGCATGATTGCTGCACTGGCCTACCCCCAGTCTCCAATCACTTGATTTTACAGGCAGACAGTGGGCCTCATTACGAGGTTGGCGGTAGCTACCGCCAACCTCGCTACCTGCACCGCCACCCGCGAATGGACACTTTCCGGCCCATTATGAGTTGAATGGGCTGGTAATTGCCCATTCGCAGGTGGCGGTATTACCAGGCTCCTCAATCCCATTCTGCCCCATAGGGCAGAGTGGGGATGAGGAGCATGGATGCACCGGCACTCTTTACAACGGTGCCGGTGCATCCGCAAGTTTGACTCGCGGGTGCCGCACAGCCCGCCAGGTCAAACCTGACGGGCTGTCTGGCACCCGCGAGTAAAACTCGTAATTTGGTGGTACGGTATGGACAGTGCCGGTGTAACGCTCACCTGATTCCCGCAGAGGCGCCGGTCTTGACTGGGTGAATGCCGTATCTTCAAAGGTGATGTGTAACACACGGTTGGCTCTTTGGGCTGGACCTCTGTGCACTGTATGTCTGACTCGAAGAGTAAGATGTCTGCAGATAGAAAATATGGGATTAATGAACTGGGGTTATTGGGTGCCTCTCTCCTCTTCCCTTTCTCTTCTCCTGTAGAACCCCAAAGGTTAACGCCCTCACCTTAGGTAAGTGAACGCCGAGCTCTCCATCTGCCTCGGGGCAGGGTGCCGTAACCAGTTTCTTCACTGGATAAGGGTGCTGGCCTCTTGACCTCAGAGGACTGCTGTCCGTCGTTAACTGCACGAACGGTAAGTTCTGGGCACTTCAAATGTCTTAAAAGTCTTTTGTAATGATATCTCTTGTTTTGCAGGGTTCCGGTGATGGCGGATGGCGGGCTGAAGAGAATTGAGGATCGAACCCGCGTGAGGAATAGAAGCGCCTGGAAGCACGTAAGTAAGCGCTTGTAGCCTGCTTCACGATGCGCACTAACTGTCCCTTTTATCTTGCAGGTACAAGTTCGGAGCTTTAGAGAAGCTGAAGGGTGCTGGAATACCCACTGGATTCGGCGTGGGAAGGAGTAATGGCACGTGAGTAATAAAGTTGCCCAATGTCTTTAAACGCACCTTCTTTTGTCTTTCAGATGCGGGATGCAGCGCCGAAGGCCTCCGGAGCGTGCGAAGAGCTGGTAAGCTTTTGTCTTTCAGATGCCGGAATGCAGCGCGAGGCATTGGTGACAGCCGATGGACCAGGTAAGAGATGCGCTGCCACTGAAGACCGTAGTGCTAACCTGTTCTTTCTTTGTCTTTACAGGTGCTGCTGAAGACTGGATTCCAGGATGATAAGCCTTTGTTCCCTTAGGCCCAGGATCAGAAGCTGAAGACACAATGAGCGTTCTGCTGCAGAGAATGCAGAATAACGCAAAGCAAGATTCATCCATCGGGTGTGGTTTAAATAGCCTCCTGTAGTGCTTAGATGTCTCCTTCCACAGCCTCGCCTAGGTAAGAAAAGAGTTCCTGCTTTCCAGAAGAGTTCCAGTGTTCTGAACCTAGGGAGTGGCTCCTGCCCCACCCAACAGGAAAAGTAGTCCCAAACAGAAGAGGATCAGTGGCTCAACTGGCAGGTAAGTAAGCAGCATGGTCTGCTGCAGGTAAGTCCACCCAAGCATTATGAGCCCGGCGCTTCCAGCGCTGGGACTGGGCATCTTTATGAGCCTGGTGCCACTGGCGCCAGGACAGGGTCCAAAAGGTCCCAACCTTGCCTGGCACTCGGAACCGGGGTTATGGGTCTGCTTCCAAGGGAGTTGGGCAAGTCCTGATCTTTTGGAAGCAGAGATCATGACAGCACCCCCCCTCAAGGCCCCTCCCAAACCGGGCTTCTCCGGGGGTTTTGGCTTGTTAGGAAATGTTCGATGAAATCTTTTGATTAGCCGAGGCGCGTGGACATATTCTGCAGGTTCCCAGGATCTTTCTTGGGGACCGTAGCCTTTCCAGTCAATCAGGTAAAATAGTTTAGATTTGGAGATCTTGGAATCCAGGATGCTTTTGACTTCAAACTCGAGTTCTCCGTCAACTAGAATAGGTTTTGGAGATTTAGTTAGTCGGGTTTGAGGTTGCATGGGTTTTAATAGAGAGACGTGGAAGACCGGATGTATCTTCATGTGAGGGGGCAAGTCCAACTTGACCGCTACTGGATTTACTATGGTAGTGATGGAATAGGGACCAAGGTATCTTGGGTTGAATGTGCGTGGTCCTTTTAGAGGTAGATATTTGGTGGATAACCAGACTTGATCTCCTACTTGATACTGGGGGGCTTCCTTCCGATGTTGGTCTGCTCCTTTCTTGTATTGTTCTTTAGCGCTTTGAAGGTGAGAAACGGCTTCCTTAAAGGCTTGGGTGATTGTAGGATGCAGGTGGTCTACTGCTGGTGTTCCAAGATCTTGGAGTGGATCCAACTCCGAGGTTCGAGGGTGACTACCGTATAAAAGAAAAAACGGGGTCTTCCCAGTTCCCGAGTGGACAGAATTATTGTAGCCATATTCGGCTATCCAAAGGATATCTTTCCAAGTTTTTTCAGTTTGTTGTAGCATGCAGCGCAAATACTGTTCCAGAGTTTGATTGGTCCTCTCGGTTTGTCCGTCGGTTTGAGGGTGGTGGCTGGTCGAAAGTCTCACATCAATTTGAGCCGACCGACAGCAACTTCGCCAAAAATGAGAAATAAATTGACTCCCTCGATCCGAAATTAGAACTGAAGGAAAACCATGCAGTCGGACGATGTTTTCGAGGAATTCTCGGGCCAGAGTTGCTGCTGTTGGTAAGCCTTTGAGTGGAATGAAATGCGCCATCTTGGAGAATAGGTCCACGATTACTAGGATCGTATTGTATCCGGAGCATGGAGGTAGATCGGTGATGAAGTCCATAGAAAGCGTATGCCAAGGGCGAGGTGGGATGTCAATAGGGCGTAAGAGGCCGGCTGGTTTTTCCCTTTGACTCTTGTTTTGGGCGCATACTCCACAGGACATTATAAAGTCTCTGTTATCTTTTTTCCAAGACGGCCACCAGAAGTAGCGCTTGATCTTTTCCGAGGTTTCGGCCATACCGGGATGTCCTTCCATTAAAGAATCGTGATAACAAGAGATTACCCTTTTCTGTAAATCTGTGCTGGGCAGGTATAACCGTTCTTGGAAATATAATAGGTTGTCCTTCACAGTAAAGTCCTTTCCCTGCAGATGCCAATTCTGTATGTCTGCTGGAGTTACCAGTAGCCTGGCTTTATCCTTAACTTCCTCTATGGATTGTGTGGCGATTACACCCAGAATTCTTTGTTCGGGAATGATAGGTACAGGTTTAGGATTGATCAAATGTTCTTCCACTCCCATCCGAGAAAGGGCATCAGCTTTACCGTTTTTTGTACCAGGTCGATAGGTAATTATGAAGTCAAACTCGGCAAAGAATAGTGCCCAACAGAGTTGCCTAGAGGATTGAGCTTTTGCGGTTTTCAAATATTGCAGGTTTCGGTGATCTGTAATCACAGTAACGGTGTGTCGGGCCCCCAGAAGATAATGCCGCCAAGCCTTAAAGGCGGACTTGATAGCTAGAAGTTCCTTATCAGTAATAGTGTAATTGATTTCAGGAGGCGAGAATTTGCGGGACCAAAATGCCACGGGATGCAACTGATTGGTTACTGGGTCCTTTTGTGATAGAACTGCCCCCATGGCAAGGCTCGAAGCATCAGTTTCAACAATGTAGGGGAGTTCTGGGCGAGGATGTTTTAAGATTGGTGCAGAGATAAATCTAGTCTTCAAATTCTGGAAAGCTTGTTCCGCCTCGGTAGACCATTCAAAACGTTTGTTTTTCTTTAACAAGGCGGTGATGGGCTGGACTATTCGAGAGAATTCAGGGATAAACCTGCGGTAAAAGTTAGCGAAGCCTAACATGCTTTGAACACCTTTTACGGAGGATGGCGATGGCCATTTGAGAATTGCATCGACCTTCTTTGAATCCATACGCACCCCGCTAGGTGATAATATGAATCCCAGGAATTCAACTTCAGTCACGTTGAAAACACATTTTTCCAACTTAGCGAAAAGTTTGTGTTGACGCAATCTCTTGAGGACCATTTTCACGTGTTTCCGATGTTCAGTTTCCGATGAAGAATAAACGAGGATGTCGTCAATGTAAACAACAACACACACATCTATGAGCTCTCTGAGGACATCGTTCATAAAATATTGAAAGGCGGCCGGGGCATTGCAAAGTCCGAAGGGCATGACCTGATATTCAAATAGCCCATACTTGGTGCGGAAGGCCGTCTTCCATTCATCGCCCTCTTTTACTCGTACCAAGTGATAGGCTCCTCTAAGATCCAGCTTTGTATATATGCATGCTTTTCTGACTTGGTCCAGGAGTTCAGGGATCAAAGGTAACGGATATCTATTCTTAACGGTGATCTGGTTCAGGGTGCAATAATCTATACAAGTTCTAAGGTCCCCTTCTTTTTTTGGAACGAAGAACAAAGCTGAGGAAGCAGGGGACTTGGAAGGACGAATAAACCCATTCGCTAGATATTGATCCAGGTATTGTCGGAGGTGAAGATTCTCAGGCTCGGTGAGGGCATCAATTCTACTACAAGGAGGAGTAGATCCAGGTATCAGGTCTATCTGGCAGTCATAAGAGCTATGAGGAGGTAGAGAGTTAGCCTGATCCTTCCGGAAAACATCTTGGAATTCTAGGTATTCATGAGGTAACTGGGGAGCCTCAGAGGAAATTGCTGCCAGTGCAACACCAGGTCAAGGGTGACAAGTAGAGACACATTCTGGAAACTGAACCGTTCTTGCTCGCCAATCGATCTGAGGATTGTGCTATTCTAACCAAGGAATTCCTAGAATAATCTGGAACTGAGGGGCCTTGATCACATCGAACACGATCGTCTCATGGTGTCCATCTTGACTTATTAGCGTCACTTCTTGGGTGGTATGCGTTACTGGTCCGGAGGCTATCTCCGTACCATCCACCGTAGTAATGACGTCCTTTACAGCCTTTGGACAAAGAGTCAGATTCATCCTCAAAACCATTTCATGATCCACATAATTGCCGATGGCACCGCTGTCGACGTAAGCTTAAATCGCATGTAATCGATCCGGATGTTCAGGGCTAATGAGGACCATAGGTATCACGAAATGCGAGGTCACGGAACTGGTTTAAACGCTCGGCAAGAGGACCTCTATTCTTGTCGGGCGAGGCTGTTTCCCTGCTCAGAGTTTGTGACCCTGGTAACTGCAGCTCCTACTGCCTTCTTGGCTGGTTTCACCGGACAGTCTCGAAGAAAGTGCCCCGAGTTTCCGCAATAGAGGCATAATTGCAGCTGTTTTCTCCTTTCCCGCTCCTTTCGTGTTAGTGGTCCTTTCAGGCCCCCTATTTGCATGGGTTCCCCGGAGTCTACTCCTTTGGTAGGAGTTGGTGATTTGGAAAATACTCGAGCATCAAACTTGGAACGATCGGCCTTCCTGTTCTGCGGTCTGTGGTCAATTTGAACGACTAAGTCAATATAGTCCGAACAGTCTTGCGGGGGATTCACTACTTGGGCTAACACATCTTTGAGCTCTCCACGTAAACCTCTATAAAACAGCGTAATCCTTTTGTCCTCAGGCCATCGAGTTTCCACTATCAGTCTGTTGAAAGACGCAATATAAGCCAAAAGGTCTTGATTACCCTGTCGCAATGAAAGGAGCTCATTGTCCAAGGCCTGCCCCTGTGAATGTCTTGCAAACAGTTTTTCCATACTGAGCTGAAAAGCTTGAAAATCATGGAGAACAGGATCATCTTGATTAACTAGAGGGATCGACCAGTCTGCCGCATTGCCACTAAGGGACGAAAGCACGAAAGCTACCTTAGCTTGATCAGTTGGAAAGGCTGCTGGCCGGCATAAGAAGTGCAACCGGCACTGATTAATAAATACTGCAAACCTCTTTGGGTCACCAGAAAATCGTTCGGGCGGAGCCAGAGGTACATTCCCAGGTAGGTTGATCTGCACTGGGTTCGTAGAGGATGTTGAAGGAAGATTTGCCCCTGATGCGGGTAACGGAGTTTGTCCGGCTTGTGACTGTAGCAATTGTCTAGTGAGAACGTCTGTTCGCTCCTTGGAAATAATCAGTTCCCTTCTTAGAGCATTCCTTTCCTGACGGGCTGCATGCACTTCTGCTCTTAGTTCCCCAAGTAACTGGGCTAGCTGGTCGGTATCCAAGGTTTCCATAGCGCCTGGGTGGCAGTTTTGCGGTCGGCTTTGCGTTCTGTAACGCTCACCTGATTCCCGCAGAGGCGCCGGTCTTGACTGGGTGAATGCCGTATCTTCAAAGGGGATGTGTAACACACGGTTGGCTCTTTGGGCTGGACCTCTGTGCACTGTATGTCTGACTCGAAGAGTAAGATGTCTGCAGATAGAAAATATGGGATTAATGAACTGGGGTTATTGGGTGCCTCTCTCCTCTTCCCTTTCTCTTCTCCTGTAGAACCCCAAAGGTTAACGCCCTCACCTTAAGAAAGTGAACGCCGAGCTCTCCATCTGCCTCGGGGCAGGGTGCCGTAACCAGTTTCTTCACTGGATAAGGGTGCAGGCCTCTTGACCTCAGAGGACTGCTGTCCGTCGTTAACTGCACGAACGGTAAGTTCTGGGCACTTCAAATGTCTTAAAAGTCTTTTGTAATGATATCTCTTGTTTTGCAGGGTTCCGGCGATGGCGGATGGCGGGCTGAAGAGAATTGAGGATCGAACCCGCGTGAGGAATAGAAGCGCCTGGAAGCACGTAAGTAAGCGCTTGTAGCCTGCTTCACGATGCGCACTAACTGTCCCTTTTATCATGCAGGTACAAGTTCGGAGCTTTAGAGAAGCTGAAGGGTGCTGGAATACCCACTGGATTCGGAGTGGGAAGGAGTAATGGCACGTGAGTAATGAAGTTGCCCAATGTCTTTAAACGCACCTTCTTTTGTCTTTCAGATGCGGGATGCAGCGCCGAAGGCCTCCGGAGCGTGCGAAGAGCTGGTAAGCTTTTGTCTTTCAGATGCCGGAATGCAGCGCGAGGCGTTGGTGACAGCCGATGGACCAGGTAAGAGATGCGCTGCCACTGAAGACCGTAGTGCTAACCTGTTCTTTCTTTGTCTTTACAGGTGCTGCTGAAGACTGGATTCCAGGATGATAAGCCTTTGTTCCCTTAGGCCCAGGATCAGAAGCTGAAGACACGATGAGCGTTCTGCTGCAGAGAATGCAGAATAACGCAAAGCAAGATTCATCCATCGGGTGTGGTTTAAATAGCCTCCTGTAGTGCTTAAGTGTCTCCTTCCACAGCCTCGCCTAGGTAAGAAAAGAGTTCCTGCTTTCCAGAAGAGTTCCAGTGTTCTGAACCTAGGGAGTGGCTCCTGCCCCAACCAACAGGAAAAGTAGTCCCAAACAGAAGAGGATCAGTGGCTCAACTGGCAGGTAAGTAAGCAGCATGGTCTGCTGCAGGTAAGTCCACCCAAGCATTATGAGCCCGGCGCTTCCAGCGCTGGGACTGGGCATCTTTATGAGCCTGGTGCCACTGGTGCCAGGACAGGGTCCAAAAGGTCCCAATTGGGACTGGCTGGCACTCGGAACCGGGGTTATGGGTCTGCTTCCAAGGGAGTTGGGCAAGTCCTGATCTTTTGGAAGTAGAGATCATGACAGCCGGTGACTTACTGGCACCGTCCCCATACCGTACTGCCAAAGTCGTAACGAGGACCAGTCTCACCAGCCAGTTAGTGCACCAGAGTTTCTAGTATAGCAGACTAACTTTGGTTAAACCAACATTACATTTTCTCCCCTGTTGCTCCCAACCACTGAATTTGCTTGTGCTGTCCAGAGTACTGCCTCACACTCTGCAATGTCCTGTTCAGCTATGGTGTTGAGTCTTTCATTGCACACCATCTGCCATTTTCACACTTTCTAGGAGCTTCAGAATCTGCAAGTAATAGGGTTGGTGGACGAATGCAGTAGCAGAGGGATCAGGCCAAAATTGCTCTGTTACAACATTGATGTTTGCACATCTTAAAAGATATGGCTCTGTACGGTGAAAGTTTTAGATATTTTGTCAGCTGTGGGGAGCAGTGGTTATGAGCGCTTCAGGTAGCTAAGGTAGTTGTTTGTGTGATTGACAGAAAATAGAAGCGTTTTGCTTCTTGTTTTTGCCACCAACTCACAGAGAGCCAAAGAACAAAATGCGGGATGGACCAAAGGTTCACCTGCAAGGGAGCCAAGGACCAGAGGAGAGTTCAACAGAGCAGCCAAGGACCAGAGGGCCAACTGACCAGAGAGGTTCACTTTTACCTTAGTTTTACTTCAGTCTAGTTTACATTTTTGCTGTAAGCAGAAACTATTGAACTGGAGTAAAATTAGGAAGGACAGGACTTGTGAGGAGGGACTCTTGAGGGTGTTTTATTTACCAGCCCACTGACTGCCCATGGCCATGCTAATTCCTATGACCAATCCCACACACTACCTGAAGAGTAAGAGTATTCCTAAGAAAGTCTAACTTTTGAACTGCCTGGGTTTTTTTATACGCACTCGCAGGTGGTGACTTTACCTGGGTTGTGTTCTCAGCAAAACAGAAAATAGTAAAGGAAAGGTGTGTTGCTCAAACTTACAAGTAACATTCTGAAACTAAATTGGGGATAGCAGAAGTGCTGCCATTTCAGAAACTGAAAATAAGCCTTTTGATAGACCCTCATCTTACCATCAACCTGACTTCCCTAAGATTCTTTTCTGGAGACCAATGCATAAAATGTACCACTGGGTGCATTTGCATTGTAAATGCAGTCCAATGGCAAGATACATCTAGTATTCTAGTCCTACATAAGTCAAACCCCGCTGATTGCACCATATTCGATAGACATGTTGGCAATTAAAAACTGAGTGTGGATTTGGAGGATTCTCTCGCTATAATATGATATAATATTTATTTGTATCATGCTCAAACACAAATGTTTCAAAGCGCGACGAGGCAAGGGAGAGGAATAAGGGAAGACAAAACAACGATCTTACTAGGCCCAGTGACATTGAGAACGTGCAAGTGCAGGGGGGAGGGAAGGCTGGAAAGTGCAAGGGAGAGGGGAAAAGTGGAAAGTGCTAAGCAAGGGGTACAACACAACAAAATGTAGTGCAGCCAGCAAGGTGGCAAGTGCAGGTCTTGAGCGCAGACAAGGGGTTTCTCGTAAGTGCAGGTAAGGGGACTGTAAGGCAACAGATACAGACCCAAGTGCAGGTGCTGCCAGGTGCAGTGCGGGTGAGTGGCTGGAAGAGAATGGACATGGGCCCGAAAGCAGTGGGAAAACCAGGTGCATTGTGCCAAAGTAGACAGATCTGCAGGGGAGAGGGGGAGCAAAGGTAGAAGCAAAGAGGAAGGTCTTGAGGTGCTTCCGGAACCGGAGATGGTTCTCCTCAAGTTTCAGAGTGGCAGGGAGGCTGTTCCAGAGGGAGGCCCCTGCTGAGGAAAGAGATCTGCCACCAACTCGTTGCTTGGAGAAGCAACAGACCATAAGGGAGTTGGAGGCGGAGGAGCAAAGAGCTTGAGTGGGAAGGTATTTACGGAGGGAAAGTTGAAGGTATTTTGGACCCAGTCCCCAGAAATTCAGTTATTTTTTGTTTTGGTGTGCCCCCCCAAGATTTCCTGTGGCCTCATCAGGCCACACCTATAAAAAATGTCTGGGGGCGCCACTGCTCTGCGGGCATCCCTGGATGCAGAGGGTTGTGCACACAGGAACGCACTGAGGGAAGAGTATAGGTCCCTCAGAACTACACTGGCTGCACTTGAGGTAGCCCGCAGTAGATGGTCTGAACAGCAGATGTAACAGTTGACTCATACCATCACAGAGGAACTCCATGCATCTTGTGAGGTGTTGCATGGGGATCTCAGAGCCATCATGTTGCAGATGCAAGCATATCAGTCCCGCATGGCCGATACCATGGAGGAACAGGCCAGGGCTATGCGTGGTGATCCTCCCTTAACACTACCACCTTCTAATGCTACACCAGAGGGTGGTGATAACAGCGACAACTCTCCCAATCTATCATAGCCATGCGTCCCATGAACCTATGGAGGGGTTTTGTTTTTTACTTCTCAACACCTGCACATGTGGGCATTGACGTGCACCCTGCACCTCCACCCTCCTGGGTTGGAAGACCCACCCCCCGGCCACCATGGCCTTCTTTTTTTTTCTTTTTTTGTCTATTGTGCATTTATGTGAAAGTATGTTGCTTTGTGTGGCATCCAAGGGCATCCACTGTAGGTTCCAGCTGGACCCATAGAGGCTTGTTTCGTGTTGGTGTTTGTGCCCTGGGTCCAGATACATATGCCACCCCCGCTTCTCATTTCCATGGGCTTGCAAGAGGGTAGCGTGTGACAGTAATTTACACAGACGCATTGGGATTCCTTTTTATCTGCCCTGTGTATACACCCCTAGTGTAATTCATGATTGTATGTCCAGTGCATGGTTTCCATCCCTTTTTGTGTGTACACTGGGATCCATCCTTTGATCATGTTCCATCTTCATGTATTGGATTGCCTATCTGTTTTATTGTTGTCCTTCGGTCTGTATGTGCTTCCCTGCCCACTTTAGTTATCAGGGGCACCTAAAATGATGGAAGGGTGACATATGCAAGTTACGACATGTTGAGGCACTTGTGCAATTATGATTGGTCACTGTCAGACATATTCACTATTCTGGCCTGTGTATCTGGTATGTAGTACTGGCCAATTGATGTCCCTGTGTGAAAGTTACTTGTTTATGAACTGGTTCCGTTGATTGTTGAGCACTTTGTGACAGTGGAGTTGAGTGAGGGTCTTTGATTTACACCTGTGCATGTCCTGGCAAGGTGTGGTGACCAGGTGACATGGAGTGTGGGATGGTTTAGGTGACATATCGGCATTTGGAGGTGTACTTTGCCATGGTGTTAGTGACATGCCACATCTTCCATGTGCTACTTTTGTGCACACCAGATTGAGTTGGTGTAAATTCTAAGGGATGCACACAGTGTGGCACTTCCAAGGACAGTTTCTCAGGGTGTTAAGGTTGGGACAGATGATTGTCCCTTTGTCATAATCGATTGTCACCTGGAATGTGCCAGGGCTCTGTGCACTCCGCAGGGGTTGGATTTTAGGTGAAATATTGTGCCACAAGCTGGATATGGGCAGCCTCACCACGTGCCCTTTCCCCTCCCATGCGCAGCTGCCGTGAATGTGGTTGGGGATGTGGGGGCACCACCATGTCCACCGGTACGCCACGCTGTGTTGCAACATTGTGCAGGACACAAGATGCCACAATGATCTTGCACACTACTGGTGGCGCATATAGTAGCTCACCACCAGAGTGGTCAAGGGTGTGGAAGGGTGACTTTAGCACTCAGAATGCGGGCTCCACTATGGCCCTAGTTGCAATATGGGCTGTGTTGTATCTTACCTGGGGTGGTGTGGTGGGGTTCTGTATTGGTGTCATCATGTAGGTGCTCATAGGGTAGGTACTGTCTCCTGTAGAGGTGAGATGGGTTGTCAGTGGTGTGGTTTTGTCTGTGTGAGACATGCATGCATTTACAGGGCCATTTGTACTCACCAATGAGCCATGTGTTGCCATGCGTCTGAGCTTCCAGGGCCCTTTGTAGGGTTGACATTTTGTATATGAAACCATCATGGGTGGACCCTGGATAGTTTGCATATACCGAGGTAATGATTCCCTTGGCATCACATACAACCTGTCCATTGATGGAATGCCAGTGCTTGCGATTGTGATTTATGTGCTCTGTGGCCCTAGGTGGACGTACGGCCACATGGATGCAATCGATGGCACCAAGCACCTTAGGGAAGTGCGCCACCCCGTAAAAGTCCTGGACCACGGATTGCCTTTCTGTGGGTGTTCTGGGCATGTATGTGTGCCTGCGGACTGAGGGGCGTGCAGTCATGATTGCCAACACTTGGTGTAGGCAGCGTGACTGCGTGGCCTGTGAAATGCACCCGACTATGGCAGTTCTCTGCTAAAATGACCCTGTGGCCAGAAATTGCAGTACATTGACCACCTTTTCCAAGGGACTCAGTGCTTGGGAGCACAGGGTGGGTGATGTGAGGTCATCTTCCCACTCCGTGACCAGGTCTAATATGATATGAGGTGGAAACCTATACCTGCCATAGACCTGGTCATCAGGCATCCCAAAAAGGCTGGTCCTGGGTAAAAGAAATGCATGCCCTGGCTATCCTCCTCCTCCTGCGGTGTCCCACAATCACTGCTGCGAAAAATGGTACGTTCATCGTAGCTGTATGAGTGTGTTGGCTTTTGCGTGCACTTTTTAGGCATTGTTTTTAGTGCACAGTGACGCTTATGCCTGCTTTCGCTTGGCAGACGTGTTTCCGGATTAGTGCGTCTTTTTCCGCGTGTCGGGGAGCTCTGTTCAATTCCATGAATACGTGTTGTTTACTGTGGTACTTCCCACGTAACGCCCACATTTACGCTTGTTGTTGCCCATTCCACGTGTTCCTCCCCCTTTTTAGGTGACTGCGCTAGACGGTATGCGCCTTCGCTGGGCGTCTCGCACAAGGCATTTGTGGTGTTGCAGTGACGTGTTGGACCAGCGCAGATTCGCACAAGTCTCTGGTAAGTCACGCGCGATGTGTTCCATGAATCAACAAACTGGCGCTTGCATGCGTTTTGCTCGCAAGCGCCCGTTTTTCAGCGCTATTTTATTCTATGAATCGGCCACATAATTGGCTTTTAGAGTTTCAGTCACTACAGCTGCCAAATTGTTGTCATTGTACTTTTGTGGATCTGGCTCAAAGAATTGTAAACTGTATTATACAGTGATTTTTCCTGGTCTTTTCAGCATTTAAACTTTCTTTCTTCTCACTAAGAGAATATGTGTTGCAATATTATCTTTGCCATTCCAGTTTAACTTCACCAGCCTAATATATTTGAAAAGCAGAATATTTCTTCTCTGTTGATTACTCTGAATTTGTTTATTCAGAAGCATTGTGGCATGGGGGGGTGCTGTTGCGTGAATTTGAAGATGGCGGCCGCCTGAGAAGCTCCGGCTTCTGCGACAATATCCTGTGTGAATATCCTCGGCACTGGGCCCTTTCCTGATTCCTGGAGCCACCCTAAAGATGTGCTAAGTAAGGGGGCATATTTTGGAGCCGGTATATTGTGCATCCGTGTAGCCCCGTTGCCTGCTGAAACCCTGAGCTGAGAGGCGGGAGGACGGTGTGGGGGAGGGGGAGAGCCGAGCTGTTAACAGGAGAGCATCGCTGCAGGGCCACCTGGCGGAGACCCTGTGCGGATCACTCGCGCGGGGAATGGCGGTGGTCCCCCTTCGCGCTTGGCTGACCCGACACCTAGTGTTCCCCAGAGTTCTGTGGCGGCCAGCTGTGGAGACCAGCCCAGATGTGTGCCGTAAGGTGCTGTGCCAGCGGGGGAGATTGAGATGGACCACTGCCTTGGCTGTAGCTAAGGAGCCTTAACGGTGTTACAACGCTCTGTATGCCTGTCCCGCAGCCACCCATTACCTGCATGCGGGCTCCTTCATGATCCGGTGAGGGACCGCTATTCAACTGCACGCAGGTGAGCCTGCTTCCCCTTGCTAGGTGGGGGGTCCTGCTCTCCGGGCACTATTCTCGTCCTGCTTCCCTTTGAAGATGTGAGACCTGCAGCACTATACTAACGAAGACTGGCTGCCGCCAAGTCCGCATTCATTGTTTTATTCACCCCACTCATGTGTGAAGATTGTCTTTGGGGCCATCTGGCCGCCTTTGGAACACTGCTGCACTACTAGGACATGGTGGGGTGATCACCGGCTTTCCTCACCCTGTGAGCGGTGCCTTTGCGCCGGTGAGCCTAATCACTCTCACCTGGAAGGACTTTTGACAGTACTTTGTTGCGCCTCTGACGCTAGAGAGCGACATTGCGGTGGAGGCACAGCCTGACGTGGTATAAGGGTTACTGTGGTGAAGCGCTCCCCTTTTGTGGAATTGGCCCCAGGCACAGTCACCTGGGTGTCAATTTGGACTCATTGTGCAGCACTGGAGGGCGGACAGTATCAAGCAATAACTATGCCTGCATTATTCATGGGATAACCTCTGCCTGGCCAAGACTCTCGATGTAGATCAGCATTACACTACTGGCTCTCTCCCCACTGAAGCGGGTGGCTGAGGCCTGGAAGACTGCACCCTGAAAGCATATCTGGTGTCACTAACTTTTGCTGGCTGAGTTTTGGGGCCCATATCATCCCTCCCAAGCAACCTGCTGTTTATATCAGGAGCCTCATCAGTGGTACAGCAACCTCCGCACGGCACTCTTTTGGGTAAATTCCAAGAAACAAGTAAGGATGGACCAATTTGCACGTGTGGACCTGTCCCAGCATCCACCGCCCATAAGCCAGGACCAGACGCCAGCTCAGTTTGATGTGGCAGCTTTAAATCAAACGCTGCTGGCTCTAAATACTAGTACCAACGCTCTGGGGCAAAGATTAATGCCTTATCCTCTAAGGTGGATACCTCTGCCTTTCAAATAGATAAACTCTGTGGCCGCATGGCTGAAGCGGAACGGCGGATAGGGGATGAAGAGGAGAAGGTTGCTACGTTGCAACGAGAGATGGCAGTGATGCAGCAAACGGTGAAAAAGGTGCTTGCTAAGAACGAAGATTTGGAGGGGCGCTCGAGGCGCAATAACATTTGCATACTGGGGGTTCCGGAGTCCACCTCAATTGATAACATGGAGAAGTTTGTGGAAACCTGACTGGGTGAAATACTCGATAATCCTCCTATCACGTCATTGTTTATGGTTGGTTGAGGGCGCACTGTTCGATGGCTGCTAGACCGCCTCGCGAGGCCCCTGAGCGCCCGATCATCGCCAGGATCTTCTGTTATAGAGACCGTGATGCCCTCCTTCGAGCTGCCAGGGAAAAAGGGGAACTGCGGTGGGGCTCCTCAACGATCCGACTGTTCCCTGATTTTAGCCCAAATGTCCAGGATCAACGTAAGACATTCCAGAACGTAAAAGGCATCCTTCCTGCAAAGGGAGTGAAATATGCTATGCTGTATCTGGCTAAACTCTGCATCCAGCATGGAGGATCCACTGTCTTCTTCACCTCAGCAGAGCCAGCGGAACAATTTCCAAGGAATATTCCTGATCGGGTTGGATCACCAGGGCGATCTCCTCAGCGTTCATGACCTCTCTCTGAACGGAGGCAGGTGGAGTCAGCCCTTGGTCTCCCCTTTCAATAGTTGATATCTCCCGATCCGGGGGGCTGGTTGGCCGTAAGTGCCATAATATTTGCTGTGGCCGCTTGGAGCATGTAATTCGCCCCTAGCGCCCCAGTTTCCGCAGTCACTGCAGTGTGTTGATCAGTGTTAGATGTGTTGGGGTAGTCTTTTTGGGGAGGGAACGGGTGCCGGTAGGTTCAAGTTTCTGGCGTGGGAGGGGGTGGGAGGATTGTTATCAGTTTCTAGTTTTCAATCAAGCCCTAATTGCCCTTCACGGCGCACTCAATCATGCCGTATTCAAGTGATACAGATAACCCGCTATAGTTCCAATCTGACCACACCACTCGGGTCGCTGCCATATTCAGAATGGCCAAATAATTGCAACTGCGTTACATGATAAGCCCGGGTTGACCTTCTCGGTGCTGTCTTGGAATATTTGGGGGCTGACCAACCAGAAAAAGACACGGCTGATAGCTAATTACTTATTTGGCTAGGGGTGCTCCTCTCCCGGCTCTGACAGGGTGGGGCTCCCATAGATATAACTCCTTGTACTCCTAGAGGTGTGGCCATTTATATTAATAAAACTCTGCAGTATAGGCTGCAAGAACAGATTTGGGACGAAGAGGGGAGATTCCTACTCTGGGCAGGCGAAACGTTTGTTCTCCAGCTACTAATTATAAATGTCTATTCACCCAACATGGACTCACCTGAGTTCATCCGTCAGTGCGCTAGGCATCTCTACAAATTCACTGGCTATGAGATAGTATGGGTTGGCGATTTCAACCTGGCCTTCACCCTAGATATGGATAGGTCTGTTACAACACAATCCACCCCCCCTCAGGCAGTCAAAGCGTAGGCAAATATCTCACAGGATTTTGGTTTTCACAATGTGTGGCGCAGACTGCATCCCAATGACAGGGAATATACCTTCTTCTCGAGAGTTCATAGCAGCTCGTCTAGAATTTACTACGTGATGTCAACATCCTCTATTCTTTGAGCGGCTACGGAGGCCACCATACTCCCTAGGACCCTGCCTGATCATTCCCTGGTGTTAGTTTGGTTTGTTTCGGTGGAATGCCCCCCTAGCCTGCTTTGCTGGCGGTTCAGAGCTACTGCCCTTAGAGACCCAGTGTTTCTAGCCGACATAGAAAAGGACATAGACACATATTTTCAAACTAATGTGGGCTTGGTCCCGGACCCCGATACAATTTGGGAAGCCCTTAAGGTATATATACGGGGCTGCTGTATGTCAAGGGAAGGAGGGATACTGAAGGCGCTAAGGCGGTCTATGAAAGGCTTAGAGGATATTATACGGGAGGGAGAAAGACGGTAGAGTATTCGGGATACCCCCAAACTTCGCAGAGAGCTAAAAGCACATAGGGAGGAGCTTCAGGAATTAGCGGACAGTGAAGATAGATATATGGGTGATCCAATCTTGGCGACCAGATATGGAGGGGGGATAGACTGAGTAAGACCTTAGCTTGGACCATTAGGAAGGAACGTCTCTCTACCAATATAGATGAAATTGAGGGCCGGGATGGGGATCAAATAAGGGATCCCAAAGGGATCAATGATGCATTCATGGAATTCTATGATCGCTTATATACTGCACCCCCTACCCCCGGGTGCGATGCGTTGCACAGTTATCTAGATGAGGTGGCATTGGGATGGCTAGACCCTGAACAAGGCAGTGCTCTCAACGCCCCAATCAGCGACGAGGAGGTTTGTAGTGCCATCAAATCTCTCCCTAATGGCAAAGCCCCGGGTGTAGATGGTATTACAGCTGAATTTTATAAAATTACATTTATCTGGTTATCCCTCATCTGCTGGTGGTGCGCTGGCCAAGGGCGTCCTTCCGGACTCTACAAGGTCTACGTTAATTACTGTGTTGTTGAACCCTAGGTAAAATCCCCTTCACTTATCCTCTTACAGGCCACTGTCGCTAATTAATACCATAATATTCTCGCCAAAATCCTCACGGACCGTCTACACCCACACATGTCTGGCCTGGTGTTACCAGACCAAGCTGGATTCATTCATGGGCGCTCTACTCAGAATAACTTGTGCCGACTCTTTACCCTTATGCATAATATCAACCCAGAAGTTCCAATGGCTGTGGTTGCCCTGGATGCCGAGAAGGCATTCGATTCTGTTGAATGGTCCTTCCTTTTTGAGGTGCTTCGACGATCGGACCGGGGTTTAACCTATATCAGGTGGGTCGAGCTTTTGTATGCAGCGCCAAAGGTGGCTATATATATGAATGGCTTTATGTCAGCTCATATATATCCTACACATGGCACTAGGCAGGGTTGTCCCTTCTCCCTGGTCCTATTCGCCCTTGCAATGGAACCCCTAGCCTGTCATATCCGGGAGCGGCATGCACAGCGAGTGATTCGTACATGCACGCACCTGTCTATTATATCGTTATATGCAGACGATATCCTTCTTTATGTTAAAAATCCCTGCCAAAATCTCCCACCATTAGTGCAGGAAGTGAATAGGTTTGGGGAGCTGTCTGGGCTCAGGATCAACTGGGAGAAATCAGAGGTCCTCCCCCTAACATCAGCTGTCCAGAGAACCGATATAGGCAACAAGTTCAAGTGGTCTCCGTATGGCTTTCGATACTTGGGCGTTAACGATTTCCACCATCAGTGAGCATGTGTATAAAACCAATTATGCAATGCAGCTAGATGACCTGGAACAAAAGGTAGAGGCCTGGATCCTGCTTCCGATATCCCAGGCCACCCGTATAGCACTGGCCAAATGGTAATGCTTCCCAAGTTGTTATATGTACATAATAATGTCCCAGTGTGGCCCCCCATCCGTGTTAGGAAATTGATGACATGATTAGTATGGGTGGGCAGACAGCCTAGATTAGCGTATGATACTCTGGCTCGACCGTATGAAATGGGAGACCTGGAGTACCCCGATCTTTATTTTTACTTCTTAGCTGCTCAAGCACAATATATATCAGAATGGAATGTGGCGGACACCAGGTCCAGATAGCTGGGGCAGTCTGCCATCCGGACTCTCTAATGGGTATGTTGTGGGGAGACAGAAATCCGGTCCCACAGAGTGAGATCCAACCTGTTGCAATAACATGCCGGGCATGGGCAGAGATATGTCGGATACTGCGAGCCTCTCCTTCTTTCTCCCCTGAGCTGCCAATATATAATATATCAGAATCCCGCTCACGCACGAGAGGTCCTTCAGGGATCAGTTTCAGTCCCTGGGCGTTTATACTCTGTGGGATTTAGTGCGGGACGGTCGCTTTGTAACATGGGAGGAGTTAAGTTCTGGGGGCGTGCATGATTCTGTAACTCTATAAGATTACTTCAGACTACGATGTACCTTTAGAGCCAAATGGCCCGATTTCCCACTTGCACCGGCCCTCCACACAGCGCAAAGCTCAATTATTCGCCCCACATCGAGTAGGAAGGTGGTATCTAATATTTATAAGCTGATAAGGGGGGGGAAGAATAGTACAGAATCTTGGGTATAGAATTAAGTGGGAAGATGCTCTGGGGAAGGAGTTGAGTGAGGAACAGTGGAAGTCTGTATGTATGCAAACATGATATATATCATTAAACTCTCCATACAGACTGATTCATCATAAGTATGTGCACCAAATATACTGCTCCCCCTACTCTTTAAGTACGTTCTATCCTGAGAGCCCATCTGTATGCAAAAGGTGTAATGCTGATTGTGCAGATTTTTTATCATGTTAGTTGGAGTTGCCCGAACATTCGATCCTTCTGGGACAATATTGAAGCAGCCTTGTCTGAAATGCTCACTTCAACGTGGGCTTATACCCCAAACCATGGCTCCTTGCCCTGGTCAAGGGGGGCACTTGCACCGAAAAGAGGCTCTTGAGCATGGCTTCTGTGATAGCCCAATATCTAATTGCTAGGTCTTGGGTTAAGACCAGCCCCCCCCCCCCGCAACGTTCACGAGATGGCTGGAATGCATGGCTCTTTGCGAGCAGAGGGAAACTAGGTTTGCTGTGACATTGCCAACTACTAGCCGGCCGTTTGACTATTGGTCACTGTTCAGACGGTATCAGCTGGCGCAGGGAGCGCGGACCCCGGACTCTATCCCGGACTGACTAAACTGTGGGTCAATACCCGAGTGTAATGTTGTGCATGGGTGGGAAAATCTCCATAATTGCTGTCATGAGGGAAAATGGTGAATTTTATGCAATATTGCTCACTTGAATGGATGTTATATCAAGTTTATGGATGTACATGGTGGGTCTATTGTGTAGGGTAGTGGGTTGAATTGGGTAATGTTGGGGTGGGAATGTTTGATACCCAATTGGGTATGTGTTTATTGAAAAACAATAAAGAAAGTTTAAAAAAAAATGAAGCATTGTGGCATCGTTCAGTCTGTCTTATCTTTTTACTTTTCGTGTGTTATTGTTCACTTTATTGCATATATAGGTGCACACTGTTATTATAGATTGCCTTGCCAAAGTGCTTTATAGTGTGTAACGCATTTACAATAAAAACAATTGGAACCTGTTTGCTGTGCTGCAGCAGCATTCCAGTTGACAGTAACACTAGATTAAAGTGGCAAATATATTGTACAGTACATTTGCGATTTACACATCCACAAACTTACATAGAACAAGAGGGCAACATGGAGGCTTAATTGAATGAAAACACACTTTTGGATTGAAATATGCAGTAGGGGTTTTACACAGATTGGCACAGTAGTACAAAATACAAGAATAGAACACTTGCCACAGAAGAGCCGCTTCCGGACACTGGACTGGCAGAGTTGTATGAGATGAAATGAGCATTGCCATCTCCAGAGGGACTCGTATATTTAACAAGTGGAAAGAATTTGGTAAATGTTGTGGTCTGTTTATTAGCATTGTTTGTCTAGGAGGGATCAAAGTAGGTAATATACAAGTTTAAACCGATTTTATTTAGTTTAATAATGTTATTTTATTTTGGCATTTATATAGCGCACCGAACCCTGAGGCATCTGCGCTCTTTAAGCTTAATAATGTGATTACAACAGTTACAAAGTGCATTAATGAGCAAGGCGCATGCAATGGATAGATTGACCTTGTATTTCAGGGCGGCTACATCAGAGCATGCTGTTACAAAAGGAAAATCGGTGTACATGAAATGGGAAAGCCTAAACCTCCTGTTGCAAGGCAGCTACATCAGAGTATGCTGTTACAAAAGGAAAATCAGTGTACATGAAATGGGAAAGCCTAAACCTCCTGTTGCAAGGCGACCACATCAGAACATGCTGTTACAAGTGGAAAATCAAGGTACATGACGTGGGAATACCTGACCTCATATTACAAGGCGGCTACATCAGAGCATGCGGTTACAAAAGGAAAATCAACATACATGAAATGGGAAAGCCTAGACCTCATGTTGCAAGGCGGCTACATCAGATCATGTGGTCATAGGATAAATAATGTAAGGCAAGATGTGAGAAGGAGGTGCCATGGGTGGGTGGATCGAGAGGGGATCAGGTTGGAAACAGTATGTTGGTTAGACAGTGTATTCACTAGGTGAGCCCAGTTTGAGAAGATAGGAAAAGGAACAATATGCATTCAGGGTGGCGACAACAATTTACAGCCAGTTAGGTTCAAGATGTAAAGCGATGACTAAGAAGTAGCCTAGATCCGATTTTACGTCAGTAGTTGTGAATAGGCTTAAAAAAGGAAATCGCAACAACCACTGAACGTAGGCTAGGTTTACGTTTGCAACAGTGACTCATGAAGCCCTCACTAAATATATGTATCAGGTTTTAAGCATCCACTGAAAGTAAGCATGTACACTCTGTGACAAAGTCCCCTGGCTGACCCTGGATGTGGATGTAGGGGTAGCCAAAGGTGCCATATTCCTCCACTCATCTTGTGAGATTCTATGTGATTTCCTCAAAAACAATTGGTTGAGGCAGATTTCCCAGAATATTTTTTGGGGGGCATTTCAATGCAAATGTAAGCGGGTGGAGACCCCCGTACTGGCCCTCCCAACCCATGCCTTTTTTATTACCCAAACCCACCTCAACCCCTCACTTACATTTAGGTTGAAATTCATCCAAAAATATTCAACAAATTCTACCTCGACAAATTCTGCTGCAGAAAAACCTCCCTACACCTCATGTGATGCTGGGTCCAGAGGCAGCATGGGGATGATATCCTGGCTATTTGGCCAAGCCTTGGTATGAGGCACCAGATTGTCACTGTCAAATGTCTGCACCGAAGGGTGTCCTTTTAAAGGAACAGTATAGGTTGAGAAACTCCCAAAACATACCGTTGGTCCCCTAGTCAACTCCTTCTCATACTTGACCTGCAATAATTTGGGAACAGGAGAAGGGTGAAATGTCCACCCCTAGTATACCAGGGGACTTATCGCTGCTGCACCAAGCTGTGAGCATTGATCTTGCTGGTTGCCCAAGAATCTGCTCCTTATCAGATCTGTAAAGGTAGCTGCACCAACAACATCAGAAACCCTTAGAGGAGGTCTATCATTCACTTAAGAAAAGCAAGTACAGAGACACCAGGAAGTACAAGAATGAAGACCTAGGACATTTTAACCAACACACTGTGAGTGACTTTTGTTGTGCTGAGCAGCCGGAAAAGAACCAGGAGAACGGGTGTAATTGGAGACCGAGAGCCTCACTTTTATATGAGTGTTATTGCGCTAGATCACCTGGAAGAAACAGGGCCTAGGGCTTTATGAGAGGCGACAAACCTCACTTTTGAATGCCTTTATTTGTGCTAGGTCTCCTGGAAGGAATAAAAGGTCATTGTTCGGCTTTGATTCACCCAGACATCTATCCGCAAGGACTTAGTGCGAAGGAAATCACATCTAATTGTTCAGTTGGTTTCATTAATATACTGTAATAATTATTAGTCTTTGAACTGATTTGGAATTTTGTACAAATACATTTACACAATCTTCAAAGTCGTTTTATCGTAGAAATAAGCTTTTTATTTCATGGACATAGGCATTTTTATGGTGTCCAATGCATTTTGGTCGGGTTGACTGTATTCAGGGACCAATTTCTAAAAAAATACAGATAACTAGGTTTTAAAAGAAAGTAGTATTGAATATAAATGTACAATTCAATTGTTAGATGCAGCTTGGTCAATTACCTGCCTGTGATTTTGTCTCTCCTGTACATGCTTCATTTTCTAGTCTTATCTGTGGCACTGCTGGGCTGGACCCAGGTCCCAAGCAAGGAACTTGGATGGTCTGTAGTAACCTGTAACACAAAAGTGTGTGATGGTCGCTGTCACTGGGAACATTTGGTGCTTTCTAGAGATGCATGCACTCAATGAATAACATACCTTGTACCTACAAGGTGTCCTCCCCATTTAATATTGACTTCCTGTTGTCCTATGGGACAACAAAGTCAGAATAAAGCTAATTAGTGTGTTGTGTAATAGCCCAGAAATGTAATTTTCTAAGGATGAGGTGCGAGTAGGTTTCCCTAGGGGATCTCCCTCACACACTTACCTGGCTGCTCTATCTTTTTCTCCCTCTGGACAACAGTATCCCGATCGAGTGGATCGTAGTGTTCAGAGGAAGTGTATTTATACAAAATGGCATCAACGTTAGCGTGCGCCATGGGTCAGCGACGTCATTGTACGCTGGCCGCCATTTTGTTTGATTTGATGTACTGGTGCGTGAGCATGTAAGCTAATTCAGCACGTGAGATTATCTAAGAATGATACAGGGCCATGTTGAAGGATGCTCGAATAATTAGATCCCCAGTTAGGTGTCATGGTCTTCTAGAATCTGTATGCTGTATATACATCATGATGAGACCTGGTTTTACGTTCTACAATGGAAGATGGGTTTGCATCTATAAGTTCTTGTCTAATTTCCCAACTTGATTTCAATATTGATGATATGATATACCAAATAAAACACATATGTTGATAGTGATAAAGTTATATACAAAGTGGTGTGCTCTGTATGCCTCTAGGTGTATACCTGGTGACACAATCACTGCGTGGAGGCATAATGTCTTAACATAGTGGCCTCATATGTTGGATAAAGCACAAACCTGAATAATATGCATTGTTTAGAGCTAGTTGGGATCTCCAGATGGGTACAAGAAGCTGAGGGGGTTCCCTTGGCATACTAGAGTTTACAGTACATTTCTTAGGCATAGAGGTAAATTTACAGTAGGAGTTTGTTGTTGCACTTTCATCAATTTAGGAACAAAGGTGTGCATATATTGTGAGAAACTAGAGGGTGTCTCAACCGCTAGTTCCCAGGGATCTCTCTCTCAGGTGGCCAGGGCACGGCCATCGCCTTTGGATTCAGACCCTGAGGATGGACCAGTGAGGGAGGATCACCTGGGTGAGAGTGGGGGTGAGGCAGCCTATGGTGAGACGCGGTCAGGGCGGGTGCTATCACTAGGCAAGGTTAGGTGCTTGCCTATATGTTGGAAATGTTAGAGTGGCAAAATGCTATTTTAACACCTCCACACTACTGCCTTGCCTAGTGATAGCACCGGCCCTGTTGTTAGTTACTGTCTGCAGTCAGGCTGGCTACAGCAGCAGACCAGGTGGCGCTGTGAAGGTTGGGATTTGGGGTCGGGTCAGGGCCACGATGAGTGAATGGGCGTGGTGGCAGCATTGCCACCTGCGCAATGTGCATTAGCACGCCACACACGTGCCCCCTCAACCAATTTGATCGTCTACTCGATGGTATGAATGCTGCAGTGCAGTGGGACGACGCAGGAGTCAGGACAGGTGAGGAGGACCCCTGGACCGAGGTGCCATGCCGACTACACTGCTGACCAAGTAAGTAGCGGTACCAGTGCGCAAACCCACATTAAACATGCTTACTTGCAGAGCACACATGCTGAAAAGCTGCATTGAAGGGCTATATGGTGGCTCAGGAATGGCCGCCACATCATGCCCCAAGCAGACTATTCAAATCAACAAGGCCAGAGTCAGTGCCTGCGAGATATCTCAGCAAGATTGGGGGTGGGGGACTGGGGTGTGGTTGGTGAACATGGTGGTGTGTCAGTAACAAGAACCGCCGCCGCCAGTGAGACTAGGCCCAGCACCAGGCTCAGCGCCGTCGCCAGTCCCCGGGGCTCCATGCCTGGGGGTGCGGGGGCATCAGGGGCTGAGAGCGGGACTACTGTGGGAGGCAGTGGCCAGCGTGGAGCCTATGCCCCCCCACCCCTTGCAGACTGCAGTCCTCACTCAGTGTGGCTCAGTGGCTCTGCTGCATGCTTCCCAGGAGCCAGCACTCGGGGGCCACCTAAACCACAGAACTTACATATGTGTCTCAAAGGCTCTGTCAACCTGTGGTAGCATAATATTTCCTGAGCTTTACAAAATATCATGAAGACTTTCTCAACAGCTCCAAGTCTCTTGAGTGCAGGGAGAATCTGAGGTCTCCATCGTGTGACCCATAAAACTATCACGCTGAGATACAGGTAGTCATAAACCTGCTCAAGGGGTATGTATCCCATCCAGAAAAACTACTTATTCCTACCAAGGGTCATTATTTTAGATGTATTGTTATTTATTTTGAGATTATTTCATTCACAGAATTGGTCAACAGCCGATAATTGAGAAAGTAAGGCCCCTGACCAACAGCACAGACTACCACACATAGCACCAGTTCCCTTGAGAAGCATTGAGCCTCTAGTGGTGCAAGCGGGACTGGCAGACTCGGAGTGAACAGAGACTGAATGTTAACTATCTGACTTCACTGATAGTGTCCAATTAGGACTAATCCATTCAGATAGGTGAAGAGTTTGGCATCAGTGCGGGGCACTTTTCTTAGACATTAGAATGGTGGGCTTTATCTTGCCCTTGTGCTGAGGGCAATGGCAGAAGCAGGCTGTAATGCCAGGTGGCACGGATCCCGTCATGGGGCACAGGATCCAGGGAGTACACTTTAATGGTTTGTGAAACTATATGACAAAATTAACACTAGTCTGAACCCTACAGCCGCTGTCAGTGCTGGGGCTGCAGCGGCTCGGTCACCCACTATCACTTGCGGTGCAAACGTGCTCTCCTTTCTGGAGCTGCCTCGGTTTCCTGTCTGTTTCTGTTTCTCCATCCTCGCTGCACACTGCATGTTCCTGACCACCGCCGCCGTCCAAGTCTGACCATATTCTTGTATGCAGCATGCCGACTTTCGTGTCACTGCCTGGCTGCCAGTGCCCCCTCTGTGCCCTGCTCAGTGCTCCTGTGTTGTCCTCCCAGTTGCCTCTGCTCTTCTGTCCCACTCATCTCCCGTTCTCTCTGCTGCCTTTGCAGTGCATTTCCTTCTTTACTCACACCCTCCCTTGCCCTTAGTACTCACTGCATCATTCCCCTAACATGTGCCTTTGTGGCTTTGCCTTGTGTCTGCCTAACACCCTCTGTCCTTCTGCCATGGTCCCAATCTGAACTATCACATCTGAGTGTGGAGCAATTGCGTATGAGGAGGGAAACAAAGGTTGTCGGTGTTGTTTGCTTATTTACCCACTCATTGATTACCCAAGACGATGATAAACCTTATGGCCATTCCAACCCACTTCCTGCCCAAAACGCATACACTCCTGGGATGTGTTCCCATCTGGGAATGGCTCCACGCACACCACGTGCCACACTTTGGATGCTCTCATCTCTACTGACATCCCTCTCGATCCCTCTCACTACCTCTCTCTCCTGGACTGCCAACTCTCTTCTCTCAACTAACCTGTAGCTCTCCTCCTCTCTAGCAGCGCCATACCCGTACAGCCACTCAGCTTCAAAGTCACCAGACCCATGAGAAAAATGACAGTGGCTGCCTTTGCCTCCACCTACTCACCTTCTCCCACTCCCGTGGCTGATTCCCACCCTGACACAGCCCTCGCTAACCTCAATCTCTCTATCTCCAACACTCTTGATACTTTCCCCCGTCATGAGGGTCCGTCTGAAGTTTCCCAAAAAGTCTCCCAAAAAGTGCAACTCTTGGTACGACTCCGATCTGGCTGCCCTAAAATGCAAGTGTAGGGCAGCTGAGCAGAAATGGAATTCAAGGATGGGGCTTCCCCCTCTGTCAGAAAACGACAACTGAGAAGGTCACCACTATCAATGGCACGGAGATGGATTCTGGTCCTGTAACTCAACGCACAGCAGAATTTACCCTTCTGTGCCAGGACAGACATCGGGAAGCCATTGCCTCCGACCTTATCAAGGCCCCTCATTTCCGGGTGATTCTAGGGATGCCGTGGTTGGTGGCTCACAATCCTAACATCGACTGGCGAGCCACAAAATGTGCCTTCTCCAATGAGTGTGCTCATGCGTGCTACCAAGTGGAAATGCCATTGTCTGACCCACAGACACCTGTCCAAGATAAAGAGGTGTTGGTACTAGGTGTAACAAGTACACTACCAAGCGAATACCACAATTTCCAAGACGTTTTCCAAAAAGAACAGGCTAATACGTTACCCCCTCACAGGCCACATGACTGTCAGATCGACCTTGTACCTGGTGCACAAATCCTGTGTAGCCGAATTTATGCACTCATTGAACCTGAAAATCTCCACTTGAAATCGTATCTGGACCAATACCTGGAAAACCGTTTTATCCGCCCGTCCAAATCCCCGGCAGCCTCGCCCCTATTCTTCGTACCCAAGAAGGAGGTGGACTTGAGAACGTGCATCGGCTACCGCGCACTAAACCAGGTAACAGTTAAAAACCGTTATCCTCTACCCCTTATCCCAGAACTGCTGGACCAAGTCAAGGATGCCCAAATTTACACCAAATTGGACCTCAGGGGGCATACCATTTTGTGCGTGTAAAGAAAGGAGACGAATGGTGATACTACATCAATTTCTCTACCGATTCCTCAACCTCCCTAAGTGGCCCGGCAGAGAGTTTTTTCAATCCGTATCCCGCATTGTCAACGCATTCCTTTGGCACTTTGGGGCGGTTAGTCTTAAACTTACCACGCTTACTGCTCCCATGTATGCGGGTGGGTTCAGGGCCCCCGACTTTGAGCGGTATTGGCTGGTATCTCAAGCACTGCTTGTATCTCATTGGTTCAACATGGAGAGTCCTCCTCCACATGTCCGGTTGGAGCGGAGGGCGGTGGACAACCCTGATATTCACTCCTTGGTTCTCTACCTGCCTCATCTCGGAAACGGTGCCCTGGATCCAGTTGGCACCACGCTCCTGGCAATATCCAAGATATGGGCGCTGATTAAAGTTCCTTTTCCATTTCACGGATCGCTGCCTATATGAAATTTCCTCCTGGGTGCCCCCTCTGTCCCTGCATTGGTAGCACTCGCCTGGGCAGACTCCGGTCTTGCGACCATGCGAGACATCTTTGACCAGAACAGCTTTAGGGAGTGGGCTGACCTGCCTCTAGCGGTACGCTCGGGGTCTCCTGTTAGGCTTCAGTACTCTGGGCTTCGTCGGTTCCTCAAAACCCGGCTTGCAGGCTTCCCCAGTATGCCCCCCCCCAACGACCCTGTGCATAACGAACTCATAGATCCAGGCAACCTCAGAGGGAAGATTTCCAGGTTATACGCTCTGTTGCAGTCCAGGTCCGCTCCTTCATTTGATAAACTTAAGCGCTCTTGGGCTGCGGACCTCCACGTTGACATAACAGACAGGCTCTCGGAGAGAATGTGTTCTGGTTTTCACAGGGTATCCTTCAATTCTCATTCCAGACTCATACAATTTAAGATACTACACAGGTTCCATTATACCCCACTTAGGTTACATCGTATATTTCCAGATCGTTCTCCCAGGTGCCCTCGCTGTGGTTACGATAACGCGGATTACATTCACATGCTTTGGTCTTGCCCGTCGCTTGCTCAGTTCTGGGAGGAGGTGTGCTCCACAATGTCTGGTGTCTTGGGATATACAATCGCCCCTTCTCCACTGGGATGCCTGTTTCACGATTTCCCCAGTCTTGGCCGTGATTCAAGTAAGTTGGCGGGGCTGTGTATGCTTCTGGCTGCACGCTGCATTCTGTGCTCCCACATATGTGCAATGGCTGGCTGCTGTGACCTGGGCCTCGTATACAGAGGTGGTTTGTGCTGCACAATTGCCCACTAGATCTAGGCCCCGAAATGTGTGGTCCCTGTTTAGAGCTTACATCTCATCTACCTCTGCTGATGATGGCACTGGCTTGTCGGGCCCTGCCTCCCCCACGAACGGTTCTGCTCAGCCCCTGTCCTAATGTGTACTTATCCCCTGACTGCCTGGAATGTTTATTTGTAATGTATGCACTGATATATCTATATTGCTATGGTCTATATGTATGCCTGTTCAATGTAAGTCTCTGGTTTTGCTATCGTTTGCTCTACTCTGTTCTGTCAAGCACCTTAAATAAAGTTTTTAAAAAAACAAAAGAAAGGAGACAAATGGAAGACCACCTTTCGTTCTAAGTATGGGCTGTACGAATATCAGGTGATGCCCTTTGGGCTATGCAACGCTCCCCCCACATTCCATTACTTCATGAACAATGTACTACGGGAATTGATCGACGTATGTGCCCTAGTTTACATCGATGACATCTTGGTGTACTCCTCTTCTAACCAGGACCATGTCAGGCACGTTCACTTCATCCTTGTAAAACTCTGACAGCACCAGCTATACGCCAAACTTGAAAAATGCTCCTTCCATGTCACTGAAGTCGAGTTCCTTGATTGTGTCCTCACTCCCAGAGTAGTCCGGATGGATATGCACAAAGTAGATGCCATCCTTAGCTGGCCATCACCGTCTTCAGTCAAAGGTGTCCAAAGTATGCTCGGCTTTGCAAACTTTTATCGCCGATTCATCCAGGGTTTCTCCCAGATTGTGCACACGATCACTTCTTTATTATGAAAAAACAACAAACTGTTCCAATGGACAGAAGAAGTGGAGAAGGCGTTGCAGGAACTCAAGAAAAGATTTACCTCAGCCCCAGTGCTACCACACTCCTGCCCAGATCTCCCATATGTAGTGGAAACAGATGCCTCCAGAATGGCAATGGGGGCTGTTCTTTCCCAAAGGGATCGCGACACAGGCCAGTTACATCCTGTGGCCTTTTGATCGTGAACATTTATTACACCTGAACTTAACTATGCAATAACAGACAAGGAACTCCTAGCGATCAAGGCAGCCTTTAAGGCTTGATGGCATTACCTCCTAGGCACCAGACATACCATCACAGTAATCACTCACCATCGCAACCTGCAATACCTCAAGACGGCAAAGGCTCAGTCATCCCGTCAACTCTGATGGGCTTTATTCTTCGCAGAATATGATTACATAATCACGTACCGACCTGGAGTCCAGAACGGAAAAGCCAACGCCCTATCCCGTATGGGTATTGATGAGAACGCATATTCAGCCCTAGACCCGGTTACCATTATTCCAGGTGACAAACTACTAGGACTTACAACAACGTTATCTCTGGACAAACTCCAAAAGGAAATTCGGCTCCTAATGAACGCCAAGGCTCTACAAGACTGGACCACTCAAGGTGAATATTACACAACAAAGAACCAACTCCCGTATTTCAGAGGGCGTTTATATCTACCGAATAAGGCACTACAAGAACAAGTAATTTCTGGTTATCACGACCCCCTGATAGAAGGACAATTGCCAAGACAGTAGCCAAGGTGAAAAGAAATTATTGGTGGCCGACCTGGCGAAAGGACATTACGCAGTTTATTCTGTCATGTGGCATTTGTGCACAGAATAAATCCCAGAAACAAATACCTGTGGCCCTTCTTCAACCCCTGGATATTCCACCTGCACCTTGGCACGCACTCTCTCTCGATTTCATCACAGATCTGCCTCCCTGTCAAGGGTTCAACACTATCCTAGTGGTTGTTGTTAAGATGGATTTCTGAACTCTGTCCTGGGGGGGCAGAGGTTCAGAAGGCCAGCCTAGTTTCTTGGAACAGGGTAACCTCTGGACAAGCCAGACCAATCAGGGTAGCAATCGCAGCGGTCAAGACTAGGTCTCAAGAGGGGTGAGGGTGACTGAAAGGCCGCAATGAGCACACAAAGCAAGGACACTTACAAATTACTCCAAGCAGGTGTTATATTAAAAATATAGACACATTTATTACAAGGCCTTTGTAACATTGACCGTAGCGAGAAATCACAATAAAACTCAAGTAAACCAACACATCACAATCAAATACAATATATATACAATTACCAACGAGTCTAACGAGTTAGACGCACGAAATGTGAAGACCACCTAGATGGGGAGGAAAACAGGCAGTGCGAATAATAGTTAGACGCAGTCCGCCTTCAGAGGCACCTAACTAAAAGGAAGTCCGAGCCTTACGAAGAGTGGAGCCTTGTGCTCAAAAGTACCTGCACACCCTGGTGCCAACGGGCAAAGGGGAGTCTCTTCAAGGGAATCCGGCAGATTAGTTTGATGAACAAATGAAGATGAACAGAGCTCCACGACTCAAGCGCAGCCTCCACTGTGGGCAGAAGCAGAGCGCGAGTACGGAAAGGCGTGCTGTTAGACACAGTGGGGAAAAGCTATGGGCTACTGCAGGAGGGCGACCAGATCCTAGCGATGCTACTCACCGGTCCCCGATGCAGGCAGACCCAGGCTTCTCTGCGTCAGTTTCAGTGCTGGCAGGTTCAGATACGAGCAGGGGACGTCTCGGCGTCGTGTAGATTCCGCAGCAGCAGAAGTTAGAGTTGAGGATGTCCCAAACGCAGTGAACCCGCACAGTTTGTTACCACAGCAGGGCAACGGAGCGGCCGTGTGTATTTCAGCCCAATGTACACTACTCACTTCAGACCTGGGAATGCCAAGTGTACGAATCGTGTGAGAGTGACAAGGACTCGTAATACAAGACAACCTGACGGCGGTTACAGAGCAAGACTCCTGGGTAGGATGGTCAGTCCACTGGATGGCCCAGAGACACTTCCGAAGGCTTACGTGCAGGAGATGGTGAAGATGCCGAGAATAGTTGTTCCCACTATTCCAAGGGGTCGAAGTACCGGTACAGGGCTTCTCGTTCGATCAGAGGTAGAAAGAGTTTCACAAAGAGACAGCAGTGCAGAGGAGCAGTCCTACAGCGGGTCACCAGCGATTCCTCGGTTCAGCCTCGAAGTTGCAGGATACTTGGCTCCTGTATTCCTTCGTTCGTGAGAACTCAGGAGATCGACACGGTAGTGGTGTTTCCAGCCTCCTCTTATCCACGGTTCCCTTCACGCCAAAACGGAGGGGACCCAACGGGAGATCTGCTCACAAAACACTCACACCATACGTGGACATATCACGGACCACGGTGGTCCCAGGCATTCACCCAGGATGTGTATTGGGACCAGATATTCCAGCCCACATCCTGGAGGCACACACAAGGCCTGTAGAAGCCTGCGAAAGCATCTGTGTTTCGCGGGAAAGTACATGCCCAAATAAGGAAGGCCCCGGGTCGGATCGACCAGGGGAAGGTGAAGGGGGCAAGACGGTCAGCGGACAGGACAAAGAGCCTTGTGGTCTGGCCATTTTGGAAGCCAGGCCACCATTTTGGGCTAAGCGTGAGAAATGCGCTTAAACAGCCAAAAGGAGCTCAAAACACAAAGAAACGATCGCTGCCACCAGTCCCGTCCGTGATTCACTTGCACCGTTCGTTAACAATCCAAAGAGATTGTCTAGGGCCTGTAGAAGACTAGAGACCCAAGAGAGCAGTACCTTAGCTTACAGTGCCCTCTTGTGCCATGTTGCGCGAAAGCTGAAACATGATAAAACAACTACGTAAAACAACGTTTCCCGGTACTGACTGTCTTAAGGGCATGTCAGTTTCCCCGTAAGAATGGAGCAAAAGCCCAGAGGAGTGCGGTAGAAGGCTGCACTTCTCTGGCAAAGTCTAGATCATGGTGAAAACAACAGCAACAAGCTTAGGGGTTGCCACATGGAAGGAAAATTACCCACAATTAAGAAATCTTTCCTAACAGTTGTTGACCTATACTCTAACATGGCCCATTTCTTTCCACTTAAGGGTCTACCAAACGCATCCAGTCTGGCAAAGGTGTTTTTAGAGCAAATCGTACGATTACATGGTTTCCCCTCCGTCCTGATTTCGTACTGATGGAGTCAGTTTGTGTCTAACTTCTGGAGGAAGAGTTGTGCAATTGCCCAAATTGATATTCGTCTGTCCACTAGTCATCATCCCCAAACTGATGGCCAAACGGAGCGGACGAATCAGACACTAGAGCAATACCTACGGTGTATATTACATCAAGTGGAAGAAAGCTGGAAGGAGGTGCTGTGGATAGCCGAATATGCCTACAACAACTCGCTACACACCAGTACCGGACAGAGTCCATTCTATACCGTATATGGAAGGCACCTACGTACTTCCGAATTAGATACCCCTATGGCCTTGGAAATTCCTGCGGTAAAGACTTTACATATATGACCATCACTCAAGCCTTCAAAAAGACAGCAGTTCACTTGATTCAAGCCAAAGAAAGACAGAAAGATTCTCTAAGCAACACCGAAGAAAATCGCCAGACTACCAAGTCGGAGATGAAGTCTGGTTGGTGTCTCGGAACGTGCCCATAAGAGGAACTCGAACATTTCGTCCCAGATATCCAGGGCCCTATACCATCAAGGCTATTATAAATCCTGTGGCAGTAAAACTAGCTTTACCACCAAATATGCAGATCCATCTCGTATTCCACGTGTCACTCTTAAAACCTGTTCAGCCTGGAACTCGGGTCAAAACACCACCAAATCGGGTACAGGTTAACAGAGAACCCGAATTTGAAGTCAAGGACATCCTAGATTCTAAACCCACCAGGTCCGAGTTATATTACTTAGTGGACTGAATGGGATACGGCCCTCAGGACAGGACATGGGAGCTTAGCGAGCACGTCCATGCGCCACGCCTGGTAAGACGATTTCATCGGAACCATCTGACCAAACCAGGACCGGATGGAGGAAATACCTTGAGAGGGGCCTTAGAGGGGAGTGCTGTCACGATCCATGCCCCTGACCCCCTCAGGTATAATAGCCCCCTGACAGCAGTGGGGCTAAAGCCCTTCAAACTTGCCCCAAGGGCCTTAAAACTCCATCAGAAACATACATGGAGTCAGTCCTGGCGCCTTTGGCACCAGGCTCGTTACCAGGAATAAAGCAATACCAGTTTTGGACCTTAATCCAACATGGAGGCCTATTACACAGCTCAGTTCTTTAGACCCTGGCCATGCGGTCTAGTATTTTGGGTGTGGCTGGGCATGGAACTACTTGGCCTGGAACTACTTTACCTGCGCTATTTAAACCACACCCAAACAGCAGAACGTGTTTCGCGTTATTCTGCTTCCCTGCAGTGCAATGCTCACCGTGTCCAGCTCCTGCTCATCTGCTTCTCCTGCAGCCCGATCCTGAAGCCCCTAGATCTGGATTCCATTAATAACCTGGAAGAACAAGAACAGCATTAGCAAGCAAGAACACTTACCTGTGAAGTAACCGGTCTTGAATCTATCCTGCGCTTCGCTTACCTCGCCCATCTCCAGAGTTCGTTGCAAGCTGAAAAGGTAAAGAAACAAGGACAGCATTAATAACAATTCTTACCTGGGCAAGCAGCGAGTCCTGGCAGCACCCTGCGCTTCTCTTACCTCGCCTATGTCTGGGTTTCACCGCAACCTGCAAGGGAGAAGGAACATGGTCAGCATTAACAAAGCACTTACCTGGGCAAGCAGCGCTTTGATCACTCATCACTCTGGAACATCATCGCAACCTGTACAAAGAAGGGAAGAGAACACAGGTTATCAATTAACACCAATAAACAGCGCAGCGCTCCACGCATCAATAACTCACTGTGGTCTTCGCCATCGGCGCTGCACTCCGAGATCGCAACCATCCCTGTGAAAACAAAAATAGACATTGTTTGGGAACAGCATAATGGAGCAAGACGCAGAGAAGACAGAGAAAACGGAGGGAAAGAGACAGAATAAAGACAGAAAAGACATTATAACTCACCTGGAAGACAGCAAGCAGAGTCGGAGTCACAGCTGGTCTGGACCCGACATAAAGGCACATGGACCAGTGAAGCAACTAGGTCCACGGAACGCCCGCACCAAAACGCGCCCCTGAACAGAGACGCAGGGCGGAGAGTTCAACGCACAAAAACCTAAGGTGAGCAGTAACCCCAAGGGAGGGGATTTGGACCAGAGGGAGGTGGGAGTCCACCCATCAAAGGAAACAGAATCTTAACCCTCCATTCTCCTGTTATAGGCATAACCAAGTAGAGATGGGTCAGGGGTAGCGCTTAGACCTCTATCCAGTATCGTGTGGTGCCCCCGTGGATACCAGGTGAGCGTAACAAGCCTTACCATTCAACGTTGTACTTGTAGTGCCTACAAATGTTTTTTCAAAGCAGTCTTCTGAGAGTTATTCACTTAATTTGAGCTGTACTTGCGCTACTGATTGTCTTACCAGACCAGCCCACAGCCACTAGATTTATCAGCACTATGCTGTCCTTCACTGAAGTCCTGCTAAAAAAAGCCTTGGCAAAGCCAACAGTTTTGACTTGCATATAGGTATTAGGCATTTGCCAAGCACTGCAGTTACATGCCAGGTACCCGGACCATTTGCACCTGCTACCATCAATGGGCAGTTAATACCACTACAGCAGTGCCTGGCAAATGCCTTTCCCATGTCTACAAAAAGGCCCAAACCATTAGCATTGCCAATGTTTGTTTCTTTTGTTTTGGTGGTATCTGACAAATCTGGCAGGGCACCTGGAGCTGCTATTTTGAGCTGCCCCACATTTGTTTGTTGATTTCTTTTTATGCATGCTGGCCTAGAAGTCAGCCCCTCCTGCAGGGCAATACACACCTCATGAACACAAGGCTGTGGGGGACGGGGTTGGTGAGAGGACGGTTGATTGAGAACGTTTAGGATCTAGAGTGGGGGGCGGCAATCTGACAGCCCTGGACGCTGTATTCCCTCCTTTTTTGTTTTTCTAATCCATCCTTTTTTTATGATCATTAGGGGTCCCAACCTCCCTTCTTACACAAACACTGGGCCAAGGAAGAGGGTGACTGAAAGTAACAAGTTTAAATCTCACACATCGTACTGGACATGTCCCGCTAATCGAGTCAGGCAAAGTCAGGCACTTAACTTTAAGTGCATACACCTGATACCAATTAGCTCTCCTCACATGGATAAAAGGCAGAACCTAGAAACACACTCTGAGCAAGGCAGAACACAAGTACGAGCAGAACTTCTGCAGTGAATGCAAACCTACTGGAGCAGAGAGATGGACCGAGGGACGAGAGCAGCAGGTCAAAAACCCCAAGGGTTCCCTACTGGAGGTTGTTGCCTCCAACAGGCCGCAAAAGGTTCATGGAGAAGGCCAGATCCCACATCAGAAGGCAGCATTGCTTTCCAGGGACGTCAACGACCCTCCTGGGTGAACACCAGAGTTGGGGAGGCGAGGCCAAGCCTGTGGCATTAACCTTGACTTGTGAATGGGAAAACGTAAAATCAAGAAAGAAACGCACACAGCCGGTCAGTTGGCAAGCGACCTGAGAGACCGGTTTGTGTTAAAGAGAGTTTGAAGTGGCAACATTATATCACAAGTGAAGGCTACACGTGTGTGGATGAGACGTAAAGAAAGGCACACGTGTCAATGAACTTTGAAGTAAGGACAGCTGTGGAATCAGCGCTACTGAGTAACGGAGCAGTCCAGCAAAAGGAAGTAGCTCACTCGAAAGTCTCTGTGAAACATGCATTGTTTGTAACGATTAAGTGAATGAACAGCAAAAGCAAAGTAAAGAAAACTAACTTCTAGAGAAGGGGAGAGGTAAAGTTGAACCTTGAACTTTGAGTTGAAGTGGTCCTGTGGAGGTCTGTAAAGAAAGCCACGCACATTCGAAAGTCTTCAACATCCGAAAGCAGTCTTAACCTAACTGAGGGAGGTCCGAAGCTTAATAAGCTTGGGGAAGGGTGCCCCCATGCAAGTTTTGTTGAACGTTGTTCTGAAGAGGTCTGAGTCCAACAGCGGGGGACCTATGTGAACTTTGTTGTGAAAGGGTCTGAGCCCGACAGAGGGGGACCCACGTTAACTGTGTTTTGAAGAGGTCTGAGCCCAACAGAGGGGGACCTAGATGAACCTTTTGTTAAAACACGATTTGGAAGTGAAAGAGAGACATGAAGAATGGGAAACATGAAGAATCCCCTGAAGAACCTGAATTCACTGAATTTAAGCTGAAAAGCACTTTCATCCCTCCTACTGAACACCCCATCATTGATTTATTCTCAAGAATGGTCACTGCCGACCTACATAAATTATCCTATCCATACCCCAAACATAGCATCTTGAGTCGTAGAGATCTCAGTATCATTCAAACTTTTTTTTCAGATACAATCATTAAATTCAAACCAGCAGACAAAGGTGGAAGTCGTGTTGTCCATGACACTGATGACTACAACAAAGAATGTGAGATACAATTAATGGACAGGAATATATATGCCCCAATTGACCAAGACCCTACACCAGAGATAAGAACTAATCTCAAAACACTATTAGTCAAAGCAGAATAAAGTGATTGGATTTCAGACAGAACCAGGAGTTATTTATCTGCCACCAACCCATAGACACCCATCTTCTATACATTACCCAAGATCCACAAAAACCCAAACAAACCACCCAGTCGCCCCATAGTCTTGGCTGTCGGCAGTATACTACAACCACTTTGTACATACCTTGACTTATTTATCCAACCCCTCATACAATCTACTAGTACATACATCAAAGATACTACACATTTTTTTTAATATGCTCAACACTGAAGATAGGAGAACAGGATACCCTATTAACAGCTGATGTAAAGAGCCTCTACACCTCCATACCACATGACCAAGGACAGGACGGCATTGATGGGCTACTTCTCAATGCCAACTATCTGAAAGCATCCAAAGAATTTTTTAAGCTGCTATTAGATTTCATGTTGCAAAATTCGTATCTACGGTAGAAGAAACAACATGATATCCAGGTGTTTGGCACATCCAAGGGTGCCACTATGGCACCAAGTTATGTAAAAACGTTCATGTTTAAATACAAAACTGATCATATCCTTGAACACCCCATATGGCGGAACTATGTGGAATATTGGGGAACGTACATCGATGATGTCTTCTGACTATGGTCAGGCACCAAAGAAGAATTCGTACTCTTCAGAAGTTATCTAAATAATATAGATGAAAGAATACAGTTTACCACAGTACACAGTAAAGAGACAGTAGACTTCTTAGATGGCAGTGTTATTCACAAGGAAGAGAAACTAGAAACCACCCTATTCCACAAACCAACAGACCGGAACAATATCCTTCATAGACTCAGCTTTCACCCACCAAATACAATAAAGAGCCTACTGTATAGCCAATTTCTTAAAGTAAAAAAGATTGTGCAAGATGAGACAGATTGCAAAAGGCACTTGAAAGAAATGGCTGAAAGACTTAAAGCAATAGGCTACCAAGATGTGGAGATCACAAACTCCCTAGACAAACTGGAAAACATCTCAAGAGAAACAATCCTAACTAAAAATGACACAAAGTCCCAACCTCTGCTCATATATGTTACAATGTTTTCACTACAGAACAATAAAATAAAGAAGATCATGAATAAACATTGCCACTCCCTTTCACAAAACAGAACCCTTGGAGAATTGTATGAGTCATCGTCTGTATTTGCATACACAAGGAGTAGGAATATCAAGTGTCACACTCACCTGTGTCTCTGCAGGAGCGATGGACGAGCCTCCCTTGACCCGGAGTCTTCACTTCCCCTGTTGCACCTGGAGGAATACCTGTGAAATACAAGGTGTACACTCGGACCTGAATTCACCCAATTCTACTGTGCCTTCCCTTCTCTTTACTGTGCTGTGATGTCCCCCTATGGGTTTACCTTGATCTTTAGTAGGGTGTGCACTTCATCCTGCATTTGCAGGGGCGCGATTCACTCATGTGATTGGTGCCAATGTCTGTAGGCTGAGTTCAGATGGCAAACACTGTTTTATGCCTTCACAGCAAGGCCGAGAGTTCAAGTTTCCAGTTTCTTCACTGGCTAGAAAGTCCTTCCCACAAGTGAACATTGCGCGGATAATGTTGAGTGTTCAAAATTGTCCGTATTGTCTTTGTTTGCCGGTATTTTTGTGGGTGAGTAGCGCTGTGTGTAGAAGCTAGCTGCTGGTAAGTTTGCACAGTGCCTTCAAGTCAAGCGCGCCTGGTAATGTCTCTCCCTTTCCCTTGCAGGAGAAAGTATGTGGTATTAGCACCTCGAGTCCAGGTTCTGCGCTACTGGAGACTTGGTAGTTAGGTAAGTTTGCACGAAGGCTTTTGGTAAGTATGGTCCGCGTAGAGAGAGAGAGAGCGCAGTGAAATAAGTGTCCGCATTATTGGAGCGGGTGCAATGAATAATGTCTCTTCTTTCTTACAGGAGTTTGTGCGCTTGTGCAACTAACCTGGATTCCAACGTCGCGGGAAGATTCGGCGAGTATGCGCAGCGTTACTGATGTGCGCGTGTTAACGCTGTTCTTCTTTGTTCTTACAGGTGCCGGTGTAGAAGTCCCCTCTTGACTGGATATAGCTGCGGCGTGGAGTAAGAACCAGGTAAACTGAAGCTGAATGATCCGGAGTGGGTAAGCAGAAGTAGGATGATCCGGAGCAGATAAGCAGAAGCAGGATGATCCGGAGCAGGTAAGCAGAAGCAGGATGATCCGGAGCAGGTAAGCAGAAACAGGATGATCCGGAGCAGGTAAGCAGAAACAGGATTATCCAGAGCAGGTAAGCAAATGCTGACTGATCCAGAGCACAGCAAGTATGTTGCTGATACAGCTCACAGTAAGCAACACGAAGCACTGGAAGAATCGTGGGTGTGGCTTATATAGCCAGCCACACCCAAACACTAGAGAGCTCATGAGGTATCATGCACTTCCTATTTGGCAACAGGAAGTGGTAACCAGGAAGTTACTACAAACACTAGGAATGAATGAAAGGAGGGATTTGTTATGGGTTCTTTGTGTGCCTATGCCATGCCTGCCAAGCCTCCACCCAGCTTGCCCCAACTACCTGCCTGATACCCATGACATGCTAGTCAGAAGCGACAGTGATAGACCACCATAGAAAACAAGAAATGTGGTACCTTCCCGGTCCACCAATGCACTAACTGTAGTCTAGTACATAAAGGTGAGATAGTATTCCACCCCAATACAGGGAAAAGATGCTTTTGAAAGGTCACACCACCTGTGACACTAGTAACATAATCTACAGTCTAAACTGTCAGTGTGCAAAGTGCTATGATGGGCAAACCACAAGGAAAGCCAAACTCTGTTGGAACGAACATCGGTCCAACATCTGGAAAGGATCTCCAATAACCCACCACTTCCTAGAGGCCAGATATCAAATATCTCAAATAAAATGTCAAATACTAGAAATTATTGAGAAAAGACAAGGGGGATGCAGCATCTCAAGATTACTTGACCAGAGGGAAACCTTTTGGATAGAGAAGTTGAATTCATTATACCCGAGGGGTATGAATTAAGAATGCAATTGTACCCGTTACCTGTGAAGACCAAACACAAAAAAGATCTAGACAATATCTTGTATTTGTACCTACTGCAATTGAATCAATTACCCTATATATATATATATGCACACCTTTGTTCCTAAGTCGATGAAAGTGCAACAACAAACTCCTACTGTGAATGTACTTCCATGCCTAAGAAATGTACTGTAAACTGTAATATGCTATGTGAACCCCCTCAGGTACTTGCACCCATCTGGAGATCCCAACTAGCTCTGAACAATGTATGTTAGTTAGGTTTGTGCTTTATCCAACATATGGGGCCACTATGTTAAGACACTATGCCTCTACGCAGTAATTGTGTCACCAGGTATATACCAAGAGGCATACTGACCACACCACTGTGTATATAACTTTATCACCATCAACATCTATTTTTTATTTGGTATATCATATCATCAATATTGAAAGCAAGTTGGGAAATTAGACAAGAATGTATAGGTGCAAACCCATCTTCCATTGTAGAACGTGAACCAGGCCTCATCATGATGTATACACAGCATACAGATTCTAGAAGACTATGACACCTAACTGTGGATCTAACTATTTGAGCATCCTTCAACATGGCCCTGTATCATTCTTAGACAATCTCACGTGTTGAATTAGCTTACACGCTCACGCACCAGTACATCAAAACAAACAAAATGGCAGCATTGTGCAATGAGGTCACCGACCATGACGTTATGGCGCACGCTAACGCCGGTGCCATTTTGTATAAATACACTTCCTCTGAATACAGCAATCCACCCGATCGGGATACTGTTTTACAGAGGGAGAAAACGATAGAGCAGCCACGTAAGTGTGCTAGGGGGATCCCAGTCGGTTTAGGTTGTGTCTTCAGGAGGTCGGGGAATGGATGTCATCTAATTGGCTCAAATTAAATGGTAGCAAGACAGAGGTATTGGTGGTTGGACCACCTCGCCTCTTCTTTATTGGACCAATGATTGCTGCCCGGCCTCTCTTGGCCCCCTCCCAGTCCCTGTGGCGTCCATAAAGAACTTGGGAGTTATTATTTCCTCCTCTCTTGCGATGGATGCCCAGGTAGTGGCATTTTAAACTGTGCATATTCAAGAAAGTCCTCCCTTTTGCACTGGAAGAATGTTGTGCTCCGGTTGTAGCAGCACTCATCTTGAGTGGTCTAGACTATTGCAACTCACTGAATCTCGCCCAGCCCCACTATGTGATTCATCGATTACAGTTAATGCAGAACGCTGCTGTCAGAGCTATCCGGTGGCCTCCTACTGGAGCCCACATTACCCCTCTGCTGAGGCAGCTTCACTGGCTCCCGGTGGATAAGAGGATACTGTTTAATTCCTTGTGCATGGTACATCAGGCTTTCAACAGCCTTGGGCCGGAACATATTCAAGAAAAGTTCCCCTACTATGTACCAACACAGTGTCTCCGCTCACACTATGCCTGCCTGGTCAAAGTCCCCCGTTTTAGATTGACCCGTACTGGTGGTCGTGCTTTTTCGGTGGCTGCTGCCAAGGCCTGGAATGCCACTCCCCTTGCATTGCGGATGACAGCTGACCACCTTACCTTTCGCCGTTTGCTCAAAACTTTGGTGTTTTAATTTGTTGTTGGCAGCTTTGTATTCATTCCAGTGCCAGTGTGCCTTCGGGTGTTTGTGCGCTCTATAAATTTGTCTAACATAACATAACATACTCACACATCATCCTTAGAAAATTACATTTTTGGGCTATTACACAACACACCAACTAGCTTTTTTCAGAATTTGTCGTCTCGTAGGACAACAGGAAGTCAACATTGAATGGGGAGGACATCTTTTAGCAACAAGGTATGTTATTCATTGTGTACATACATCCTTAGAAAGCACCAACTGTTCCCAGTGACAGCAACCATCACACACATTTGTGTTACAGGTTACTAGAGCCCAACAAAGGTTCTTGCTTAGGACCTGGGTCCAGCCCAACAATGCCAAAGATAAGACTGGAAAATTAAGCACGTACGGGAGAGACAAAAGAGCAGTAGTTGACCCAGCTGTATCTAACAATTGGATTGTACGTTTATATTCAATACTACTTTCTTTTAAACCCTAGTTTTCTGCATTTTTATATAAATCAGTCCCTGAAGACGTTCAACCCGACTGAAATGCATTGGACACCATAAGAATGCCTATGTCCACGGAATAAAAAGCTTCATTACTTCGAAAAAACGATTTTGAAGATTGTGGAAATGTATTTGTACACATTTCTGGAACAGTTTATAGACTAATCATTATTATAGTTTATGAATGAAACCAACTGAACAATTAGATGTGGTTTTCTTCGCACAATGTCCTTCCAGATGTCTGGGTGATTCTAACCCTGACAACGTCCTTTAGTTACTAACTTACCCCACAGTGCAAGTGGGGCTTTTCTGGCAACAGGACTACATAATATACACCACAGAACCTCTACCATAATAGAAGAACCGTACATATCACAGAACACAGCTGTGCCCACTCCTACATAACTATCTAGGTCACTTGAAATGAACCATGACCTGGGGCTTGGACAGAAATAGGGAACCCTTTTTGCCCAGAAACATTTGCTTGATCAGTCTTCTGGCGGGGGATCTGCGAACAATACTGGCCCATTGGAGAAACAACAGTTGCTGGCCCTCTTAACATTTTGTTTTGAAGTGTAATAATCCCCTAATAAAACATCACATTAACGGTACATGTTATTTCATCTGTCCTTTGATTGATCCATGTTTGCAGGGTGACAAATCAGGAAATTGCATTTTAAAGATAGTGCTTCCTGGCAATAGCTCAACTAGAAAAACCATGTAGAAAATGTAAAGGAGCTAATCAGCAATAAGGCTGGCACGCAGCACTCATGGCTGCCGCCTTCCTGGGTGATTGCCCCAACCTCTAATCTACCAGCTTAATGGTGTGCAGAGCACGGGAGAAGCTTTCACTAGACTTATTTATTGCAGGTCACATTACAACCTCTGCGCCAGGGTTGCCGCTTTCTCCCCCGCGCCCTTACCTACTTAACTATTGATACATTAATTGAATTTCTTAACCGTAACTAATTAACAGGTGCACCAACACGTAGCTACTATTGTAGATTTTGGGGGGCAAAACAGTGGAAATTAAGTGTCTGTTTCTGGTGAGAAAATAGAGCAACATATGCAAATGTTGCTCTCAAGTACATGGCAAGACACAAAACTGTTTTACTATCAAAAGCCAAAACTGTTGGTTTGACCAAATCTATTCAAGAAGGACACGACCTACGCATGTGTAGAAACGAATCACAGTCACACAGAGACAGGAAGACCATTCGCATACTTCAAAGTGACATAGTGCTCGATTAAATCAAGCACCCTAATAGGCAAATGTGACATAAGACAGTGTTACTGTTGTGAAAACTGAACTCTGTTAAATGACAAGTTGAATCATAAGTCTTTTGCACTGGCTTTTCTTGCTGAAGTCTATGATGAAACCATTAAAGGAAACTCCCCAAAAGTCCAACACAAAACAGCTCTCCTCACATAGACTTCAACTTTCTTCTTCATCCTGTTAAAATTGGTTGGAACACTTATATCGCTGTTTGATATGCGCATCCAGTTGTCCTTTATTTCAACCTGTTTTGACTTTCCTTTCTCGGTAACATTTCATATTATTGTGTCTTTAGATTCTGTTACATGTACACATTCATTTTGATCGGCAGGTGCTGCCTTCGTATTGTTATACTTGGCTGCCCTCTTCTGGTTGCTTGCCATCTTTATAGCTGCTGGCAAAAGAGTTAAGTTGTTCTGGAAACACACTAGACCTTATTCCAAGTCTGGCGGTCCGGAAATAAGAGTGCCGGTAGCAGTTTACCAGCACCATTTCCGGACCGCCAGACTATAAGTATGCCTGCAGGGGGCGTTGCTCCCAACAGGTCTGACCTGCTGGGGGCACCAGCCCCTGCAGGTATGCTTTTCACGGAAGCAATGACAACGTTAGCAATGGTGGAGGTGCTTCTGTGCTTCCTTTGGAATGGGGACTTAACACTTTCTGCCACCTGACATCCATGGCCGCCGGCACTTGTGCCAATGTGGCACCGGGATATCAGGCAGCGGAACAAGTTCGGCGGCATTACCGACGTACCCGTAATGAGGCCCACTGTCCATATAAGGCTAACAACTACTTGAGGATGTGCCAGGGTGATTCTTGTGTGTTTTTCTACCACAGGTAGAGTGACCAGATTTTCTAAACCGCAACGGCCAAAACATAAAAGGACTACCTGTCATGTCCCCACCCACATTGCTATGTCCACACCCCTCTACCCCCCCAATCCTGCCCATACAATTCCATAGTATTTTCAGCACTGCTCTTGTAGATCATGTGTGCTGTTTTGACTAGGGATGTAATTATTAACAGGCCTTTTATTATTATTATGGTATTTATTGAGCGCAGGCCTGGCTTCAAAAAGCAATGGAGTGCTTTACAGAGGTATACAACAGTACAGATGTATAACCGAGCGCTTTCAGAGGTAACAACAAAACTGATATACAGCGGGGGGGGATACCGAGGGGCTTCTGGTGGTGCACTGTCCGCTGGAGATGCTGAGTTTCTCCGCAAGGTAGCAGGGTAACTTCAGGGCAACTGCTTTAGAGATGATGCAGCAAGGCTCAAAGTTGATTTGTGCCTGGAGTGAAAGCCAGTGAAGGTTGAGAAGGGCCAGGGTGATGTGGTTGTATCTGCGTAGACACTTGATGAGGCATGCAGCCGCGTGTAGGACACTTCTCAGGGGCACAAGAGAGGATGATGGGAGGCCTTCGAGGTGTCCATTGCCCCCATCCAGGTGGGATAGGACCAGTGCTTGAACGGTGGATCTAAAGCTGTCTGGAGGAAGGAAGGGTTTGACTTTTCACAGGAGGAGAGCTGATACCAAACTGTCTGAATTTTCTTAGCTATGCGTGTCTTGAAGGAGAGGTGTGTATCGACGTGGAACCCAAGGGACTTGGCGCAGGGTATGAGCTCAGTTGTGAATGCTTCAGAGTTCATGGTTGATAGCCAGGTCTGTGTGTCTGGGTGTTAGGTGTTGTTGGTGAGGAGTAGGAATTCGGTCTTGGAGGGTTGAGCTTCAATTGTGCACTGGACATCCAAGACTGGATCAGTAAGAGGCAGGTTTTGAGCCTATGGGTGTCCTTGATGGAGTTGATCTTGAGGTATAGCTGTGTGTCGACGTATTGGTGGATGTTGTGTGTGGCTAGGAGGGCTCCCAGCGGCTCCATGTATAGACTGAAGATCACTGGGGAGAGGATGGAACTTTGTGGGACTCCACAGGTGACAGGTAGCATTGTTCAGATGGACTAGAGGAGTCCATCTGAACAAACTGCTGGCGGTTGGCGAGGTAGGGCTTGAACCAGCATAGGAAAAGGTTGCTGATCCCCCATGTGCCGACGTAGGGTGTCCGTAAGCGTCTAGTGGTCTATTGTGTCAAAAACGGCCGAGAGGTCTAGTAGAACCAGGAAGCTGGGATGGCCGTCATCAAGGATATTGAAGGCATCGTTAACCACCTGTATGGTTGCTTTCTCCGTGCTGCATCTGGGTCTGAACCCGGATTGGTAGGTTTGGAGAAAAGTGGTGTTGATGTGTTGCTGCAGTTCTGTGGCTACCTCTTTCTCGATGATCTTACCTAGTAAGGGAAGATGGTTGTTGGGGCAATAGTTACATAGGTTGTCTGGATCCAGAGTGGGTTTCTTTAATAGAGGGAGGATTTTTCCTGTTTTTAGGGTCTATGGTAAGGTGCCTTGAGTTAGGGAGCTGTTGAGGATTTCCAGGTAGAGAAGGAGAGCTTCTGCGGGGAGGGTCTTGAGGATGGATGCTGGGAGGATGTTGTCTATATACAATGTGGCTTTGAGGGGAGGTTTCTACCAGGTCCTCTGTCGAGAGTGTCGTGAATGTTGTCCACGGTGTGGAGATTTCGCAAACAGGGATGTGAGGTGGGTCTGTGGATGCAGAGCTGGTGTCTATGCACTGGCAAATCTTGATGATTTTGTCAATGAAGAAGGTGTCGATGGCAGTGGATTTGTTGATGGAGTGTGGTATGGCAGGGGCGGGTAGGGGGTTGACGCAACACTTGACCGCTTTGAAGAGGACTTTGCTTTTGTTGTTGAATTCTGCTATGGTGTTCTGCTAGAAGCAGGCTTTGGCTCTGTTGATGAGTTTTCGGCGGGTTGCTCAGAGTCCCTTGACGAGTGCCACTTGCACCAGTGGAACCACCCCCACTAGGCCCCATGTGTGGGTCTGATGCGGCCTCCTCCTCCTCCTCACCCACCACCAACCTGGATGGCTCTGCACCATCTTCCGCTGTGGACAGCCTCTATGTGGGCTCACCTGCCCCTACCGCTTCTGAGGGGCCCACTTTCAACCTCTGCCTCTTGGGCATCCCCTCGGAAGGCCCGGCCTTGGACGCGGCACCCGTCCCCTCGCTCCTGGAAGATGACATGTCCTGGGAGGGTGACCAGGTCTTGCATCTCTGTCTGGTGGAGGCACCCCCGCCGCTCTGCTCCACAGTGCCGTCTCCGCCCTCTTCCTCAGTCGCCGCTGTAGATAGGGAGAGATTAAATGCAAGCATCAGGGTACTGAACAAAAGTCTGCTAGACACAAAGCAATTGCACATGAGCGGCACTGTGAAACGTCACTTCCATTATCACCCTCCACCACACATGGGTCAGTGCAAGCAACACACATGCAGAAACATGCATGGCACATGCAACAGACATTTGCATCCATGTCGAAGGCACCATTGCAACATCCGGTGGGGGGCTGAACATCACATGCATCATAGCACATGCTGATCACATGCACACACACCATCGGACAGTCATCCATCTGGCCATGTCTACCTTCCGACACAGTGGATTCATGCATAACTAGGCGGCATCAGTGAATTCGTGATGGTCATGTGTCATGCATCCATGGCGTTTCCCAGTCACACACACCACTCAGACACACGCACATGTACACCATGCATGACCATGATGGTGACATCAGCATCCATCTCTCACACCCCAAACATGGCCAAGTCCAGACACAGGCATGCAAACATTTCTGCATCGTCACATGCTGGTGCACATCATGCATTGCGACAAAGACACCATTGACGTGGAACAGGCTTCAGTGATCTCACATGCAGCACCGTCATGACCCTGCACACAGACATACATACATGGGGCATGCTAGACATGAAGCCAAGGTGCACACTCCTGCCACACCTCAACATGCATAAGAACAAGAACACATGGACACTTACCACTTGACTGGTCGTGACAGGGCACCACCGCAAAGAATTTAGAGGTCCGCAGACTTTCAAAAATGCACAGGGCCTTGCGCATTTCATTGATACTTCTCTTTTTGAACTATGAAAGGCAGCTCTGAAAAGAGCCTTTTTTTTTGGTTTTTGTTGTTTTATATTTTTTTTGGTTTTGTAAACACGACACACAAGGAAAGGAAGGGAAAGGAGGGTAAGAAAGGGACACCAACCACTGGGATAAGAAAGGGCAGGTGGAGAGAGGAAGATGTAGGGTGGGCCTTATTCAGGTAGGTAGCAGTTCTTCTCATGCTCCTTGACAACAGTCTCGAAAGCACTTCGAAGGTTCTCCCGCCGCCAGAGTGCTGCATTGCACTGCATGCACAATACTGTGACCTTCAAAAGGTAAGGATCAACAGCATCATGTATGGCCTGCGAGGCAGCTGGAGGGATGCACTGCCCCACAGGAGTGTCTCTTGTGGTGGCAGGGGGGGGGGAAACGGAGGATGCTGCTGAGGAACTCAACCTACTACGTTTATTGCAAGGTACAACCTTACAAATAGCCCCACCGTGGAATGATTTTAGGTGTCGCTTCATTGAGGTAGTACCATAGCTGTACAAACCCGGTTTCCCACGATTCAGCACCATCTTGCTTTGATTGCAGGTCACCTTGACCTGCTCCTGCTCCCCCCTCCCACTTCCTGGTCTTCCCCTCCCTCCCCGCCTCCCTGCCCGCCCACACCCCCCCTTCCTCTCCCTCTGCCTATAACCTCCCCCCTCCTGGGCAGCCCACTGCCCGGCAGCCCCCGCGGCTAAGGGCCCCAGGCCAAGGGCGACTCCTACAGTGCGGCTCCCTGTGTGTCTGCAGGTGTCCGCAGGGGACGCCAGGTGCCAGTTCCTCCGCTCTCTGGCCGACCCCTCCTCACCTTGCACACCTCATCCGCACGATGCCTCGCCCCCTTATTCCAATTGTTTGGTAAACTAGGGTGCTTTTTCTTCCCTCGCAGGATTCTCAAACTTAGGTGGCCCTGACCTACTAAGCATTACTGTTTGCTCTGCATTGTGTTCAACTAGGGTGCTTTTTTCTCCCCTCGCAGGATTCTCAAACTTAGGTGGCCCTGACCTACTAAGCATTACTGTTTGCTCTGCATTGTGTTCAACTAGGGTGCTTTTTTCTCCCCTCGCAGGATTCTCAAACTTAGGTGGCCCTGACCTACTAAGCATTACTGTTTGCTCTGCATTGTGTTCAACTAGGGTGCTTTTTTCTCCCCTCGCAGGATTCTCAAACTTAGGTGGCCCTGACCTACTAAGCTTTACTGTTTGCTCTGCATTGTGTTCAACTAGGGTGCTTTTTTCTCCCCTCGCAGGATTCTCAAACTTAGGTGGCCCTGACCTACTAAGCATTACTGTTTGCTCTGCATTGTGGTAAACTAGTGCCCTCCACTCACTTCCTGTCTGCATACTCGTGTCGTCCGCCTCCCCTCTTACTCCATGGTGCTCTCTATCTCGCCTATCTACTCTAACTGCTTCTCCATTGACTATCCTGCTCTCCTCACTAAATCCGGTAGGAAAAAGTTTAAAAAGGACATCCTGGTCTCCAACCCAGGCCTCCCTATCGCTGACACCTACACGAGCGCCTGCTCCAAGGAAACTCTCACTGACATTCTCTTTTTCGTGCCTTCACCTGAACTATGGACCCTTCACATGGTCGCTGTGCTCTCTCCTTTCTCCACTTCTCCCATTAATGGTGGCACCCGTTGGGATGTCCTCTTGGCCCCTTTCCACTCCTCTAAAGCCATCATTAATGTCTATGCTAACGGGACCGTCTTGGTCCAAGGCCCTCAGGCCAACCTTCACCTCTTTGATAGACGCTTCCCATGCCTCATCAACTTCCTCTCCGCTCCCGCTGTCCCCCCTCCTCTGTCCTCGGCTACCTTGCCTCTCCCCTCCCTCCCTGCCCCTTCTCTTGCTCCCTCTTCAACTCCTTCTCCAACACCTCCGCAGGGCGTACCTCTGATCTGTACCCCTCCCCGGAAGTTTTTCAAGGGTGGCAACCTTCTCCACATTGCCACTCTAAATTCTCGCTCTGCCATCAAGCACTCCTCTGATATCTGTCGCCTTCTTGAGGAACTGGACCTCGACGTCCTCGGTCTCACTGAGACTTGGTTCACTGCCAGCTCTGCCACCAGCTTCGACACACTCCTACCTGATGGCTACAAGATCCTCTCCGTGCCCAGGCCTAACCGTTCAGGGGGTGGTGTTGCCCTTATCTTCCCTGAGTGGATTCCTGCCACTGTCACTCCTACGCAGACCTACTCCTCTTTTGAATGTCTTGTCTGCCGACTCTCTCTCCTAGCCATTCCCTTACCGTGGCCACTATCTATCGGCCACCTGGTCAAATTTCCTCCTTCCTCTCTGAGTGGGCTGACCTCTCCTCCTCACTCCTGTCCTCAACCACCCAACTCCTCTTTCTCGGTGACTTCAACATCCACCTCGATGCCTCCTGTCCCCCCACTGGTCTCTTTCGCGAACTCTGCAACTCTCTCTCACTCTCTATTCTCCCGTCTGGGCCTACTCACTCTGCAGGGCACACTCTTGATGCTCTGATCTCTTCTGACCTTCCCCTCTCCCTCCCTCTCTCCACTCCTCTCTCCTGGAGCGATCACTTTCTCCTATCCTCCTACCTCTCCCTCCCTAACCCACAGGCAAAGCCACCCTCTTCACTGCCTCCCACCTTCTCGGTCATCCGACCCATGAAGCGCGTGTCAGTTGAGGCTTTCGCTGCTACCTTCTCGCTCCCTTCTCCCCCCTCGGCTGACTCCCACCCTGACACAGCCCTCTCCATGCTCTATTCCTCTATATCTGATACTCTCGATATCCTTGCCCCCGTCATGAGAATCCGCCTGAAGCCCAAAGCCAAATGTAACTCCTGGTATGACTCGGATCTCACCCTAAAACGCAAGTGCAGGGTGGCAGAGAGGAAATGGCGTGCTTCATGTTCATCCTCTGACAAACTGGCCTGCCGCCTGCTCCAAAGGCAATACCGGCTCTCCGTTCTCACCAAGAAGAGAGCCCTTATCCAAGCCCGCATCTCTGAGGCATCTAACAACTCGGCCGAACTCTTTAAAATCTGCAAGGAGCTGGCCAACCCTGCTGCAGTCTCTACCTCTCCTGTCCCCTCCCAGGCCCTTTGCACTGCACTGGCCTCGCACTTCATCTCAAAAACTCAGGACATCCTGTCCTCGCTCTCCTCCTCTCACCTCCCTCCCTCTCTTCCCGGCTCTTCCTCTTGCTCTCTTGCAGCCGCCCCTCCGCCCTCCTTCTCTGCTTTTCCACCTTTTTCTGCTGATGTTGTTTCCAGACAAGTCCGATCTATGAAAGCCTCGTCTAAACAGGTTCACCCCTGTTCCTCCAAAACCATCAAGGACCACATCGACTCCCTGGCTCCTGCCCTGGCTGACTTTTGCAACCACTCATTCGCCTCTGGAGTCTTCCCATCCCCCCTCAAGCACTCCCTTGTGCACCCCCTCCTCAAGAAACCCTCTTCCGACCCCTCCTGCCCGGCCAACTATTGCCCAATCTCCATTACTCCCTTCCTGGGCAAGCTCCTGGAGAAACTGGCCATCTCCCAGCTTAACCTCCATGCTGAATATGTTGGTAACCTTCATGACCATCAATCCGGCTTCAGAGCGGCCAGAAGCACGGAAACTGCTCTCCTGAACATCCGTGAGGACCTGCTCCTGAACCTCGATTCCAACACTCCCTGTGTTCTCATTCTGCTCGATCTCTCCTCTGCCTTTGACACTGTCAACCATTCCATCCTGCTCAACCGTCTCCGTGATAACCTGGGTATCACTGGTCAGGCTCTGGCATGGCTGACCTCTTTCCTTTCCGGTCGACCCTCCCAGGTCCAAATGGGCTCCTTCCTCTCCGACATCTTTTTCTCCACCTGTGGTGTCCCCCAGGGATCCAACCTCTCTCCCTGGCTTTTCAACCAGTATCTGGCACTCCTTGCCCACCGCATCGCCGCTCTCTGCCCCACCTTCCAGTGCTATGCGGACGATACCCAGCTCATTTTCAGGCTACCCTCGGCCTCCTCCTCTTCTTCCCTCATCTCCGACTGTCTGTCTGCTATCCAGGAATGGTGTGCCGCCAATGACCTCTGCCTTAACGCCAGTAAGACTGAGATTCTACTCATCGGCACACCCACTCCCTCCTTCCCTGCAGCTCTCTGGCCGGCCTCCCTTGGCCCCCTTCCTGCCCCTACCTGCAAGGCTAAAAACCTTGGGGTCATCTTCGACTCCACACTCTCCTTCTCTCCTCATATATCTGACGTCTCTAAGAAGTCACACTACCAGCTGCACCTCCTCAGAGGTATTCTTCCCTTCCTCTCCTTCCCCCAGAAGCTCACTGTCTCCCGAGCCCTGGTTCTCTCAAGGCTGGATTACTGTAACAGCCTCTATCTTAATCTGCCTGCCTCCACTCTCCGCCCTCTGCAACTTATCCAGAACAGAACTGCGAGACTTGTCCTTGGCCTCAAGCCCAGGGACCGTATCTCTCCAGGACTGAAATCTCTTCACTGGCTCCCAGTGGCTGCGAGGATTAAGTTCAAAACCCTCTGCATTGTCCACAAGGCCTTCTGGGGCCTGGGGCCTAAATACCTTCAACTCTCTCTTCCTAAATATCTTCCTTCACGAGCCCTTCGCTCATCCGTGTCCAACTCCCTCATGGTCAGCCGCTTCTCGAAGCAACGAGCTGGGGGTAGATCTCTCTCCGCAGCAGGGGCCTCCCTCTGGAACAGCCTTCCTGCCTCCCTGAAACTTGAGGAGAACCATCTCCGGTTCCGGAAGCAGCTCAAAACCTTCCTCTTCGCTTCTGCCTTCTCTCTCCCTCTCCCCTGCTAAACCTGCTTAACTCCCCACTGAAATTCTGCACTAAACCTGCATCTTGGCCACTCTCAGCGACCTCGGTCCAGGGCCCAGCCACTCTCCACTTGCACTGCCTCCCTGGCTCCCCCTGCACTGTGGGACTGTCACTGTATCCCTACAGCCCCCTTCCTAGCACTTGCTCTGCACTTACCTCGCACTTGCCACCAGCTGGCCCTTTTATTTATTATTTATTATTTTATTACACTACTTACCGTGTACTGCACTTTCCCCCCCACCTCCCCCCCTGCACTTTCTCCTTTTCCCCTTACCTCTGCACTTGCCCGATCTGAATGACACCTGGCCTAGTAGGATCGTTTGTCTGTCTTCCCCTTGTTTCCCTCCCTCCCTGCCTCGTCGCGCCTTGAAACACTTGTGTATAGGCGTGTTACAAATACCATATCATATCATATCATATATCACATGCTTTTGGTACTCCGTCAACAGTGGTAAATAACCTCCACGGCCAAGATTCACAGTGAGAACTAGTAGTAGGGACTTTCACTACCTCATCCTCTTCATCCTCTCCTCTGTATCCTGACACCTGTTCCCCTCTGCGGGCCCTCGGGGAGGTGTTGGTGGTGGAGGGGGTGGGGGTGCTGCTGAGACAACAGTAGCACCAGCAGCAGCCATGGATGCCATCAGGACAGCTGTTTCAAAGAGCAAGAGCAATCCAATGAAACAATGAGCAGTTTCTGCCCTGGAAGCCCAAAAACAGAATAAGGAGCAGCTCTGGGATGTGACCTTTTATAGGCGTGCTGGGGCATGCTTCGCGGACACCCGCGCTGTCCTCGAACATTTCGAACACCAAGAAAGGGCTCAAAAAATTCAAAAAAGGATTGAGATTGCCAGATACACAGTGTGGGACATGTGCAAGGGTGAACTTTCCCAGGAAAATACCTTGGATTGCTGAAAAATACACTTTTTAGGTGTCCAGTGGCCTGGACAGTGTTCGTTACGCTTAGCGCGGGTGCGGTCACGTGATGACGTCGAGGACACATTGGTGAATGGCACGGCTGTCCGTAGGACACCAAATGCACGGATGCGTGCGGGTGTTCTACGGAGATAGTGTTCCAGTCCCCGAACTAATTAAAAGTGTGACACAGGTGCGGCGGTCAGTTGCGGACAGGCAGATGTTCGTAGGGGCAAGAGTGTGCTAAGCTTGCGCGTGGGTGTTCTACGGACAGTGTTCAGGTCCCCAAACAAAATAAATTTGCGTCACAACTTTGAGGACAAGCGGACGGCCTATGTGTTCTACGGACATATTCATTCTGGTTACAGACAATGCGAACAGGGGGAATGTTCTTAGGACACTTTCTTTTGCATAGCTACAAACATGCGGACGTCTTTAGTGTTCTGCCGACACCCCCATTTTGACTACAGTAATTTAAACGGGTATAGTGTCCTTAGGACACCCCCATTTTGGTTAACTACGGACAGGCGGACATCTTGTGTGTCCTAAGGACACTTCCATCTTGATTGAGGACAGTGCAAACAGGTATAGTGTCCTTAGGACAGCCCCATTTTGGTTAATTGCGGACAGGCGGACCACTTGTGTGTCCTAAGGACACCTCCATTTTGATTGGCAACAATACGAACAGGTATAGTGTCCTTAGGACACCCCCATTTTGGTTAATTGAGGACATCCTGGACAGCCGTGCTGTCCGCGGACACCCTAACTGCCTTTTTAAAAAAAGATAAGATACAGAGGAATATACTAACAACACACTTAATATTTTATTATTGTATAAAAGTATAAAAATGAAAGAGAGGGGGGACCAGAAACTGAAACAAATACAGGGGAATTAGGGTTTTGGACATGATGGATGATAGGGGAGGAAGGGATTGAAGTCTCATCATAAAGTTTTTCTTGCTGGGGAGGTTTTGGGGATAGTTAGCTGGGACATGGAGAGGGGCAACAGGTACATGTGGGACAGTGATATTTAATGTTTTCTTTTACATAGTCCTCCACAAAGTTTTTAAAAAGAATTACCTTTTTCATTAACAGATCAATTTTTAGCTCCATTCGCTGCAGAAGATTTTCTAACGTCTCCCTTGCTATATTATTTTTTAATGTCTGTATGGTCTGTTAAAAAAAATGGTTAAGTACACATAAAGTAATGATTATTAATTGGTTTATATAGAGAAGTGTATTGTCTACCATTAGTATCAATGTCTTCACTCATTTCATCCCGAGGAAAATGTTCTTCCAACCATTCCAAAGTACTGGACATTTCTGTGTAAAAAAAAATATTATTAGTTTTAGTGTACCTTTAAAGAGAAAGTTTATAAATACATACAATAAATGTAGTGTACTCATTAGTTTCTTGCTAAATGTTGCTGTTAATGCTGCGTAGGTGTCCTGTTGATTTTTACTGTTCAATTCCTGTGAGGTAATTCTGTTGGAGGCATATTTATTGTGTTTTGGTATATTCCATTATGTTGCATATACATACACAGTTTCACTTCTTATTTATTATTCAATGTAATTTATGTGCTTCTTTTTGAACATGTTTAGTGTTTTTTTTGGGATGATATAACAATGTAAGATACCCCCTGATTTTTTGGAAAGTGTTGATGTTTTCCGAGGTCCATCCGCTAACTGGCGCATGGTGCGCAGAAATCAGAACGACTAGCGCAGGTAGGGGATTCAGTATGTTCAATGTTATGTGTATATAAAGTAAGGGCACCCTAGTAAACATTTATCAAATTAACAGTATCTATATATCTATATTCAGTGAAAAAACATTGTTACAAGAACGTTATGGTTAAGTTGTGCTACTAAAAACCTATGAAATTAGTGAAAAAACGTTGTTAAAGGGACGGTATGGTTCCAAGTAAAACCGGAAACCCCTGAAATTCGCCAGTTATGATAAGCTAAGCAACCATAACTCGCACCACCACCGTGCACTGCTAAGACTAACACCCAGGGCATCAAAAATGACATCACAAATGTCATTGATGACATCATATGTCTAGCCCCTTCTTTTTTGTTCACTGCCATATCTAGGCCAGGTGGTTTTATTTACTGCCAGTCAGAAACTTAACATTCAAAAGGTATTACATTTATAGATGTTGCTATTCTCACATGTTCTTACACCACTTTCCTTAGAATTTAATTGCATCTTATGATGTACATATATAGGGGAAGAAGCAGGCCTGAAACACAGCAATCATTTTTGTGCGTGAATACAATCATGTAGATTATACACAGTTGCTAATGATACTGCCTCTTTTTTGCTCACTTTACTCTCCATATTTAAGCCCCATAGTTGTATGATTTGTAGTCTATTTATGTTTTGTGTGTATTAGTCGAAATATGTAGTAACTGATTCATTATGTTATGTTATGTTGTTCTGTTATAACATTTCTATAGCGCCAAAGCCCTAAGGCATCTAAGCGCTCCTTCACAAAGAAAAGGATCAGTGAGGATGACCGAAGATTAGATGAAAAGTGCAGTTTTCAAAGGTTTTCGAAAAGCCAACTGGTTGCTTTCTTTTTGAGCACCAGGGGTAGATTGTTCCATGCCTTTGACACAAGCACTGGGAAAGAGTGTCCGTTTCCACAAGCTCTCTTAGTCCTTGCCACCCATAGGAGTTGGGTGGAGGTAGAGCGAAGATTTTTTGTGGGCTGGTATGTAGTGATGATGTCCTTTAGGTAGCTCTGAGCTGTCCCATAGACGCACTTGTGACACAGGGTCAGCATTTTAAAGGAGATCCTGGCTGATATGGGTAGCCAGTGTAACTCCATTCTGGCAAAAGAGGTGGGTTCTTATCTTTTATTCATTATTAGCTACTTAGTACATGTTTCACAGTACAGAAAAGTCTGATACAGAAACATTTGCCGTTTTCTTATATTACTTTTAAAAATTACAAATATTGCACCTCTATGGTGTATGCTGCAGCCAATACCTACATTTCTGTATGAGTAGGTTCCTGTACTAGAAAGAACACTGCAATGGAATGTTCTTTAGAACACTACATTGCATAATGAAGTATGTAGTTTATTACGCATCTCCCGATAATCCCCAATACTTTTTTGCAAACATTACATTCACAACCCCTTGTATGAAAAGTAAATGCACATGCGATGTCCTCGGTGATGTCATCAATGACATTTGTGATGCCATCTTTGATATTCTGGGTGCTAGTCTTAGCAGTGCAAGGTGGTGGAGCGAGTTATGGTTGCTTAGCTTACCATAACTGGCAAATTTCAGGGGGTCTTCGGCTTTACTTGGAACCATAATGTCTCTTTAACAACGTTTTTTTCACTGAATTTCATAGGTTTTCAGTAGCACAACTTAACCATAACGTCCCTTTAACAACGTTTTTTTACTGAATATACATATATATATTTGTGGTTTGGCATCCCAGAAATAGCCAATATACAGCAAAGATAGCCTTATGGCTACGTTATATTGATTTGTTTGTTATTTGGGAAGGCACCAGTTAGGAATGGTGGGACTTTAAGATACTAAACATTAACAAACCCAATTTGAAATTCACTGAGAGCCACAGCAAGACTGCTATGATATTCTTGGATATTCTTGTTACTGTGGCTCAAGGTGAATTGACTGCCAGTTTGTACAGAAAGCCGACCAGTTCCAACATACCACTCCACGCGAAGAGCAACCACCCCACAGCCCTGAAGTGGAGTATCCCATATGGGGAATTCATTCGCATACGTAGAAACTGTTCGAAAATTGACACCTTTGATAGCGAATGTGCCATGATGGTGCAAAAGTTTAAACATCGGGGCTACCCCAAAAACGTACATGAGAGAGCCTTTTTGAAAGCCAGAGACATTGATCACTCTTTACTATTGGTATCTGACACCATGAAAGAAAAAAAACACAGACACGGGAGAGACACGTCTTATCTTGACCTAGGGTAATGGAGCAAAGAATATTGGTCAGGGTATGCAGAGACACTGGCACATGCTCAAATTAGATGTACATTTGAGTATAATTTTTGGAGACAGAATGAACATCACATTCCGTAGGTCTACTTCGTGTAAAGATATTCTTGTACCAAGCTTTATGAGCCTTTCTAATAATTCATTGGCATGCAGCTGGATGAACATTAAAATGCCAGGCTTTCAAAAATGCTCAAAGTGTAAAGCCTGTACTGAAGCTGCCAGTGCTAATTGTTATCTACATCCAATTTTGTGCAAGAATATGAAGATCACGTCCAGGATTACATGTTAAACTGAGTTTATGGTTTATGTGTTAAATTGCCCATTGTACAAATGGTATGTGGGTAGCACTATAGGAAAACTGAAATTGATAGTGCTCTAACACATTAGGGTGATCAAATATGTTGACCGCACATACCCGATGGCACTCCATTTTAAGACAAAACATGGAGGCAGATTAGAGGGGTTTTCGTTCTTTGGCATTCATACGGTGCCCAAATCACCTAGAGGAGGAAATTGAGAGCTTTTGTTAAGGCAATTGGAAACAAAATGCATTCTGAACCTTGAGACTAAAAAACCCAAGGGCACAACCTCGATGAGGAATTGTACATGTTTTTGGGCACTTTAAGTCATGTGCCCACATTCCTTCTGTACTGTGAGAACATGATTGTGACTCGTAAGACATTAAACAGAGTTTATCACCTTAATTATTGGGGCAATATTTTTTTGTCACAAAACTTTCTCTATATGTTTTCATGTTCTTGAATTTGTATATCTAACCATTTTATCTGATTTTGAATTTATCATTTATATATATGAATTTTGTTTTTTTGTTGCCTTTTATGGAACTGTGAGATTTTTGCTTATTTTTAGTATGATGGAAAGTTTGTCTAGGTTAGGGATCCATTTTGATTAGTTTACACAACACAGAGATTTTTGGACTTCTAACCTTTTTTCCCTACCTCTGTTTGTGTTTGCCGTGGCTTACATTACAGATGTTTAGTGTTGCATGTAGGCTGCATATATTTTCTTGAATTACATTTTTTATAATAGTCCATGTGGACATGTTGGTTGTTAACAACTAAGGGGTATTAGCACTTTAAAGGAGCAATATTTGTATGCATTATGCACTTTAACATTAATAGGTTTTTTAACTTATAGCAGCCCATGGATGCATCCTTTGTTCTGCGAGATATATTTTCGAGGGTTACACCACCTCTAATATTACATTGTGTGGTAATGATAACCTCATTACAGTTTGATTATATGGGTATCAATTAGTATCTCTCAAGGACATGAACTATACTGTTTTTCATTTGTGGTATTGCACACATAGACGGAGAGCACTATGCACTTTACTGTTGCTGCTTTTGGCAATTACTGCTTGTGGGATGTCTCAACCCACTAGTCCAAGCCCTGCAACATTACTGTGCATTGCTGGCAGCAGAAACCTCAGAAATGGCCACTGGAAAGCATGCTGCTCGCTAAAAATCACCCAAAATTGCGCAGTAGAAATCTGAAAAATAGGCCGCCATCCACTTTTGCCTATCTTAGTGAGCACAGGAGATCACCGTCAAAACCCACCATTGGGCTACCCACAAAGTAGCCTGAAATCACATGAGAAAGCAATGCTGATTGCCAAAAAGAAACACAGAGCTGTTTGGAAATCCATTTTCTTGATTGTCAGAAAAGTGCAAAAATCATGGCTCACAAACCACCTAAAAGATCCAACCTCCTTGTTGGGTGTTCCACATTATTCTACTGCAAGAATCCACATAAATACAATGTCAGCAAGAATCATGTGTTATCAGATCAAAATCCTCTTTTAAAGATACTTGATGGAAAGAAAGATGTCAAAAATGGGTGTAGTACCGTTACTCACCTCTGTCAGAAGCCGGCGATTTAAAACCTATTATGTGTAGAGTGAACATTGAACTTCAACTATGCCAAAGAAGAGAGTTCCATCAAAATGCCATATAAGAGTGCCACACATTGATTTTCATGTTGAAAAAGGACTGGAAGTAAATATGGGTTTGCTTATTTTAAATTTATAAATGTATTTTTTTCACAAGGAACTATGTTACAACTGACCAGAAGGTAACCTGATTCAGTTAAAACTTCCAGGAGGCCATCTTCCCCTGGGAAACTCATACCTTGTTCATTCCCACCAAAAGGAGAGCATTTCGCATTGGCATGTTAATCACGAGGGGGAGGCGATTTCCTGTGCTGCCTGGAGAAAGAAACTATGGATTACTTGGGCTGAATAGGAATGCTAATTTGGGTGTGACTGACAACAAACTGCTCTGGCAGGAAGGCAGGCCATGTGACCCTATGACGCAGCCCAGCTCTGGAGGCGGGCCAGACTGAAATTGTTGATTTGATATTGGATTAAACATATGTTTAGAAAAATGCTTATAGCAAAGTGTACTGAACTGACAAAAATATGAAACTTAGAGATTGTTAAAATGAACAATTCGCTCACAGTTTAAGACTAAGCTGGAATCTGTACGATGTTCTGAGACTGAACCCCGGAAATTATTCATATTGTAGCCATGGTGTTTATGTTAGGAACACGAAAAATTATAGGAATGTGCCCAGAGGGGACATGCATGCATGTATAAAAATTGGTGCAGAACTAACATTGAGAAACCCACCAAAAGTGCAAAAAAGTTGTCATTTATGACCCATAGCTCGCAGAAAGATGGGAGTTGAACAGAAATGTACCTTAGGCAATCTGTCATGTAATTATGTATTATGAACAACTTGTGTATCTTGGAAATATGTTTTTGGGGAAAATAGATTTCCTAAGAAAAAGCAAAGGGGAGGGATTTCCTTTGGGCCATAAACACAGCATCACTCTGACACCTGATGACACACTGCTCCTGTCTCAATTCAGGAGAGGGGAAATTCTCTGACCTATCAGATCCTTAGAGGGTTGGGCATAGATAATCACCCTCCCCACACACTTTGGAAATGGATAAATAGGCACAGCTTAGGACAGACAGGACACACACTTTCCACTCCTCAACTGATTTCTTGGTGAAGCACCCTGCAGGAAGATCCAGGCTCCAGACATAGATCCAGAGATCAGAATCTAGAACCAAACTCTAGAACTTTGAAGCAGAGAGGCCTAACCCAAGAAGCTGAACCCTTTTTCAGCAGGCCTCAGAATCTTTTGCAACCTGATTCTAACCCCTAAACTTCCAAGGGTCACCTCACAAAATCCAACAGCCTGGCTGTGCTGTTTTGCTGTTCTAGCTAAGAACCCCGTGCTAGAACCAAGAACCAGACCCGCAGAGCAGAGCTGTAACCCAGAACCCGTCAGATCCAGTCCAAGAGGCCGCGCAGACCAGAGTGCCTTGCTGAGAGCAGAGTCCAGGTGCCCTGACTCCTGTCCGGTGGCGATTGAAGTCCAAACCTTTGACCAGATCTTTGACGGGCCCATTCTAATCCAAAGCCATAGTTGTAAGTATTTAGTGTAGAACTGTCCATAACCAACCTCTTAGTATTAAGTAACCCAATCCAACCATTCCAACCTATCCATAACTGCATTATTGAATCTCTTTTGTCCATCCTAAATTCTTCTCTCCTCCACAGAATCCTTGGTAATTGTAGTGATAATCATCTTGGCGCTAATCTATATTTCTGGAGAAAGGCAATCATCTCGTTCAGACAGAAACCATCCGGAGGCGCCTCTGGATAGGTGGCTGCGCTGTCGTGTAGTTTGCGGCTCCATAGACTCTTTATTGTTAAGAAATCTTTGTTTCAAATCTTCAATAGCGCATCTTTCATTTTGAAATCTTGACTCTGTTTCTAAAAAAAAAAATCGACCTTCACAAAAACCTCTGTAACCTTTGAACCGTACGTCCTAGAAACGAAATTTAAATGTCATTTCGAAGCTAACATCCTCAGCTTACAAGTGAACCCAAACCGAAAAGTTGCCGCAAATTTGCAATTTGGCTCAATTTCACTTCATGTAAAAGTAGCTGTTTCTTGTTTTCAACTTCTGAATTTCGTTTTCCATCTGCTAATCATTCATAAATCATTGCTAGTGTTGACCTGACCCAATCCAAAGCAACTCTCACTAGTTCTGAATCCCATTTAGCGAATTAAAATCATTTTAGCATTTTTCCCATTCATTGCAAATCACATTCAAAAGCATTTTGACCTGTTTTTAAAAGCATTCCTGCAATTGTTGATAGTTATTCCTGATACCTGTGTGCCCTCATTCCATCTCTTCATATTGCATAGTGGGGGGAGTGAGTAGTCACAGGGGAAAGAGTGATTACACTGTCTTTTGATTGAATTCATATCAAGTTGTATTTCTGTGTTTCATTCTTTCCTATTATTGCATTTCCTTGGACCATACAAAGTAGTCTCTGCTACATTATTCTTCCTATTCCTACTCCTAATTGATTAAAGAGATTGTTGATATTGTAATATTACCCATTTCTGATCATTGTTCATATTCATAAGTGTGATATTCAGATATTATTCATATTCATAAAAGTGTAATCTATATATTGTTCAATTCTTCAAATAAATCTTTTAATTTGTAAAACAAACCTATTTCTTGGTTCAGTGAGACCGGGGGGATTCAAAGAGAGGGGTGTAATATAAGGGTACATCATCCAGAATTAAACAAACTTTGACATAAATATATATAAATAAGGGTTTCCATTAGGCATCCCATACTAGGCACTGACTTAGTTGGAGTGCTGGATTGAAATCACTTACAGATTGGGGGCTCGTCTGGGATTTCTGGATTAGAACTACCACTTATGCAGCTTAACACAGTGTACTAACTAATAGGATACATAAATCCTGTTGGGCCCCCACGCTGTGTTACACTGTAAAAGCAGCCCTCAAAAGGGAACGCTCTAAGGAAACGGTCTGTTTTGCAAAGATAAAATAGTAAACTTCTGTAAGTCAGGAAGGAAATTAATATTTCCAGATTGGCGACATTGGTAGACATCAAGATAGCTAGAGAGCACCTTTTACATACGTTATTTGTGAGAGGTGAGTGGACTGAGCAGGACCAGAATGTGTGGTTGCAGGCAATCACACCACAGATCACAGCAACAGGGTCAGATATATGGAAAGACCAGGGTCCCTTACATGTGGCCCTGAGCGAACTATATATGGCCCGGCCAAGGATGAGCACAACAAGATTGCCAAAATAGCGGCATATCTATATTTATCTATTGGAGCCATACAGGATAAATATGCTGAAGGCCAAGATCTGGCAAATAGGCAACTGATGGCATTATAAAGGGCCCAATCTGATCTGGACTCTTCTGAGCAGAGGCTGCAGAAGAGCCAGGAGTCAGACAATGAAAGTAGGCAGTATACAGTTAAGATAAAAGAGGATATGGGTATCCTGCAGCAGGAAAAGGCAGAACAGGATACGAGAATTCTGGCCTTGCAGAAGGAGTAACAAAAAGGTTTGGACTCCCTACTGCAGAGCCAGAAAAAGCTGGAGCAACAACTGGACTCCAACAGGTTATGCGCAGAGCCGGTAGTCACCCTGCAAGGCCACCTAGATAGAGAGATGGCAGAGAGCAATAAATTGATTTTGAAAGACCTGGATACCCAGGCAGAGTTTGATGAAGAGCGCCAGAAAGCTGGCGCCCTTCAAAGACAGAGGGACGACCTGGCGGCGCAGAGGCAGGCTCTTACGCAGGAAAGGGACACCTTAGGCCAGGAAGTCTGTCACTTAAAAGGGAAACTGGAAGAAAATCACCTGGCCCTCCAGGGACTGGGTGGCCTCCAAAAAGAGCATCAAAACTTGTTAGAGCACACCAGGAGGGTGGAAGATGCTCTGGCAAGGAAGGAGCAGGCCAGTATGGACAGGACTCAGAAGGTAACCCTCCTGCAACAAAGACTGGCCCAGTATTCAAAGACAACCCAGGAAGCACAGAGAGAAAATGAGGCTCTCTGTCAGCACAATGATAGGCTCCAGCAACAGTTAGCCATGCAAGAGAGACTGATAAAGACTAGTAAGGCCTTGATTGAGGAACAGAAAGCTCAGGTTCTTGCATGGCAACAGGGGGCAGGGGCTGATAGAGATGAGGTTCGCTGAGAAAGGGGAACACCTGAGCATAACCTCAGGAACACTAGTACCAGAGGCCTTCATCTCTCCCAGTCCCTGGACTCTGGCACCCACATGTCCCCTGGCGCACATGAGCCCAGGGCCACGGGGATGGCAGATTACTATCCAGTTAGAAGTATGGGGCTCATAGATCAGCACCTCCCAGGTATGGATGGGCGGGCATCTGGGTATGGACACCCAAGTACTGTGAAGTTTAGTGGGGTACTCCAGGAGAGTAGGCCCACTAAGGGCATCCTAAAGACCTCTGCCCAGTTAGGACAGTGGGGGGTACCCATCAAATCCTGGGAGCAAGGAGGAAGCAGAAGACTCCTCTGAGTGCCCCAGGACACAGGAGACTAGGTCCCCACATTCTGCCAGCCATTCCCAGGCTCGCAGATTCCGGGAGAACCTGGAAGACCAGACGGGCACCTCTGGCAGCAGAGCCTCTGAGTCAGAGGATGATTGGACCAGGGTTCCCCAAACCAAGAAGGCCAATAAAGCAAAAAGGGCCTTGCTTATGGACCCCTTAAAGCAGATCAAGGCAATAAGGAGCATCATCACGCCTTATCATAAGAACGCTTAGTAGTCTGTTTGGGAACACTTAGAGCTCTTTGAGCAAATGATGGAAACGTTCCATTTGAAAGACAGCAGTAGCTGCATTCAGTATGTGAAATGGACATTCTCCCCGGAATATTCCAGTTTCTTTGCGGGGCTGGAGGACCAAAATCATTCAAGGTGGTCCACATATAGGGCGGCCATCCTAAAGCATTTTTCTGTTCACAGAAATCCCCAAGAGGCTCGCAAGGCAGCCTACAATTTACAATGTGGGGAGGATCAGGTCCCACAAGAATTTGTGCAGGAGTTAAATCGTGCCTTTGTGCAGACTACCAGAAGGGTGCTCACGGACAGTACAGAATTTGTTAATACTTTTTTCCATGCTTTACCAAAATACATCATGACCCAGCTAGTGAGAGATTTTCATGAGAAAAGATCACTAGACTGGGTCATTGAACAGGCCACCCGGATCTATGAGGTGCAAAAGCCAATAGACAACAAGAATACTCTGAAAAGCCCCAAATCAACCAACCCCCCTGCTGCTGCTAAGGTGGCAGAGGTAAAGGTTGCCCCCATTTTGGATTTGGAGATGCGGGGCCTAAAAACTTGCCTGCACAACAGAATAATTCCAAGTCCAGAAGGACCTCGGGCCAGTCACAGACAGGGAACCAAGGAGGTAGTCCCACAAATGGGGTCCCTCACTCCCCTGACTATGTAAGTCGGCCAATACAAGGGGAACAGACCCATCCTGGGTTATGTGTGGACTCCTCCAGTCCCAGGGGGGGATCCAACCAGGCACCTAACCCAGGGAACATCCCTCCTAACTTCCCCCAGGAGGGCAGAAACTCCCCAAATCCTGGACAGAACTTTTCCCCCAGGTATCCACAAAACTTCCAACCCCAGAATAATCCAGCCTTCTTTCCCCACTTTCCTGAACCCAGACAACCTAATCCGGGAGAGGGGAGGCCAAGGGTGGAGGGGTACCCAAATCTTCCCAACTCGGGGTATTACCAGAGAAGGGATAGCTACCCTTCCCGGGATCAGCCCAGTGGAGAAAATAGAACCCTTTATCAGCCTGAGCGGGTTTCACAGCTTGAGTGCCAGGTCCAAAACATGGCACAGGATCTGGGTTGCATGCTGAGGGCTCAGCAGAACCCTCAGATGAGCATGCCGGCGTAGAATGCCCCAAACTCTGGACCTGGTGCTCCAGAACAATGAGGGGGGCAGCACCCCGACAACCCACCAGTTCCCAGGGAGGAGGCACAAGGGGAAGGGGGGTGTAAAGTCTTGGGGGAAGCTTCCTTCCCCACTTGTAAACAGCCCCAGGAAACCCAGGAACCAGAAACAAAATCTCCTGCCCCTGAAAGTCTGCCACCCAAGGAGCAGAGAGGGGGTAGGAGAACCAAAGGACCCAAACAGACCCATATAGTGGAGGAGGTACAGATCTTCCAGTTTGAAGGAGAGGGATCCTCAGAGGATCCTGGGAAAAGAATCTTCTCCTTCAGAGATGGGGGAACTCCTCCCAAGGAAAAATGGGTCACAAAGGATTCAAATCCAGACTGGGTAGATGTGGGGACTGAGCTAGCGCCGCCCATCATCCTATCCCAGAACCAACAGCATAAAAATCCCCTGGTTCAAACCCATCCTGGTGACTGCCTCCAAAAAGGGGGGGGGCCCAGAAACAGAACCAGGGGAACTCAAAACTTCTCCCATCTCTAGTTGCCACTCCCCACAGAATTCTGCCCGAATCTCTTCTCTCTCAATGTCCAAAACTAAAAAACTAGCCCACCAGTTGTCCAAAAATGTACATTATCTGTGCCCCCTTGTGGAGGAGGGACGATACTATGCCCCGGTACAAATACAGGGGCAGGTTACAATTTTGGCACTGGTGGACACTGGATCCCAAGCTACCCTTCTGTCCAAAAAGGCCTTTGATGAACTGAATTCAGGAAGAGGGGAGAATTATCAAATTCCTCTCACCTCTCTTCCTGGACAACTTCAGAACTTTGACTGGAAGGAAATTCCTGTCGAGGGGACTGCGGATTTGGACATTAAAATTGGGCGACACAAGGTGAAGCACCCGGTCATAATTGTGACTCCAGAGGGCACCCCTTGTTTACTAGGGAATGACCTCCTGAGAAGGTTGTAACCCCTAATAGACTGTGTAAACAAGGTCCTCTGGACCCAGACTAGCCGACCAATAAAATGAAAACAGAGTGTCAACCATGTTAGTTTAAATGGCACATGCCACATGGTTGAACAAAAATCTGACCAAGTAGAATTTCACTTCCAGAACAACCAAATTCTGGACGTGACAGTAATAGCAGTAGGACAACAGACTGGTGATGGGGGTCCTCTCTATTTCTGAAAATCAACCTTCCTTCCAGTTTAAGGTGGCATTCCACACTGGAAGGAAACATTCTGAAATTCTTTACCAAACCACAATCAGACATTCCCACTCCTATAGTCCAGAAAGATGAGAAATCAGCTCATAGCCTGGCTGATATTCAGCCAATTGGAGAGCAGTCGTTCATCCCTGTTCAGTTAAATGAAGGGAAGGAATCTGTCCTCACCCGAGTGCGTGTGAACAACGGTAAGAGCTTCATCATCGAAGCCATGTTCCGCCAACTCCCAAAAGATCCAGCCATTCCCACATGCAAACTGATAGACAAATGGGAAATGGATCTGGAAACACACAATTCCAAACATCTCCTGCCAAGCAGGTGTATGCTCAAAATCTCCATTGGCAACAAGAGCATAGTTCATAATTGTTGGGTGTACGAGACGTCACTGCCGCCTTTTACTTAGGCAGTGATTTTCTCAATTGCTTTGCCATTAATTTGGACCTAATAAACTTCAAAGCTTGGTCCCGATTAGCGGATAATCCCATGGGCTTTGATGATCAAGAGAAAGCATTTAGGTCAGCTCAACTGCTGCCTTATGCAGTTGAAATTCAGATTGGAGAGGAAGTCACCATCCCAGAACAGACCTGACAATTCTCCCTGGAAGTGAAAGTTAAGAGGACAGAAATTGAAAAACCCTGATGCTTATATTCATCTAAATGCTTCTCTCCAACAGCAAGGGTTGGGGCTAAACCCAACACCATTAGCCAATGTAGAACATGACACCATTCCAATAGAGGTTGATAACAGCGACTTAAAAAGTATCACTCTAGCCGCAGGGACCATTATTGGAATGGCGGTTGATGACCGACATTTTTCCATTGATTTTAGGAGATGAACTGTTAGGACCAATCCCCAAGGACTGTTGTGATTGTGACAGTGATGACAACACAACACCAGACAGGATCTTTACCCGGCATGGGGGGAACTTCCTGGTGTACACTTCCTGCCCTTATGGTAAGGAAGATGTGAATTGTGACTTCAGGAGGGATGAGGTGATTTTCCAGGTTCATGAGGGCTGCCTTTCCCACCTGAAGCCACCAGTCCAAATCAGCACTCTGACCAGGGACTTCTCCAACAAGATGGAGGAGGCTGCTGAGATAGCGAAACCAGAAGTCTTTCCAGGCTTCGGCAGATGGTTGAAGAGAGAGTCAACCTATCTGATGCCTGTGAGACTCTGGAGCAGAAGCAAAAGTTGAAACAAGTTTTCTTGGATTTTCAGGATCTCTTTGCAGTGGACTCATACGACTGTGGTCGCACTGACATCCACACAACAACAATTCCCACGGACCCTGGCATGACTCCAGTGTTTGTGAAGCAATATCGCTTGCCTCTCGCATCAATGGAGTCCCATACTGAAATAATTAAGAACCTTGAGTCCCGTGGGATAATCCGTCCAGTCCACAGCACCTTCAATAATCCGGTGCTGGGGATATTGAAGCCAAACGGCCAGTGGAGACTCTGCGCCGACCTTAGGGAGCTCAACAAACGGGTCCATACTTCCCGATGGCCTCTTCCCTACATTGACCTAGGGCTGGCCCTGATCCAGGGGTCACAGGTATTCACTGCAATAGACCTTACCAATGGATAATGGACTGTACCTGTCAGTAGGAAGGACCAATACAAGCTGTCTTTTACCTTTGGGGGCCAGCAGTACACATGGACCCGGAATCCCTTCGGATACATCAACTCTGGCAATGAGTTCAACATTTTTCTGCATAAGGCCATGCCCGCCCTGGGTGAGAGGGGTAACCTGGCCTATGTAGATGATGTTCACATCAAAAGCTCAACTGTGGAGGAACACATAGCGGAGATCCGTTATGTTCTGACACAGTTGAGGGCCGCCAGAGCAAAACTTTCCTTTCAAAAGGCGCAGTGGTGTAGAACCTGTGTAAATTTCTTGGGGCATGAGATTACTCCTCAGGGTCTCTATCCCCAGGAAAGGAAAGTGGAAGCACTCCAGAAATTGAAAGACCCCACAACTCTGCGGGAACTAAGGAGCCTCCTTGGACTGACTAATTATAGTAGGAAGTTCATTGAGGGCTATGCAGAGATCACCAGACCCCTGATTCATCTTTTGAAGGGGGGGGTCAAGTGGGAATGGGGTCTAGAACAATCTGAGGCAGTAAGACAACTCAAAAGAAGCCTCTCACAAGCGCCTTGCCTAGCTTACCCTGTCAGAAACAAGGAGTTCTTCTTGGAGACAGGGTTCTCTAATACATGCTTGTCTGCAGTATTATACCAGAAGCATGACAAGGTCAATAAAGTAATCTCCTATGCGAGTAAAACTTTATCCTCTGTGGAGGAAAAATTCAACAATTGTGAGAAGGCACTCCTGGCAACGGTGTGGGCATTGAAGAAGTACCGCCCGTTTATCCAGGGGGCACACATCATAGTGGAGACTCCACACCAGCCTCTGCAATATCTCCAAAGTGACAGAATCCGGGCCGGAAATGTGAGTAATTCCCGAATTACTTCCTGGATTCTGTCAAAGCAAGGCTTTCCTGTGGAGGTCAGATATGGCCAAAACAAGAAGAGTCCCCTCGCGCAAGGTCTGGCTGACTTTCATGATTGTGCTAGAGAAAACTGTCTCGAGGACGAGAGTCTAAAAATCAAGGACAACATGGAGGCATACTTCAATTCGCCACACAAAGTCTTTGAAGAAGACAAGTGTGAGGGAATGCCCACTGTCTATGTGGATGGATGCTCTTATCATGTTGACAACAACAGGGAAAAAGAACTTGTGGCCGGCGTAGAGAATGCATGGGTGAATGAGATCCCATAACCCTCCGTTGGGTACAAGATTGGTCCCCGAAGTAGTCAAGTGGCAGAGTTGATGGCTGTGCATCAAGCCATCCGCACTGCTATCCAACATGAACTCCACAAACTGGTCATAATCGCAGATTCAGATTATGTACGGAACAGGTTTGTGGAGCACCTGGTTAACTGGAAAACCAGAGGCATGCTATGTGCTAATAACAAACCCTTGAAACATGGGAAGTTAATCCAAAATATTGATGATCTGGTCACCTCGAATGGGATGACCATCTACTGAAAAAAGATCAAGGGTCATTCCAAAGTAGAGGGACCAGACAAAGCTGGAAATGACTTAACTGATCAGCTGGCCAAAACCGGGGCCATCCAAGGGGATGTCACAACCCTCACCCCGAAGCCCCCCTGGCCTACCCATGGGCCAGGGGGAGCCTTGACCCCAGACCCCACTAAATCCCAACCTAGGCCTTCATGGCGCCAGGCTCATCATACTTAATAATGAGTTTGTGCTTGGGAACTACTTTTTGTTACTGTCATTCAATGTGGAAGCATCCACAGAATCAGGCTTTCTGGAACTTGGCTTGCAGAAGGATGGTTTGGGTTTGGCACCTTGGAACTCTTTTACCTGGACTTCTTTCTTGAAGCTATTTAAACCATGCCCGACTGGACTGACACGCTTCGCGTTAGTTTGCAATTCTGCAATGTGACTCTCACTGCCATCTGCTTCAGCCACGAACATCGGATGAACAGCATCTGCAGAAAAAGAAAGAAGACATCATTAGAAAAGGTTGCAGCTTACCCGAATTCCATCATTAGCGGTCCTCAGCTCTTCCGACCTGCATCCTGGAACCAGTGCTCCTTCGGATCGACGGACCTGCAGAAAGGGAAAGAAAAGGCATTAGACATTTTGCACAATTAACGAACTCCGCCAAAAGGCTTACCTTGCCACTCGCACTTCATTCAGCAACATCTCTGGAATTCTACACAGCAGCGGAGCACCGCGACCTATGAAGACAAAAGATAACAGGTTAGCAAAGGCAAGGCACCTTAGCGCTGTGTTAAGCGCCTACTCGCCGCGTCTAGGCGCTCCAAAAATGCTAATACTTACCAGCGAACCCCGAATACAATCTTTGCCACGAATTGGACTTCCACGTACCTAAGGAAGAGAAAAAAGACATTTGCTAGGACAGCAAAACACCATAGCAATAAGACCTACCTGAAAGACTCATGTCAGGCCAGCATCAGTGAAGTAACTCGACCGCCATAGCCCGCAAAGCACCACGCGCCCCTGCCAAGACAGCAGGACGGAGAACCCGCCAACACCAAGAACAAGATGAGAGGAAGCCCAGAGGGACCACAGACATACCGGGTGGTGGGAGGCTGTTAATCCCAGTTACCCGGTCCTAAACATTGTTTACCTGTATTTCTGGCAGGATTCTTCCGCTGGTCACTACTGGGCATCGCAGGGAGGGGTACCTGGACACCGATTGCTGGGTGGCGCCACTGTGGAACCAGGTGAGCGTAACAGGGGATCAAATTGAGATCGAGTCCCTGTTAGGGGAAATCCAGGTCACTGCTATCACTAGGTCCCAGACAATTGCTCACAATGATCTTTCAACTGCACAATGGAGTAAGGAGACCCCAGGTGCTGATTTGATTATGGCTCAAAAAGGGGATCTTTCCCCTGACGGATACAGATTACATTGGGAAAGAGGACCTCAGAGTGTTGATGAAATTTCCAAAAAAGTTCAGAATCCAAGACGGTTTGTTGGTAAGGAGATCCCTAGCTGGTCATGACCAGTGGGTGGTCCCTACCTCATTCCGAAGCCTGATGTTAAGTCACACCCATGATGCGGCCACAGCCGGTCATAGGGGGTTTCATGCAACACTTGAAATCTTAGAAGAGGTTGCCTACTGGCCACACATGGGGCAGGACCTCGACCAATACTTGAAGTGGTGTCTTGTGTGTGCACAATTTCAGCCAACATCCCTCACACACCGTGCGCCTCTCCAAAAGAGGGGGATGACACTGCCATGGTCAGATTTGCAAGTAGATTTCATCGGCCCTGTGATTCGCTCCTCTAGGGGGAACAAGTACATGTTGACCATGACATGCTTGTTTACTAAATGGGTGGAATGTCTCCCGGCCCCAAACTGCAAGGCAGAAACAGCACCTGCCCTGATGATTAACCACATCTTTTCGCGTTTTGGTCTACCCCAAAGGATCGAGTCAGACAGAGGTAGCCATTTCACCAGCAAAGTAATGACAAAGATGTGGGAGATCCTTGGGGTCAAAAGGAAGCTACATATTGCTTACCGGCTAGCCTCTTATGGTGCAGTAGAAAGTTACAACAGAACAATTGTGAGCATATTAAAAAGGTTTGTGGCAGATTCTGGGCCAAGTTGGGATATTCAATTAGCTCTTGTCCTAATGGCCATCAGATCTACCCCTTCATCTGTAACTAAAATGTCACTGTTTGAGCTGATGACTGGACGCAGGATGGTGCTTCCACAGCATCTGCTCTATAGAACTCAAGAGCAGACATTGATCAATGCCTCCACAACTCATGAGTATGTTGAAAATCTAAGAAAACACCTTCAACATGCTTTTGCCTATGCTCAGCGAAATCTAGAAAGATCAGCCGACAGCATGAAGACCCACTATGACTTAAAGACTACCAGAAAGGAATACAATGCAGGAAACCGGGTCTACGTATACAATTTCCAAAGGAACCAGGCCAAACAACACATTTTTGCCTACTTGGAGGGGACCTTTTGAAATTGTAGAAAGAATCTCACCAGTCGCCTACAAGATCTGCGTCCCCAAAGGCAGTTTGGCAGAAGGGGAAGATAGGTGGGTCCATATTCATCAACTAAATTGCTGCCATCCTAGGCACACACTGCAGCAACTGGAGGAGTCTTCTGGAACCCCAGAGGGGGCCACTCCAGATCCATATATTCCAACTCTAAATATCCCACATATAGCCTATAAAATACAATAATGCAAATGTCTCCTAATTTATCAAATGTATGTGTCCGCCCCACTACATTAATAGTGGTGGGGAATTGTCTACAAATATGTTTTTGCTTTGTCATCCTAGGAGATAACATATAGTTGATTGAAAACCATGGAGACTTACCAAGGACGACTACCCGGAGACTGGGAGCAAAGATCTGAGGGGCCCGCAGTATCGCTCAATAATCCCATCAGAACTGGCGAGGAGAACTTATCGATCCACCCCTGATGGAGGAAAAGATGCTGAACTTTGCCATTTGCGGAATCAGAAGAGATGAGGCCGACATCCCAGTCTTGCGAGTTTCCATTGATGGACGAACAATGCCAATCGCAAGAGGGGGGCTTGTGGGATGTCTCACCCCACTAGTCCAAGCCCTGCAACATTACTGTGCATTGCTGGCAGCAGAAACCTCAGAAATGGCCACTGGAAAGCATGCCGCTCGCTAAAAATCACCCAATATTGCGCAGTAAAAATCTGAAAAATAGGCCGCCATCCACTTTTGCCTATCTTAGTGTGCACAGAAGATCACTGCCAAAACCCACCATTGGGCTACCCACAAAGTAGCCTAAAATCACTTGAAAAAGCAATGCCGATTACCAAAAAGCTGTTTGGAAATCCATTTTCTTGATTGTCAAAAATGTGCAAAAATCATGGCTCACAAACCACCTAAAAGATCCAACCTCCTTGTTGGGTGTTCCACATTGCTCTACTGCAAGAATCCACATAAATACAATGCCAGCAAGAATCATGTGTTAACAGAACAAAATCCTCTTTTAAAGATACTTGATGGAAAGAAAGCTGTCAAAAATGGTTGCAGTACCGTTACTCACCTCTGTCAGAAGCCGATGATTTAAAACCTATTATGTGTAAAGTGAACATTGAACTCAAACTATGCCAAAGAAGAGAATTCCATCAAAATGCCATATAAGAGTGCCACACATTGATTTTCATGTTGAAAAGGGACTGGAAGTAAAGATGGGTTTGCTTATTTTAAATTTATAAATGTATTTTTTTCACAAGGAATTATGTTACAATTGACCAGAAGGTAACCTGATTCAGTTAAAACTTCCAAGAGGCCTTCTTCCCCTGGGAAACTCACACCTTGTTCATTCCCACCAAAAGGAGAGCATTTCGCATTGGCATGTTAATCATGAGGGGAGGAGATTTCCTGTGCTGCCTGGAGAAAGAAACAATGGACGCCTTGAGCTGAATAGGAATGCTAATTCGTGTGTGACTGACAACAAACTGCTCTGGCAGGAAGGCAGGCCATGTGACCCTCTGACTCAGCCCAGCTCTGGAGGCGGGCCAGACTGAAATTGTTGATTTGACATTGGATTAAATGTATGTTTAGAAAAATGCTTATAGCAAAGTGTACTGAACTGACAAAAATATGAAACTTAGAGATTGTTAAAATGAAAAATTTGCTCACAGTTTAAGACTAAACTGGAATCTGTACAATGTTCTGATACTGAACCCCAGAAATTATTCATATTGTAGCCATGGTGTTTATGCTAGGAACATGAAAAATTACAGGAATGTGCCCAGAGGGGACGTGCATGCATGTATAAAAATTGGTGCAGAACTAACATTGAGAAACCCACCAAAAGCGTGAAAAAGTTGTCATTTATGAACCATAGCTCGCAGGAAGATGGGAGTTGAACAGAAATGTACCTTAGGCAATCTGTCATGTAATTATGTATTATGAACAACTTGTGTATCTTGGAAATATGTTTTTGGGGAAAATAGATTTCCTAAGAAAAAGCAAAGGGGAGGGATTTCCTTTGGGTCATAAATACAGCATCACTCTGACACCTGATGACACACTGCTCCTGTCTCAATTCAGGAGAGGGGAAATTCTCTGACCTATCAGATCCTTAGAGGGTTGGGCATAGATAATCAGCCTACCCACCCACTTTGGAAATGGATAAATAGGGACTGGTGAGGACAGACAGGACACACACTTTCCACTCCTCAAATGATTTCTTGGCGAAGCACCCTGCAGGAAGATCCAGGCTCCAGACATAGATCCAGAGACCAGACTCTAGAACCAAACTCTAGAACTTTGAAGCAGAGAGGCCTAACCCAAGAAGTTGAACCCTTTTTCAGCAGGCCTCAGAATCTTTTGCAACCTGATTCTAACCCCTAAACTTCCAAGGGGCACCCCACAAAATCTAACATCCTGGCTGTGCTGTTTTGCTGTTCTAGCTAAGAACCCCGTGCTAGAACCAAGATCCAGACCCGCAGAGCAGAGCTGTAACCCAGAACCCATCAGATCCAGTCCAAACGGCCGCACAGACCAGAGTGCCTTGCTGAGAGCAGAGTCCAGGTGCCCTGAATCCTGTCCGGTGGCGAGTGAGGTCCAAACCTTTGACCAGATCTTTGACGGGCCCATTCCATTTCAAAGCCATAGTTGTAAATATTTAGTGTAGAACTGTCCATTACCAACCTCTTAGTATTAAGTAACCCAATCCAACCATTCCAACCTATCCATAACTGCATTATTGAATCTCTTTTGTCCATCCTAAATTCTTCTCTCCTCCACAGAATCCTTGGTAATTGTAGTGAAAATCATCTTGGCGCTAATCTATATTTCTGGAGAAAGACAATCATCTCGTTCAGACAGAAACCACCCGGAGGCGCCTCTGGATAGGTGGCTGGGCTGTCATGTAGTTTACGGCTCCATAGAATCTTTATTTATTTTATTTATTTATTTATTGCATTTGTTACTCGCCCAAACCCTTAGGTACCACGGCGATGTTACAGACAGCTTAGTTAAAACATTTCTTGGAAATTGCCAGCCGGGCGCAGTGCATGTGAATACAAAATAATCATACATGAAAACTTTAAATGCAGGGCTTAAATACAGTGATATTTCCTGAAGCATGGAAGAGGCTTTTAGTCTTGGTTAAATAGCCACGTTTTCAGAGATTTCTTGAAGCCTGCGAACGTTTGCTCATTTTTGATGGGGAGGGGAAGAGTGTTCCAATATGTGGGTGCGAGATATTGGAAACTACTGCCTCCTGCCTTGGTAGTCTTGTATCGGGGGATGGCTAGGAGTAGTTGACTGTTAGATCTGAGGGTTCTCTTTGATACATTTTTGGTGATGGCGTGGTTGAGGTAGATGGGGACACATGAGTGGATGCATTTGTATGTGACACACAGGGCTTTGAATGTGACCCTGGCTTTGATGGGGAGCCAGTGATGGTTTCTTCTAATATTTGAGATATGATCTGACTTCCTTATTCCAAGGGCCGCCCGAAGGGCTTTATTCTGAATAAGCTGTAGTTTGTTTAGATTGGCTTTTGAGGTACCCAGGTAGAGTACGTTGCAGTAGTCGAGTCTGGATAAGATTAAAGCTCTTGCCAGCGTGATACAGTTAGTGGGTGTCAAGAATTGGCGACTGTGAGCAATAAGTTTAGCGGTGTAGGAAGTAGAGGAGGAAAGGGCGTTAATGTGCTTGGTCATGGTGAGGTTGGCATCAAGGTAGACACCTAGTGTTTTGACTTGTTTGAGTACTGATATGTTTGTGCCATCAATGTTGATGGATGAGTAATCAGGATGTAAGGCTTCTATTTTGGATTGGGAGCCCACAATGAGAACCTCGGTCTTCTCATCATTGAGGCAGAGGCTATTTAGTGCCATCCAATTTTGGATTATGGCATATATTTTATTGATAGTGTCGGTGTCTTGAGTGTAATCTCCCGATAAAGGGATGAGGATCTGGGTGTCATCTGCAAAGTTGGTGTAGATGACACCCATGTCGTCTAGCGCTGAGAAGAGGAGTTTAGTGTATGCATTGTATAATGTTGGTGAGAGACAGGACCCTTGGGGGACACCAATGGGTACTATGATTGGGTTGGCGGCTTCTTTACCTATGGCGACCCTGGAGGTGCGGTCAGCAAGAAAAGATTTGATCCAGGTAGTAGCTTCGGTGGAGAAGTTAAAGTCTTTCGCTAGTGTGGCACACAGTTTATTATGGTCTACTAAATGAAACGCTGCGGAGAGATCGAGTAGGAGGAGGATGCAGAGTTTTCCTGAGTCTCTGATGGTATCCATCTGGATTTTTAAGTCAAGGAGCGCCGTTTCTGTGCTATGGTTGGGGCGGAAACCTGATTGCCTCGTGCCAAGGAGGTGGTTTTGTTCGAGGTGAGTTTGGACTTGGTTGTATGCTAGTTTGTCCATTATTGGCCTGTAATTAGTGGGCACCGTAGGGTCTAGGGTAGGTTTTTTCAGGAGAGGGGTGACCCAGGCTTCTTTGATGCTAGCTGGTACTAGGTTGGCATTGAAGGAAGCGTTCACGAAGTTGGTGATAATAGGGGTGAGGGTGTGGGCACAGGATTTGACTACTGATGCGGGGACAGAATCACCTTTGCAATTGGAGGCTTTAAGTTTGGTGATGGTGTCAAACACTACGTTTTGGGATACTGGTGTGAACTGGAATGGGGAGCTGGTGAATTCCTGGTATGGTCGATTTAGATTAAGGAGGGCAGGTTTATAGGCTAGTGATTGTTTTTTAGATGTGATTTTTATTTGGAGTAGTTCAATTTTGGCTGTTAGTGCGTCTTGAATAGTGGTGCACCATTCCTTGCTGGGGATGGTTGGGTTTATGGCTGGGGTGGGGTTTTCCAATTCTTTTAAAATGGCAAATAATTCCTTGGTGTCTGAGGTGGCATTGTTGATCCTATTGTTGTACGCATTAGATTTATAAGTAATAGTAGCTGTTTTATAGGTTTTGTTTATTTCTTGGTAGGCTTTTTCTGCCTCTGCAGTAGGATGCTTTCTGTAGGTATGTTCACGCGCGCGTTTGGTTCTTCTGAGGGCGATAAGGTCCTCATTGAACCAGAAGCTAGATCGCTTGTCTGAGCGTTTTGCCTTGGTGGTGAGCGGTGCTATGGCATTAATGGTTTCAGTGAGGCAGTTGTGATATATGTCAGCTAGGAGACAGGGGTTGTCACTAGTGATCGAGGTGGAATCTAGGATTTTTGAAAGAGGAGGTGTGAGGTTTTCTGGCGTGAGTTTGCGGGCGTTTCTAGTTTCATAGGTAATCATGGTTTTAGGTTTCTTTTGTATGGGTTCGGAGGGATTGATAGTAAATACAATATTATGGTGATCGGACCAAGTGAGAGGGGAGATGGCCTCAATGGTTATGGGTGTATTAAGGGAGAGGATCCAGTCAAGGGTCCTGCCTTTGATATGTGTGGGTGCATTAACTAGTTGGCTGAAACCCATGTCCTTCAGGGCGGAATGAAGTGATTCTGCTTTGGCATCTTGGCTATCATTGAAACCTAGGTTGAGGTCACCCAGGATGATGTATTTCGAGCTAGGTTTTATTAGTGGAGCTAATAGCAACGGAATTTCAGTCTCTGGGTGGTTGTTAGGGCTAGGTGCTCTATAAATTACTATTAAATTAATAGTAGTTTTAGCATTTATGGGAAATTTTACGAGTAGTGTTTCATACCCTTCTATACTTTCGATGGGACAAGATCTAAGCTGTAATTTAGTCTTGACTATAATAGGGACACCTCCTCCTTGTGAGTGGGTCCTATCTGTTCTAAATATGGTGTAGTCGGGTGGGATTGCCAGAGTTAGTAGGGGACCTGATGCTTGATGGAGCCAGGACTCTGCGATTACTAGTATGTCGAGCTGTGATTCCATAATGAGGTCGTGCACTTCTATAGCATGTGCCCCTAAGGAGCGGGCATTGATGAGCGCTCCTTTGAAGGTGGATAGTGATTTGTTGGGGGTGTCTGGAGCTGGTTTGGAAGTAGTGTTGGGTTTCTGGCTAGGAGTATGGTTTTGATGAGGGGGAAGAGCTCTGGGCCTAGTTTGTTTGGGAGGTGTGTTTTCATATTTGACTGGGTTGGGGTGGTTGAAGGTACGAGACCTTAATCGGAAGTGTCTTGCTACACCTATCACGGGGTTAGAGAATTTTTCAGTATGGCTGTGGTGAGGTGACTCTGAAATGGGCAGTACGTGTGAGCTTGTATTCTGATAGGTCCTAGGGGTGAGACTTGCGTTATTTGGGAATGGGGGAGTAGAGGGAAGGAATGGTGTAGGACAAGGGATAGGGTGATGCCGGGGGCATGCCGGCTTGCTGAGACCGTTATTATGGGGCCGATAGTAGTGGCCCAAGCAGGGTGTGAGGCTGGGGAGAATGCAAAACGGGAACATGATGAGGGGCAACCAAATTTGCATATTGGATTAGTGTCAGGGCGAGCTGCGATCATAAGGTGCCGCGCTAGCTCCTCAAAGTGGTCTGTAGGCGACCAAGGGGCACAATACAGCAGTCTAATGGTCTGTGGGCGACCAAAGGGCACAATACAGCAGTCTAGATGGTCTGTAGGCGACCAAAGGGCACAATACAGCAGTCTAATATGGTCTGTAGACGACCAAAGCACAATACAGCAGTCTAGATGGTCTGTAGGCGACCAAAGGGCACAATACAGCAGTCTAATATGGTCTGTAGACGACCAAAGCACAATACAGCAGTCTAGATGGTCTGTAGACGACCAAAGGGCACAATACATCAATCTAGAAGGTCTGTAGACGACTAGTGTTAGAGACTGGGAGCACATTTCAATAGAATCGGTTAGGATTATAAGCATACAGTAGTGTCTCCGGTGCTGGCGTGTACTTACAGTACGTTTTCATTGTCCGGGTGGTAGTCTATCGGTTGGAGAGTGGAACAATTGTGAAGGGGGGTGGCCACGCCGCGCTTCCATGCGCATAACAGGCGCAGGAACAGGCCTTTGTGTGGCCTTAGTGCTGGCCACCGGCGGTTCCGCCTACCGGCGGATGGATGCAGGTTTAAACTGCATCAAGCAAGGATCAGCCTCGCTTTCGTGCCGCGCGGCGCCCGGCATGCGGGAGTCAGGCACCTTTAGAGACAGGGTCAGGCAGGCCCTTCGGCGATGGTGCTGCATGCACTCCGTGTGCGTGGGCAGCTTCAGGGATGGGAGGGGGGGCTCCTGCCCCCTACCCTCGGCGAGGCTTACAGGAATGGGGCACAGGCGCAGGAACAGGCCTTTGTGTGGCCTTAGTGCTGGCCACTGGCGGTTCCGCCTACCGGCGGATGGATGCAGGTTTAAACTGCATCAAGCGAGGATCAGCCTCGCTTTCGTGCCGCGCGGCGCCCGGCATGCGGGAGTCAGGCACTTTTAGAGACAGGGTCAGGCAGGCCCTTCGGCGATGGTGCTGCATGCACTCCGTGTGCGTGGGCAGCTTCAGGGATGGGAGGCGGGGCTCCTGCCCTCTACCCTCGGCGAGGCTTACAGGAATGGGGCACAGGCGCAGGAACAGGCCTTTGTGTGGCCTTAGTGCTGGCCACCGGCGGTTCCGCCTACCGGCGGATGGATGCAGGTTTAAACTGCATCAAGCGAGGATCAGCCTCGCTTTCGTGCCGCGCGGCGCCCGGCATGCGGGAGTCAGGCACCTTTAGAGACAGGGTCAGGCAGGCCCTTCGGCGATGGTGCTGCATGCACTCCGTGTGCGTGGGCAGCTTCAGGGATGGGAGGGGGGGCTCCTGCCCTCTACCCTCGGCGAGGCTTACAGGAATGGGGCACAGGCGCAGGAACAGGCCTTTGTGTGGCCTTAGTGCTGGCCACCGGCGGTTCCGCCTACCGGCGGATGGATGCAGGTTTAAACTGCATCAAGCGAGGATCAGCCTCGCTTTCGTGCCGCGCGGCGCCCGGCATGCGGGAGTCAGGCACCTTTAAAGACAGGGTCAGGCAGGCCCTTCGGCGATGGTGCTGCATGCACTCCGTGTGCGTGGGCAGCTTCAGGGATGGGAGGGGGGGCTTACAGGAATGGGGCACGGGCGCAGGAACAGGCCTTTGTGTGGCCTTAGTGCTGGCCACCGGCGGATGGATGCAGGTTTAAACTGCATCAAGCGAGGATCAGCCTCGCTTTCGTGCCGCGCGGCGCCCGGCATGCGGGAGTCAGGATCAGGCAGGCCCTTCGGCGATGGTTTCTTTAGTGTTAAGAAATCTTTGTTTCAAATCTTCAATAGCGCATCTTTCGACCTTCGCAAAAACCTCTGTAACTTTTGAACCGTACGTCCTAGAAATGAAATTTAAATTTCATTTTGAAGCTAACATCCTCAACTTACAAGTGAACCCAAAATATTCCAGTTCCTTATAGCTTTTCCATAATCCCGTTTCCCGCATGCGGAAAAATTTGCTGCAAATTTGCAATTTGGCTCAATTTCACTTCATGTAAAGTAGCTGTTTCTTGTTTTCAACTTCTGAATTTCGTTTTCCATCTGCTAATCATTCATAAATCATTGCTAGTGTTGACCTGACCCAATCCAAAGCAACTCTCACTAGTTCTGAATCCCATTTAGCGAATTAAAATCATTTTAGCATTTTTCCCATTCATTGCAAATCACATTCCTTTTGACCTGTTTTTAAAAACATTCCTGTTCTCTCTAAGCTTGCTGGGGGAATCGGGATGGAAACTGCAATTGTTGATAGTTATTCCTGATACCTGTGTTCCCTCATTTGATATCTTCATATTGCATAGTGGAGGGAGTGAGTAGTCACAGGGGAAAGAGTGATTACATTGTCTTTTGTTTGAATTCATATCAAGTTTTATTTCTGTGTTGCATTCTTTCCTATTATTGCATTTCCTTGAACCATACAAAGTATTCTCTGCTACATTATACTTCCTATTCCTACTCCTAATTGATTAAAGAGATTGTTGATATCGTAATATTACCCATTGCTGATCATTGTTCATATTCATAAGTGTGATATTCAGATATTATTCATATTCATAAAAGTGCAATCTATATATTGTTCAATTTTTCAAATAAATCTTTTAATTTGCAAAACAAACCTATTTCTTGGTTCAGTGAGACCGGGGGGATTCAAAGAGAGGGGCGTTATATAAGGGTACATCATCCAGAATTAAACGAACTTTGACATAAATATATATAAATAAGGGTTTCCATTAGGCATCCCATACTAGGCATTGACTTAGTTGGAGTGCTGGATTGAAATCACTTACATGCTGCTTTGGCATATTTGCAAATGTCTTCATATTGCTGCTCTGAGAATTTGCACTGTCCATTTCTCCTCTTTCTATCATGGGCGATACGTAAATTAGGTAGTAGACTGTGGGAGAATTTAGACTGCCGCATTCCACATGGAGGAATAGAATTGTGGCCATTACGGATTGCACTTGCACATGTTTAGTCTCCCTCTTTTTGTGAGCAAGGAAACAGAGCTGCAAAACCCTGTTTAAGCAGTTCTTTCCCTCTATAAGGTTGTTATTGCCTATTCAGACTTTATAAGCACATAAATAGAGAACATGCTTAATTAGCAGCTCAAATTACATTGTTCATGGCTAAATAATTGTATGCAATGTATTTACGTTGGAAACATTTTATTTATGAATCTAGATGGCCGATTTCCTCCATTTGGTTTGCGATAGTACATGGGGATACTTATTCTAGTTTCAAGAGGAATTATGTTTACTACATGTATTTGTACTGCGCTGTTTTATTATGTTTAAATATGGCCACTTTTCAATACTAAGAACGTGTTGTCATGGGAATGTGGTCACTCTATACACCACTATAGAGTGGCTATGGTTTGAAATAAAGTCCATCATCTGTGTTCACCCTACCTACGTGATCAAGTGGTCAGAACACCACGAAATGTGTCATTTTCTGTCCAGGTTTCTTTTTCTCTGACGCACATGCATTAATAAAGGAATTTTGTGCTGTCTGGAATCAAAGTGATGTCCCTTTATTGCTGAGTGGACATTGGTAATTCTCAGCTGTCCTCAGAAGTGCATTCCACCTGACATGCTTTCTACGAAGGCTCTTCTTTATATAAATTGAGGGAAAAAAAATCGATCAAGGCCTCTTGGCGTCCTCTGTGCCAGGTGTTAGCTGGTGGAATGTCACCTTGCACACCCCTATTTAACATGTGGAACGGACACTCCTTCAATAATAAATTCAACCGCTTGGCAATAGGTGAAGGAACTCTAGAAGGTTGGGCGATGCACGTGATATTAAAATCACCTACCAAAATAACATGATCACAGCGATGGTCTAGAGCAACTAAGTCCAATAAAACTTCCAAATCATTAATACAAGCCTTATCGGCAATACCAGCATGGTTCCAATAAGCGTTGATAATAGCAATAACCTGCCTATTCGATTGAATTTTTACCATTTGCAAAAAGCTATTAGGAGACACCCATGGTACAATGGCAGGGATTAAGGTGACAATATGTTGGTCCCACACTGGCAAAGTGGAGAGCCAAACCTCCTGTAAGGCTATACTATCATAATCCTGTAAGAGATTATTTTTAGAGCTAGTGAGATGCTTAAAGCCCCTGGTGTTCCAGGAGGCCAAAGAACATGGGAAAGATTGCTTGGATTGTTAATGTTGATTTTGTGGCATGTTTCGGGATTTAGCATGCCCAGCATTTATATTTAACTGACTGCCTTGCTGCATTGTTGACTGTGTTTTGGCAGCTGTCAGCTGCTGGAATATATTGTTTCCCCAGAGTGGGCATGTGCTGATGATCAAAGGAAGACTGATTAATCAGGAGAAAACCCAAATGATAAAGCTCAGCCCTACCCTGCCATAAGCCATTTCTTACCAGGCCCGATTTCATCCATAATTTAACGACCGAGAGTTCTTGATCATGAATACATTCTATTTGGTCGATATCATTTGATGATAGATCTTCTAAGGCCAGTATTTCTGCAAAGATATTCATAACAGATTGCCTGTTGAGGTCATACATGCGGAATGGATGCGAGCAACACTGCAAGATTAAGTGGGTTAGTTTATGGTTTGTTGGCAAAGATCTAGGGGGTTGTTTCATATCCTGGCCAGGTTGATACGATTGGGTCTGATGGCTACTATTATTGGGCATTAGAGGCTCTTTATTTATTTGATTGTCCCTAGGGGCAATCACCTCCTGCTTGTTCGTTTGTGAAAAAGAAGTGATGGAGAGATTGCACAATCTCCCCCCTCCAAAGTTAGCAGCTTATCTAATTTTGGGGCAACAGGCTCATTTTGCACCCGTTTCTTTGTCTGGACCACTAGCTGTGAATCTGTCTGGTGGGATGAAGATATGTAGTAAGACTGGCAACCTATCTTATAACCTCCCCATTGACAAGTGGAGACTGCAAGGAGCCACCTTGCTGCCCACTCAGTTGGACTAGGGTAGCCAACGGTTCATAAATCAGGGACTGGGCCCGATTTTGGTCCTGCGAAAGCTGTACTGACCTCAGAGAGGGCCTTACAGTATTTACTAGCAATTGCTACTCTCGCTAGGCAAGCCGCTGTTTTTAGGTAAGGATAAACGTTGTATAAATTGCTGCAAACCAGTAGTTTTATTTCCAGCAGATAGTTTGATGTTTTTTTGATTTTTTTGTTAGTTGGTTAACTGGGGGTGCTTTTACTTTAGTATCATATATGTTATAATTTGGTGCTGGAAATGTATCTCTAACCCCTTTTACTTTAGAAGAACTGCTTCCAACCTCATTCAGAATTGGGTCACCTTTATTGCCATCAAGATGTTCAATATTTTTAACATTAGCCTTTTTTTTTTAATCAAGGCTTGCTGAATTGACAGTTCACAGTCGTTTCATTAATTGAATTACATATAGAGGATCCAGGCAATAATCCCTTCTTCGGGGGTTGATAAGGTTAGGGTTGTTAGGGTCCGATAGTTTTTTCTGTTTTTCTATTTGTGTAAGTCTAATTTGCTGGTCAGGTGAGCAGTCAATAAGTAAAATTTCCCGAGCAATTGAATTCGCCACTGGTTGCATCCAAGCTTTAACAGGTTTTTTATTAGGCTTTAGCAATTTTTGGCAGCTATGGTAATGGGTTGAACCCATTTACTTCCCCTGTGCCATTTGAGTGAACAGCGAGTATTACATATTTAATTTATTTTCAAGAGTCCCGTACAACCTGGTTAACGAGAAGAGGGCCGCATTCATGGACTGCAAGGACATGTCCAGCCCCACTGCATTATTCACAGTAACAGCCCTGGGTATGTCTGACGGTGAGGCTGACTTGTGCCTATGTGTAGGCTGGATATAAGAAATGGATAAAGCAGAGGAATTGAAGGCCGTAGGCAAAAACATCATCAGGGATTGTGAAAGGTTGTGTTATAACCCGACGGAGGTCGGGTGCAGCAATAAAACAATATGTCAGAGCAAATGAAACAAACACAATAATACCCGGGAGCCGGTCAAGTAGCTTCTTATCTCTAATTATCGGCGCAAGAACTGGTGCCTGAGGCAGTGACCCCGCCTCTTCCTTCATACTGTGGGGCACAGCCCACAACAAAAGAACAATAGAAATGGGACTTGGCTCCCATTCAAACAGGGTCATTAACATGGATGAGGACACAACATCTCCCCCTCACTTAAGAGAGAACTTTAGTTCATTTCTTCTATCCACCTGGTTGGTCTGCGTACTGTCCATTTCGAGGGGCTTCGCCTCAGTGTCATTGTTCTAGCAACCTGGGTGTTGCTGTCGCGGTCGTCGGCATCCCGATGTTCCACTCTATATTCAGATTCTGGATCTGAGGATTCGTCTGTGACCGTGGTGGTTGTGTTTTCACGATCTGAGTTTCCTTCGAAGACTTTGAAGAACGATGAGTTTCTCGTGACAGTCCTATGAGGGCTTGCCGCCATTATCATGGACCCGCTGGTGTGGGTCACAGTCAGGGGTTCAGGTCTGAACGCAGGGGTGCCCTTGGTGTTTTGGTCCTGTCGTACCAGTACCACATCACCTACTTGAATCTGGCATGGTTTGGCTTCTCTCCTCTGGTCGAAGTAGGTTTTCATTTTCACCTTGCTCACCTTGTCACTGGCTCGTGCATCTTCAACGATGGTGGTGGGTGGACGGACATGGGGGTTGTGCGGTAGTCTTGTCCGTATGATTCGGCCAAACATTAGGGTGGACGGGCATTCACCGGTGGCGCTGTGTGGCGTGTTCCAATATTCTCTTAGCAGTGTGCAAATGGCTTGCATAAATGATCCGTTGGTGATAGAACAGACTTGTAGAGTCCTCTTGAGATTGCTCATAAATTTCTCAGCCATTCCATTGGCTTGGGGATGTAAGGGTGTTAACTTTCTGTGCTGGAATCACAGATGTTCTGCGAACATTGCAAAACCATGACCACTGAAGGGCGGCCCATTGTCTGATTTTACGTTCGTGGGGATTCCATAGTCTGCAAATGTCTTATCCAGAGCAGGGATGATAGCCTGGGTGCTGGTTGAGTGTACAAGGTGTACTTCTGGGAAACGCGACATTTCATCCACAATGACTAGCACATATTTTCCGTTCACTAGGGGTCCAAACATGTCTACGGCCACCTCATTCCATACCTGTCGGGGCATGTCAGACGGCCTTAACGGTGCAGGGAATGTTCTCGGAGCCACTGCTTGGCATGCGAGGCACTTGCTTAAGAGACTTTCCGCTTTCTCATCCATTTTCGGGAACCAAACTTTGGTCCGGAGATGTCTTTTCGTGGATACCACTCCGCGGTGCCCCGCATGTGCTATGTCTAGAACTTGGTTTTGCAAACTGGATGGGATCACCAGTCTGTTTTCTTTGAGAATCAAACCCTCTGGGCATTGAGACAGGGTGTGGTGTATAAGTTTGAATGTGCGCAATTGAGATTCCTCTTGGGAAGATAGGCCCGCCTTGTCCCGGTCTTTTATGTGCCATCGGCCTGATTGTATGCACTCCTTCACGATTTGTAGGAGTTTGTCTTCGCTGGTAGCTTCCACTAGTTGGGCTGTGGAAATGTGCTTCGGGAGAGCGTTCTCAACGAGATAGTTGACGTATTGATTTGCTTTAACGGAGTGACGCTCTTCTTGAGCGGGCAGAGGGTATCTGGACAGGAAATCCGCTGGATTATTATCTTTGCCTGGCCTGTGAATGATTGTAAATGAGGACTCCTGTAGTCGTAATCCGAGGTGGCATTTTAGCCGTGGGCTTGCCGTAGATCGTGGTGAGCGACTGGTGGTCCGTGACGACGGTGAAAGGGCGTCCATCCAGAAAGAGATGGCAATGTTCGCACGCCCACACGACTGCCAGGCTTTCTTTTTCAGGTTGAGAATAGGCACACTCGGCGGGTGACAGGCTTCGGCTTGCATAAGCCACTATGCATTTTGGTGAAGTTGGTGAAGCTCTGGGTCTGGATTGGGCCAGGATGGCTCCAAGGCCGACTCGCGTACACTGTCAGTTCAGTGTCATATGCAGGATCGTAGTAAGCCATGCACGAGGCTGATGCGATGCGACGCTTGATCTCTTGCAATGCTTCTTCGCATTCTGGGGTCCACTGGTAGTCTCGATCTTTTCCTATGAGGAGCCTTAGTGGTGTGCTCACTGATGCAAAATCTTGAATGCACCGAGTGCAGTAGCTGGCCATCCCTAGGAATGAGCGTATGGCTGATGGAGACGTGAGAGTAGGGGCGTCCACCAGCGCTTGCACCTTCTCAGGATCTAGGCGCATGCCTTTGTTCGAAAATATATGTCCAAAGAATTTCAATGTTGTTTTGCTAATTTCCCATTTTTCAGGGTTAAGAGTGAGGTGGGCGTTTTCTAGTGCCATGCAGACTCTTCTCAAAGTGTCATCGTGACTTTCTTGTGATGCGCCGAAAATGAGAATGTCGTCGCTATAATTTTGACATTGGGGAATATTCTTGATTATTTGATGAACCTCGTTCTGGGAGATTTCAGCAGCCGAAGATACTCAGAAGCTTAATCTTTTATACCTGAACAGTCCTAGGTGTGTTGAGAAAGTTGTGATATATCTTGATGAGGGATGAAGTTCAAGTTCATGGTAACCTTTGTTTAGATCAAGCTTTGAGAACACGGTCACCCCATGTAATAGATGCATCATGTCAGTCATGCACGGGGCTAGGTGTTGTTCCCTTTCAATGGCCACATTTGGGGCACGCATGTCTACACAGCTGCGTATGCTTGATTTGTGGTCTCTTTTGGGTACCGCTACTATCGGAGAGACCCACAGTGTTGAACCGGATGCTGGCTCTATAATGTCCTGTTGTAGCAATGACTATTTCATCCTCAACCTGTCGCTGTATGTTAAGCGGGATGCCGCTATAATGTTGAGCAATCGGTGGTACATGCGGGTTCATGTGTAGCTTGATTTGCCGGTCTTTTAGACGTCCCAGGCCTTTGAAGAGAGATGGGAACATCTTTCGAATCAAATCTGTTGCGCTAGAAGTATAGGCGGACATAATTTGGTACATGATGTTGATTAGCCCCATTTGTATGGCTGTGCGGAAGCTCAGTATGCTTCCACCTGGGACTTCCCCTTTGATCACGTAGATTTGTACTTTTTGGCTTTGATTTTTGTATTGGCAATTTGCAGTGAACATGCTTTTGCAGTCTAGCGGTTTGTTGGAGCCATACGGATATATCAATGTGTCAGCTTTCCGTAGCTCTTTCTTCACCTCAAGTGTTTTGTATACTATGTCGCTTATGACATTGACGGTGGCCCCCGTATCGATTAAGAATTCAAAATTTTGTCCATCGAGTTGCAGCAGCAGTGTTGGGCTATATTCAGCAACCATGTTGTTTCCCATGGCATGTACATATGCACGTTTCCTCTCTCCACTGGAAGATGACGACCTGGCCGTTCCTCTTTCTTGCGGTGATTCATCCAGGTACCTGATTCTTTGTCTTGGCTGGCGGTGCTGAGAGTGGTGTCTACTTTTGCGATGACTGGATGTGTCTCTTCTTCTTCACGCCACCGAGTGGATGGCACGTGCTCCATTGACGAGCTACGTGAGCGCCGCCTGCTGGGCGCAGACGATTGGCTTGCGTGTTTGTGCGGGCTTTCCCGCCGTGGCCTTTGGCCATCTTGTCTGCAAGACTCTCTGTGGGGCTCAGCACTCTGATAGAATATAACATTTTTGCACACCGACTGAAAATGGTGCTCACCCCCACATTTGTCGCACTGGTGACCTATTGCAGGACATGGTCCTGTGTGGGGAAACCGAAAACCGCATCTGTAGCATTTCTTTTGTTCTGATGAGTCGGCGTGAGTGCGAATGGGACATACTTGTGCTGCATTGGCCGATTTCCTGTAGACGACCAAAGGGCACAATATAGCAGTCTAAATGGTCTGTAGACGACCAAAGCACAATACAGCAGTCTAGATGGTCTGTAGACGACCAAAGGGCACAATACATCAATCTAGAAGGTCTGTAGACGACTAGTGTTAGAGACTGGGAGCACATTTCAATAGAATCGGTTAGGATTATAAGCATACAGTAGTGTCTCCGGTGCTGGCGTGTACTTACAGTACGTTTTCATTGTCCGGGTGGTAGTCTATCGGTTGGAGAGTGGAACAATTGTGAAGGGGGGTGGCCACGCCGCGCTTCCATGCGCGTAACAGGCGCAGGAACAGGCCTTTGTGTGGCCTTAGTGCTGGCCACCGGCGGTTCCGCCTACCGGCGGATGGATGCAGGTTTAAACTGCATCAAGCAAGGATCAGCCTCGCTTTCGTGCCGCGCGGCGCCCGGCATGCGGGAGTCAGGCACCTTTAGAGACAGGGTCAGGCAGGCCCTTCGGCGATGGTGCTGCATGCACTCCGTGTGCGTGGGCAGCTTCAGGGATGGGAGGGGGGGCTCCTGCCCCCTACCCTCGGCGAGGCTTACAGGAATGGGGCACAGGCGCAGGAACAGGCCTTTGTGTGGCCTTAGTGCTGGCCACTGGCGGTTCCGCCTACCGGCGGATGGATGCAGGTTTAAACTGCATCAAGCGAGGATCAGCCTCGCTTTCGTGCCGCGCGGCGCCCGGCATGCGGGAGTCAGGCACTTTTAGAGACAGGGTCAGGCAGGCCCTTCGGCGATGGTGCTGCATGCACTCCGTGTGCGTGGGCAGCTTCAGGGATGGGAGGCGGGGCTCCTGCCCTCTACCCTCGGCGAGGCTTACAGGAATGGGGCACAGGCGCAGGAACAGGCCTACTTGAATCTGGCATGGTTTGGCTTCTCTCCTCTGGTCGAAGTAGGTTTTCATTTTCACCTTGCTCACCTTGTCACTGGCTCGTGCATCTTCAACGATGGTGGTGGGTGGACGGACATGGGGGTTGTGCGGTAGTCTTGTCCGTATGATTCGGCCAAACATTAGGGTGGACGGGCATTCACCGGTGGCGCTGTGTGGCGTGTTCCAATATTCTCTTAGCAGTGTGCAAATGGCTTGCATAAATGATCCGTTGGTGATAGAACAGACTTGTAGAGTCCTCTTGAGATTGCTCATAAATTTCTCAGCCATTCCATTGGCTTGGGGATGTAAGGGTGTTAACTTTCTGTGCTGGAATCACAGATGTTCTGCGAACATTGCAAAACCATGACCACTGAAGGGCGGCCCATTGTCTGATTTTACGTTCGTGGGGATTCCATAGTCTGCAAATGTCTTATCCAGAGCAGGGATGATAGCCTGGGTGCTGGTTGAGTGTACAAGGTGTACTTCTGGGAAACGCGACATTTCATCCACAATGACTAGCACATATTTTCCGTTCACTAGGGGTCCAAACATGTCTACGGCCACCTCATTCCATACCTGTCGGGGCATGTCAGACGGCCTTAACGGTGCAGGGAATGTTCTCGGAGCCACTGCTTGGCATGCGAGGCACTTGCTTAAGAGACTTTCCGCTTTCTCATCCATTTTCGGGAACCAAACTTTGGTCCGGAGATGTCTTTTCGTGGATACCACTCCGCGGTGCCCCGCATGTGCTATGTCTAGAACTTGGTTTTGCAAACTGGATGGGATCACCAGTCTGTTTTCTTTGAGAATCAAACCCTCTGGGCATTGAGACAGGGTGTGGTGTATAAGTTTGAATGTGCGCAATTGAGATTCCTCTTGGGAAGATAGGCCCGCCTTGTCCCGGTCTTTTATGTGCCATCGGCCTGATTGTATGCACTCCTTCACGATTTGTAGGAGTTTGTCTTCGCTGGTAGCTTCCACTAGTTGGGCTGTGGAAATGTGCTTCGGGAGAGCGTTCTCAACGAGATAGTTGACGTATTGATTTGCTTTAACGGAGTGACGCTCTTCTTGAGCGGGCAGAGGGTATCTGGACAGGAAATCCGCTGGATTATTATCTTTGCCTGGCCTGTGAATGATTGTAAATGAGGACTCCTGTAGTCGTAATCCGAGGTGGCATTTTAGCCGTGGGCTTGCCGTAGATCGTGGTGAGCGACTGGTGGTCCGTGACGACGGTGAAAGGGCGTCCATCCAGAAAGAGATGGCAATGTTCGCACGCCCACACGACTGCCAGGCTTTCTTTTTCAGGTTGAGAATAGGCACACTCGGCGGGTGACAGGCTTCGGCTTGCATAAGCCACTATGCATTTTGGTGAAGTTGGTGAAGCTCTGGGTCTGGATTGGGCCAGGATGGCTCCAAGGCCGACTCGCGTACACTGTCAGTTCAGTGTCATATGCAGGATCGTAGTAAGCCATGCACGAGGCTGATGCGATGCGACGCTTGATCTCTTGCAATGCTTCTTCGCATTCTGGGGTCCACTGGTAGTCTCGATCTTTTCCTATGAGGAGCCTTAGTGGTGTGCTCACTGATGCAAAATCTTGAATGCACCGAGTGCAGTAGCTGGCCATCCCTAGGAATGAGCGTATGGCTGATGGAGACGTGAGAGTAGGGGCGTCCACCAGCGCTTGCACCTTCTCAGGATCTAGGCGCATGCCTTTGTTCGAAAATATATGTCCAAAGAATTTCAATGTTGTTTTGCTAATTTCCCATTTTTCAGGGTTAAGAGTGAGGTGGGCGTTTTCTAGTGCCATGCAGACTCTTCTCAAAGTGTCATCGTGACTTTCTTGTGATGCGCCGAAAATGAGAATGTCGTCGCTATAATTTTGACATTGGGGAATATTCTTGATTATTTGATGAACCTCGTTCTGGGAGATTTCAGCAGCCGAAGATACTCAGAAGCTTAATCTTTTATACCTGAACAGTCCTAGGTGTGTTGAGAAAGTTGTGATATATCTTGATGAGGGATGAAGTTCAAGTTCATGGTAACCTTTGTTTAGATCAAGCTTTGAGAACACGGTCACCCCATGTAATAGATGCATCATGTCAGTCATGCACGGGGCTAGGTGTTGTTCCCTTTCAATGGCCACATTTGGGGCACGCATGTCTACACAGCTGCGTATGCTTGATTTGTGGTCTCTTTTGGGTACCGCTACTATCGGAGAGACCCACAGTGTTGAACCGGATGCTGGCTCTATAATGTCCTGTTGTAGCAATGACTATTTCATCCTCAACCTGTCGCTGTATGTTAAGCGGGATGCCGCTATAATGTTGAGCAATCGGTGGTACATGCGGGTTCATGTGTAGCTTGATTTGCCGGTCTTTTAGACGTCCCAGGCCTTTGAAGAGAGATGGGAACATCTTTCGAATCAAATCTGTTGCGCTAGAAGTATAGGCGGACATAATTTGGTACATGATGTTGATTAGCCCCATTTGTATGGCTGTGCGGAAGCTCAGTATGCTTCCACCTGGGACTTCCCCTTTGATCACGTAGATTTGTACTTTTTGGCTTTGATTTTTGTATTGGCAATTTGCAGTGAACATGCTTTTGCAGTCTAGCGGTTTGTTGGAGCCATACGGATATATCAATGTGTCAGCTTTCCGTAGCTCTTTCTTCACCTCAAGTGTTTTGTATACTATGTCGCTTATGACATTGACGGTGGCCCCCGTATCGATTAAGAATTCAAAATTTTGTCCATCGAGTTGCAGCAGCAGTGTTGGGCTATATTCAGCAACCATGTTGTTTCCCATGGCATGTACATATGCACGTTTCCTCTCTCCACTGGAAGATGACGACCTGGCCGTTCCTCTTTCTTGCGGTGATTCATCCAGGTACCTGATTCTTTGTCTTGGCTGGCGGTGCTGAGAGTGGTGTCTACTTTTGCGATGACTGGATGTGTCTCTTCTTCTTCACGCCACCGAGTGGATGGCACGTGCTCCATTGACGAGCTACGTGAGCGCCGCCTGCTGGGCGCAGACGATTGGCTTGCGTGTTTGTGCGGGCTTTCCCGCCGTGGCCTTTGGCCATCTTGTCTGCAAGACTCTCTGTGGGGCTCAGCACTCTGATAGAATATAACATTTTTGCACACCGACTGAAAATGGTGCTCACCCCCACATTTGTCGCACTGGTGACCTATTGCAGGACATGGTCCTGTGTGGGGAAACCGAAAACCGCATCTGTAGCATTTCTTTTGTTCTGATGAGTCGGCGTGAGTGCGAATGGGACATACTTGTGCTGCATTGGCCGTTTGCGTGATGGTGATGTTTCCTAGCGACTCAGTTTGTAGTGTTAATGCAGCGTCAGCTCTTGCTATTTGCAGGATTTCTTCTAGTGTCCTACTTTTCTGGAGTAATTTTTTGTGAAATTCGGGGGACCACACCCGGCAATGGCTTGTGATTTGAGGGCCTCGTCTGTGGAGTATTTGTCAAAGTCACAATATTTGGCTCTTTTTCTCAATCTCATGACAAAATTATCCATGCTTTCACATTTATCTTGTATGGTCGTGTGAAATATATGTCTCTCATAGTCAACATTTCTTAAAGGTGCAAAGTAAGTATTCAAGGAGTCGATGATGCCTTGAATGAGTCAGTGCTAGAATCAGGCATTTCAAATACTATGTCACGTACCGTAGGGCCCAATGAAGGCAGCAAAATGGCTCTTAGGCGACGTTCCTCCCTCACTCCAGAGGGGTCGATGTAGATATGCAGTTCTTTTAGCCATCTGGCCCATCTGGGAGCCAGGCTGTTCGTGTCAGACATGTCGAAGTGTGGCTTGGCTTGTAATTGAAGTGACTCAGAGTTACCTTCCTCTTTGTTGCTGGCAGGCCTAGGGGTGGAGCTGGCCTGGGGGCTTTGGATGCAACTATCCGCAGCACCTTCCGACATGGTTGCAGCCACGTGTCGTTGGCTGTGTCGCGATGCTTTCTGGGGCAGGCCTCTCCCTGCAGATCAGCGCGGCCTGTGCTGTCTATGGGAAGTCGAGTCGTCATGGAGTCCATGTGGTTTTACTGGCAGCGTTCGCGGAGGAATTAGCGTTTTCTCCTTGGCGGTGAAATCCTTGAAGTTCACCATGCTATGTGGCTGCGGATGCGGCCCTCGCACCTCGCAGTGGCACGGTTTAGTGGGTTCGACTGAGCGTGACAACTCAGTTGAAGATCCTCGTCGCCATGGTTATATCCCGACGGAGGTCGGGTGCAGCAATAAAACAATATGTCAGAGCAAATGAAACAAACACAATAATACGTGGGAGCCGGTCAAGTAGCTTCTTATCTCTTTAATCATCGGCGCAAGAACTCTTCCTGCATACTGTGGGTCACAGCCCACAACAAAAGAACAACAATAGAAATGGCACTTGGCTCCCATTCAAACAGGGTCATTGACATGGATGAGGACACAACAGGTCGCATCATGGTTTCGAAAAACTACAGAATGTGGCTCCTTGTATACTTCTTTCATCTTGTGCCCTGACCTTTTGTTAATTTCATAGTCTATTATGTTACAAGCTACAGCAGTGGCACTTAATGTTCCGTGCACTTGACGGCCAGATACATCATTAGAAAGGAGATTCCCACCCCGGCCGCTGCATAGGCATTAGGCAATTTTTCAGCACCCGCTAGGTGTCAGGTGGCGCGCAAGTTAAATCAACTCGTTCGCAGCCCACTTTTGTATTCTTGGGAATCTCTGAGGGACATAATTCCTGAGGAGGAGTTTGTAAATCTCGAGGCATGGGGACTCTAGCGCCCGGTGCACAGAATTAACGTATGTCAGCCATTGGTGAAAAAGAACAAGTATTTAAGGCAGCCTTATAGCTGCGAGACAAATGAATAAAGTGCATTGAAGATTTTGGAGTAATCAGCACGGCAGCAGCAGCATAGGCTGCAATTTCATTAGAGGCCAGCATGCCAAGAGTGAGCAAAAATGGCAACAGTGAAGCGTAGCAACAAGGAGCAAATACAACGGATTAGAGACTTAGAATCACCTTCTAACGTTACTGCACCAAATATTAATAAAAAAAGAACACAAGACAATGGGGCACAACGAACAATAAGAGAAACATAACTCACACTCCCACTGCCACCACTTATAAAATACACTTCCAAAATGCGCCCACGCAAAATGTGCGCAGCACAGTGTTCAAGTAGAATTCTGAGAAAGTGGGCGGGGCTTGCAGGCTATTAAGTCTAAAACAGGACAAAAAGCAATAAAACAAGATTAATATATACTAAATTAAACTGTTATAAGAGTAAATAGGTGGCTGGAGGTATCTTGTATAGTCCTTGTTTAAAGTCCATACCAGTAAGGTATATTTCCAAGGAAAAGGACAGGAATCCATGCCAGCATGCCTCCAAAGCCGACAGCACTTATAAAATGCACTTCCAAAATGCGCACGTGCAAAATGCACACGCCCCAGTGTTTAGAATTCTGGGAAGGTGGGCGGGGCAGGTTATTAAATCAATAAGGTATATTTCCAAGGAAAAGAGCAGGAATCCACGCCAGCATGCCTCCACAGCCGACAGCACTTATAAAATGGACTTCAGAAGATATTGAAGCTTGAGTTACAGTGGAACTTTAAAATTAAACAGAAAGGAATATTGATACCAACTTGTGTGAATGCTACAAACTGCAGGAGCAAATACCCCAAAGCATAAATAACTCAACTATGGAAATTAACATGAAGGATACTTTCTTTTGAACTGTGTTGCTTAACCAAACTACATCTTGGGGAAGGGAACCCTTGAGATTTGAGTCATTTGCTGTTGTGAGTACGGAGTCTCAAGGTTCCCTGGTGTTTGAACTGTGTTGAACTTGGGGAAGGGAACCCAGAGTATTGGGTAAGACTATAACACCTTGAATTCAAGGAAGGTAAATTTGAGACTTTGTGGAACTGTTTTGCACTTGGGGAAGGGAGGTGAAAGGAAGCTGTGAGCTGTAAGAAGCAGAGAACTTTATTATGTTGGACATATCCTTTTGGTTGCTGACATCCCTATGCATTGTATAGGTTAGTTGTGAGGGCAAGTATAGGTTTTAGACACAGAAAGGTTCTTAAATTGAACTCTTTTACTCAGACTTTCCCTAGTTTCATTTATGTGGGGAAATCCCAACTTAGCATAGGGAAAGTTAGGCCTTTTTCCATCCTGACATTTAAGTTATGATATGATATGATATTTTATTAATATTGCGCTCATACACAGGTGTTTCAGAGCGCGACCAGGCAAAGGGAGGGGAACAGGGGAGAGAACAAACAACGATCTTACTAGGCCCAGTGACATTGGGAACGTGCAAGTGCATGGGGAATGGAAAAGTGGGGAAAGTGCATGGGAGGGGGAGAAATTGGAAAGTGCAGAGCATAAGAGAGGAAAAGATAAATAATAAGTAAATAAATAAATACAGTGATCCAAAACAGTGATAGTGCAGCCTGTGAGGGCCAAGTGCAAGGTTAGTCAGGTAGGGAGTATCTGATCAGTGCAGACAGAGTGTGGGGGGCTGTATGGGTACAGATACAGGCCCCAGTGCAAGGGGTGGCTAGGTGGCAGTGCAGGAGGGTGGCAGGGTGAGCAGGTACCTGGGCCCAATGGGCAGAGGGTCGCCGAGTGCAGCATTGCTGAGAGAGAAAGCAGATCAGCAGGGGAGAAGAGGGGCAAAGGCAGAGGCTAAAAGGAAGGTCTTGAGGAGCTTCCAGAACCGTATATGGTTCTCCTCAAGTTTCAAGGTGGCAGGTAGGCAGTTCCAGAGGGAGGCCCCCGCAGAAGACAAAGCTCTACCACCAGCTTGTTGCTTTGAAAAACGACTGACCCTGAGGGAGTTGGAGGTAGAGGAGCGAAGGGCTCTAGAGGGGACGTATTTACGGAGGGATAGTTGCAGGTAATTTGGAGCCAGGCCACAGAAAGCCTTGTGGACAATGCAAATGGTTTTAAATGTAATCCTTGCAACCACAGGGAGCCAATGAAGGGATTTCAGAGCTGGAGAGATACGATCCCAGGGCTTGAGGCCAAGGACAAGTCTCGCAGTCCTGTTCTGGATTAATAAAGTGTTTTACTTTAATTCTGAATCTATTGTCTGTGTCTTGCTTCATGATGCATTCACACACTATATTAGTCAGGACTATAGGGCAGAAGAATCAGCACCTGGTTGGATCTTTAAAGGGCTTGGGTGATGAGGATCACTTTGGCCTCCTCCATCGAGGGAGTAATGCGGCCTGAAGAGCGAAACAAGTTGAAATATAAAATGTGGACACATTTGCTCACCTCATCTCCACTTTCTTCCCTCACTTCCAGGTTTACGCAGAGGACACCCAATTTTTCTTAAAACTGCCCCTGTTGCTCTCCTACTTTCTCTACCATTCCTGACTGCATATTTGCTATCCAGTCCTGGTGTGACTCCAATGACCTCTGCCTCAATGCCAGCAAGACTGTGATCCTTCCTATTGGGACTCCCACTCCCATTTTCCTCCCTCCACTCCGGCCACCCTATATGGGCTCTCCCCCTTCGCCTGCTTCTGAAGCCAGAAACCATGGAGTCATCTTCAACTCCTCTCTTTCCTCCCTCACATCTTGGACCTTGCCAAGAAAGCCCATTTTCAACTCCACCTCCTCAGGTGTATCCTTCTTTTCCTTACTTTTCCCCGAGAGCCCAATATCCCTGGAGCTCTGGTACTTTCTAGGCTGGACTACTGCAACAGCCTCTTCCTTAATCTACCCTCTTCCGCCTCCAGCTTGTCCACAATAGGGCTGCAAGACTTACCCTGGGCCACAAGCGCAGGGCCTATCTGTCCAGCCCTAAAATCCATTCGCTGGCTCCCGGTTGCTGCAAGGATCAAATTCGAATCTCTCTGCTCCATCCATAAGGCTGTCTGGGACCCAGGACCAATCTACCTACAACTTGCTCTCACCAAATATCTTGCTTCCAGATCTTTACGGTCCTCCGGCTCCAGCTCCCTGCATGTCAGGTGCTTTTCTAAGCAGTGAGCTGGTGGAAGATTTCGCTCCTCGGGTGGCTCCCTGCTCTGGAACAGCCTCCCTGTTCCTCTCAGTCTTAAGCCGGTCCTCCTCAAATTCTTCCTCTTCACCTCCTCCTTCCCCCTTTCACTCCTGTGCCAATACCCCATAGTCGCTGAGATTGTGGCCTGAGACCCTGTGTGTCCTTCTGGGACCCGGCCTTCCGCCCCATCTCAGCACTTGCCTTTGGGCACCCACTGGCTTGTGTTTTCACAGGCCTGCACTTACTATCGATAGGTGATCACTTTGTACCAAGCGATCTCTGCCAGGCACTTATTGTCGCACACAACTGAATCCTTGGCACTTCCCTCTGTGAAACCCCCAGCACTTACCCCTTCCCTATCCGTTCTCTCTCTCCGTGAACTTGCACATTTGGAAAGCTCACAAGCCCTAGTAGGACCGCCCCTCTCCTGTTCACCAGTTTATTCTATTTGCCTTTGTTCCCATGTTCCCTCCCCTTTGCCCTGTGGGTGCTTTGAAACACAATTTCTTCATGTATGAGCGCTTTACTAATGCACAATAAATAGAATAAATAAAAGAATGGTCAATTTAGGGGCCAAAAGAGACCTACATTTTTTATTTAAAAAAATTGCCTGTTTATCCACCTGGACCTGGGGATTATTAGTTGGTAACTTCTTGATAACCATCCAAACTTCCTCTTCAGTTATTTCTCCCTCAAGACTGTCTCATGTAGCGGGGTTATCATCAATAACTGTACAGTTTTTAGATATTCATCCTGCAAAGTCACTGAGGGGTATCCCGATGTGTATAGGTTTTCATAGAATGTAATAAATTGCCCATTTATGGCCGTTGTGTTGACATTTTTTTACCGTTGTCAGTTAATGCAATTGACTGATCTAGTGCCCCTTTGCTCTGTAAGGGTTGCAGCCAATAACGGGTCCTCTCTGTTGGCTTTAATCTAGTAGGTATCTGGTAATATTATCCCCACACAAATGGTCGCCATACATATAGTCACTGGGAATAGGCAGTGGCTACATTATGTATGGTGACCATTTGTGAGGGGATTGGTGCTGTCCCCTGCTCGCCTTGGAGATAAAAGAAAAAAAAACATTTTAAAAAACAGGTTGCTCTGGTGTCCCCCGCAGGTTCACAGTGATAATGTTGCTGCAAACCACAGCCTTTTTGCAGCGACTTTTTTGCCACAAGACCTTTTTGCTGGGACATTATCACATTGACCCATCTAGTAATGGTGCTTGGTATGCAGTATCGCTTTCTCAGCTCGTCTGGTTCTCAACAGACCCTGTTGACCTGCTGCACCTCGATATGCCTTAGAGTTAGCTCTAGATGGATTGCCTAGCATCGCCTGTTTAAGAATGAGCAATTCCTCCTCCAAGTCTCGCTCCAGAAATCCAAGTTGTGTGTCCCTTTGGGACTTCAGTGCAATTAGTTACCCTCTGGTAACCGCTTTGAAGGCAGCCCACATCATGCCCTCCGAGGTAAGGCAGGATGGGCCATTTGCAAAATATTCCTCCATTACCCCCCTCTTTCTTTTCAGTGATCAAACGATCTTTAAGAAGTTCCGCAGGGAAGCTCCACTTCCACAACTTGCATCTCACTTTCGGGAAGAATAATCCTAGCTTTAATTGGAGCGTGATCATATAAGGACATTGATCTCAACTCCAACTCCTGCAGTCTCGCTAGCTGTGGGGCCGAGATCCATATACAATTTATTCTTGAGAATGACTAGTGAAAGCTTGAATAAAAAGTAAACCCCTTAGTGGGATTTCGTTTCCCTCCATGCATCTCTCAATTTTAGTCTTTCGATAACGCCTCAGACCTACCATGACTTCTATCCAAAGACAGCGACCAGGCCATGTTAAAATCTCCCATAAGGATTATATCCCGTCACCAAATGCTCCAGTTGAGTTAGGATTGATCTGAGAAAATCATCCTGTCGCATATTAGGGGCATATAGTGTAACCAGTGTGAGTCTGAGTGCCATGGCGTAGATTCACAAACAAAAAGTGACCTTCTCCATCCTCCTTTATCTCCCCAATTTGTAAATTCAAGCCATTCCTAAAGCTAGAAGAACCTCGCTTGTCTTGGTCGGGCCTTAGCCTTTACTATTCTTGCGTAGTGTCTAAACCGAATTTTTGACTTGTCAATTTTCCGAACGTGTGCCTCCTTCATGGCAACCATGTCTGCCCCCACCCCTCTAAGATACTGATCCACTTTCTTTCTCTTCAAAGGGGAATTAAGTCCCCTTATGTTCGACGTCAAAAGTAAGAATTATCCACTCATGCAGGACACCTTCACTGGACCCCAGTTTCCCCTTGTCTACCTTAATTCAGTCTTGCCCACTGTTAGGGGCCTTCCCTTTTTAGGTGTATTTATTGCGTGATAGTAGGGAGTTAAACATCCCAGTCCTGAACAAACCCCCCTCCTTCCCTTCCCCAAACAGTACCCCCTGATAAAACAACCTAAAACCCATAACTCGAAACAAACTTGAAATTGTATAGGTCATGGGCAATGCACCCAGAGGCGACGAGTTCCTAACACCCAGTTTTTTACTAAGAAGCCCGTTCTAACCATGAGAGCACTCCCAGGCTCTGCACAGGGATCCGAAAAGAAAGTATGCCTGACCGTTCCATTGGTCTGGCCACCACCCAGTGCTTCAAAAAGATGATTATGGACAGCAGGGGTTGTAAATCTAATACCGATACCCTCCGGAATGCTTGCAAAGATGTCGTATCAGCACAGGGGATTTCTTAGTAAGTGCTTTGTTCTAGGGCCAGCAAGAGTGGACGTAGGAAGAATCATGGCGCATATCATAAGGGGAAGGCAGAGGACTATGTTTCTGTCTTTTCTCTCTTGGCCCCAGTGCAGGTCACAACCAGACCCAGGATTTCTAGCTCACAGTCATTGTCCAAGTCGGAGAGGCATTCCCCCCCACCATTCCCGAGGGGTCTTCAATTTGTAGGAGTTCCAATCCCTTCACCCACCGCAGTGACTCGTTGCTGCGAGCCCTCACAGGTAAAAATAGGACAAAAGGAAAAGTCCAACAGTATTGATCTTCATTCTCGCAAGCTCCAAAACAACAGGCCCCATTTCTTTTCTGTAGGGGGTGCAGCGCTAAGTTCTGAAACAGGTGAACAACTTTGCCATTCACCCGGGGAGTACCTTGACGTCTAGCCGCTAATAAAATAGCCTCTTTCTGTGCGTAAAATGCCAATGCAGTCAGTACCTCTCTTGGTGAGGCATTTGCATCTTTTCTGCGTGGTCCAAGCAGTAGGATTTCTTTTTGTTGCAATTCACTTTTTTTATTGACCACCCCGAATGAAAGCTATAACCTTTGTCAATTAGGTGGGAAGGTCTGCATACATCCAATAATTGGAATTCATCCATCAAAGAGACCAAAACCTTGTGATTCCTGCCTCCCAGACCATGTCTAGACCCACTGCTCCCTTTTAGAATAGGGTTCGTTTCATTGAAATCACTTCCTAAAATGATATTCTGCCCAGTATTCTGTAAGAACTGAACTACGGACCTAAAGAAAAGATCCAACGCCCTCATTATGCCCGTAAACATTACAAATTACAATATCAGAGCCCTACAACTTCAGCTTTGTCGATAAAATGCTTCCCTCCCCATCCTCATCAGAAGAGACTACTATTAAATGGCAGATACTTTATAACTAGAATACAGACGCCACTTGAACATGTAGAAATAGATTAGTAGAAAACCTTGCCCACACATCCCCTCTGTAATTTGTTCACGTCAAATTCAATCACATCCCCTCTGTAATTTGTTCACGTCAAATTCAATCAGGTAGATTTCTTGTAAAAGAGCCACATCTGCCCTCAATTTAAGATCTAACATTCTTTTCCTTTTAGTAGGAGAGTTAATGGCATTAACATTCCAAGAAACCACCCTCAAACATTGCTTACAATGTCCCATCATACCCAGGTCATATCAATCCCAACCTGGAACAAAACTCAAGTGGTCGAGAAGAGAAAAAGAAAGAAAAACAAATGTCCAGTAGGATTAAGCCAGTGGAAACATCCCCCAACAAATCGGCGAAGAGAGCCTGGATTGTAGAGTGTAGGTTTTTGTCGATAATCTCTACAGGTGGATTGCTTACTTAAATGTTAGAACGTTGCAGTCGGCTTTCCAAATCGTCACACTAATTCTAACTTGTGGGATATCCTATTTAAGTACTCAAGTGTCCTTGCGCTGTTTGGGCATCTTCTGAGATATCTTGTAGTGCATTTATGTGTATGTCCGTCCTTTATTCTAACTGTGCCATGGCCCTGATTTTCTCTGTAGTTGGACTGCCTTAAGTCGGCTTGGAGGGATTGAAATTGTTCCTGGAACTTTGTCTTAAAGGTTTCCTGGAACTTTATAAAGCATTGCTGAAGATCCTCGTTAAATTGGACAGGGCCAGGTAGCAGAGACGAATTTCCGGGCAGTGAATGTAAGTGTGCAGAGTTGTTAATGGCTGTCACTTTTATGGCTTGCGTAAGGAAGCCGGCGGTTGAATAGTGCAACGTGCTTCCATTCAGTCAGCCGAAAATTCGGGAACAACACCAAACATAATCAAAGGCCTTTGGCGTGTTGATGCTAAAACACACAACAAGCAGCAGCCACAGCGATGGGGTTACAGCATGGCAGATACAGCACTTAAATCAAGAAGGTTCAAGAGTTTCTTTCTGAATCTAGCGTCCTGACGAAGGTGGTATAAGCAATATAAACCCACTGAAACTGGTAGACTTTAAGGATACGTGTGAACTAAAAAGCACCAGATAAAACAATTGGAAAACGACCTATGGGTGGAGTTTTTCTTTCTCCATCTACATCTCTTTTCTGTTGCCAACGATTCATTTCATTTTCTTTTATTAATTTTTCTCTTTTTCTTTCCTTCTTTCATGAACACAAGAACCCATTTTTGTGTTGAAACTAGAGAGGGAAACCTTCCTGTCATTCACCTAGATAAGTGGGGCTATACACTCAATGCCCCATTGGTGCTGCCCAAAGCCCCCATAACGACGTTGATAGGACACTTAAGGTGTCAACATTTTTTCCATAGCAAACCTACTATATTAAAGTTACCAGGGTTTTCCCAGCCTGACGACGGGAAATATTCACAGCATGTGAATCCATGAAAGATCCAATGCTGGAGAAGTTAGCATCTTTGCAGGGACAGATAGTGATTTGTTGGCATTATCCCATTCAATTAGAGTTCCTCTCTTCACAGTGTTTTCACGCTTTACACTCACCCAGATTAAGGTGCCACAGCTTACTATTGAACCGGCCTCCACCTTGGATGAGCCACCAACAGTGGAAGAGGTTTGTGGTGTGATCTCGTACTTGAAGACAGGGAATCCTCCCAATGGCGGCAGACTCCCATCAGAGTTCTAAAAGGAATTTGGAGATACCCTATCCCCTGTTATACTTAAGGTCTTTGAGGAGGCATATGGCACTGACCGATTGCCGAACAGTATGCAGGAATTCTTGATTGTCGCTGTCCTTAAGCCGGGAAAAGACCAAGATCTATGTGAATCCTATAGACCTCTCTCAATGCTCAACCAGGATGTTAAGATCCTTAGAGCATTGCTGGCAGGGCATCTCACACAAGTTACTAGATGACTAATACATGAAGACCACACTGGCTTTGTTCCCTGGAGGGACACTTCTATGAACATGCGTTGACTGCAACACATTATTGATCAGACCAACTCTCAGGATGTCTGATACGTGGGGGCGTCATTAGACACAATTAAAGCTGTTGATTCGGTTTATTGGGAGTGGATGTAGACGACATTGCAGGGATTTGGGTTTGGAGAGGGTTTTATCAGATGGGTGAAGCTATTGTATTTAGCACCTGTTGCCAGGGTTAGAACTGGAAAACAAGTATCTGTGGCCTGGGACATACAGAGGGGCACCAGGCGAGGTTGCCCACTGTCACCAATGTTATATATACTGGCGCTGGAACAACTGACTGTGTACTCGCGCAGGGAATTTCGGGAGGCATGGATTTGGGCTGTGGATATAGACACCTGATCTCACTTTATGTGGATGATGTTCTTTTATACGTGTGTGAGCCGAAACACAATTTGTCTCTGATCCAAGAGCTGCAGGATAGCTTTGCTGATCTTTTGGGCATATCGTTCAGCAAGGAGAAATCTTGTGAGTTCCCCCTGGCCGGGATGCAGAATGACGACTCCAGAGACTTAGCGGATTTGGGACTAAAATGGGAAGTACAAACTTTTAAATACCTGCATACACACATTTCACACTTGCCGGAGACCATGTATGCATGCAACTGAGTCAGGGCGGTAGACGGAGTGGAGAGATCCATGCGGTTCTGGAACACACTGCTTCAGTCATTGATTGGGCGAGTTGCACTGGTGAAAATGATTTTGCTACCAAGACTACTATACCACTTTGCTAATGCACACTGCTTTATTGCAGCTGGTTCTTTTGGAACTTGGACTCTATGATTAGAAATTTCCTATGGGGTTACAGCACACACAAAATAGGGCTGACCACTTTGCGCATGAAACATGAAGACAGCGGTATGCAGTTACTGTGGTTTGAGCTGTACTACCTGGCGGATCAGCTGCAGCATATAGGTGTATGGTTCGCTGATGACCAGACTGTGGACTCCAGGTTGCTGCTGGAGACTATTAAACCACCAGCAGTGATCACAGAGGCCCTGTGGATCACAAATCAATGCTTGGGGGAAACTGCATATTTTGAGATTGAGTAGGCAAATATGGACTAGAGTGGTGAAAATCCTTAGATTGTAAAACACATACTCTCTGCATGTGCCCTTGGCAGTGGACATGTGCGTAGACACTGATGACCTTAGAGTGGCCAGAAGGTCGGAGGATGTGGGGATTATGCACATGGGGGGATATGTACAAAGATGGTGTATTTAGGGACTTTGAGGATATGGTCAATGACGATGGGTTGCACAAGGGACAATGATTAAGGTATTCAAAGATCGCCAAAATTGCAAAAAAAGTGACCCAATTGGCCAATGGAACCTGAGCCTACCAAACCACTGGCACTATTATACGAGCTTGAAGATGGCTGGGGACCTATATCTAGGATATGTGGTTGTCTGCTGAATGCAGCATGTATTAGGGGGACTAGATTGAGACTCGCATGGGAAGCAGAATTTGGCCAGGAATGAGAGGAGAAGCATTCGGAGTGTGCACTAAATTTTTTCAGTAAGGTCTCCCGGAATGCCAGATTTAGGCTGCTACAGATTAATGTGCTCCACAGGATGTATATGACCCGAGTGGAATTGCTAAAATCGATAAAAATGCACATCCAAATTGCCCATGGTGTGCATGTCTTCCTGTCAATATCCTATATATGTTTTGGAGATGTGTGATTGTGCAGGCGTTTTGGCACAAAATCAAGGTGTCACTGGTGAGGGCAGGTGTGTGCAGATATCAGTGGTCCCCAATGCAATGCTTGTTGGCAATATATCCCCAGTCCAGATACATGTACATATGTAGTTAAGCTTATGATTTGGCCTGCACCATAGCTAAGAGGAGAATAGGGCTGGCTTGTAAGCTGGCAGGAGGACCAAGCTACCAAATATGGTGGAGGGATTTGAAGCTGTGGAGCATGGCCAAAACTTACATAGTAGAGGGCTATGAAGAGAGGCCTTAGAGAACCCAGATAAAATTGAGCCATGGAATGCACTTTTCCTGGTTATGTTTTGCCTGTCGGATGAGAAGCCTCTGTGAACACCTTTCAGGAATAAGCAGATTAGTAACAGATAGGGTTACAGAGTCCCCTTAGATAGCACCTTTAGGCTGGTACTGATGAAAAAATAAATGTTGCGAAGGATGATCACTACCCCCACTGCTGAATGAGATTTATTTTTATGTAAACAACCCTTTACCTCTTCAACAATGTCATATCGAGATAATCAATGATTGATGCCTAGTTTCTGTTGTTCACTCTGTAATTGGTGCTATGATTTGTTATGGCTTACTTTACTGTACTGATGTGCACCTACCAATAAACAGATTTAGATAAAATAAACAGATTCTTTACTTCCTACAGGCATGCAATGCAAGTTGGAGAACAGTTCCATATCATCAAGTGGCAAACATGCTGACCATGCCTCTGTATGCTAAAGTGCGGCTTTTTTATCCAGTACACTACATTTTCGACTGAGCAGGACTTGGGTGGATCGAGCAATGCCATGGTGACCAATAGGTCGTAGGGAGAGAAACCGCTTCTCTTGAAATGTACATCATCCCGTACCCCATTGATACATGACTAACACTTCACATGAAAGATACTCAAGGCTGTCCAGGTGTGCTGTTATCTGGAGAAAATTTCATTGATGTAGCAGACAAACCTGGATAGGATGACTGGTAGGACATTGGATAGAAAGGAACTATGAAACTTGCATCATTTGTGATACGGTATCTACGATCACTCTTCTCTGGTGAGGATTATCAATGGTGATGTTTTTGCAAGCAGGATTGGGGTGACTAAATGCTTGCAACCTAGAGGTGACCATAACTGACCCCTTATCATACAACATATATAGGAAACTGGAGTAAACCATTACATCATTTGACCAACTCTGAACATGAATACATCTTCAAAACCAGAAAAGATCATTAATATCAAACATTTCCACCAAACTGATAATGCGCAGACATACAAAAAACAGATTTATTCAAAGTCCAGATAAAAACTGCATTACATCACACGATCTAAGTTCATATTCATATAAACTACTCCAAGTCATAAGGATTGTCCAAACAGCAGGCTCACTTTTACAGGACCCTGGTGACAACTAGACACATGTAGAAATGCATTTATATTTCGTTCGTTTATGGTAAGGTGTAATTTTCACTACCCTTTCATGGTGGTACAAAGTAATGTCCAGGAAAATAATAATGTCTTGCTCACTATTAAAGAAAGCAAACTGCAAGTGGGTACCTTGAGAATTCAGCCAATTAACAAAATGTTCTCCTCTGTTCTTATGTCCCTTCCAAATCAAAATAATGTCTATAGAACTGTAACATTTCACAATATTGCTTTCCTTTAAAGGATTCCCAGTAAATATAATTCTTTCTTCAAAATTGACACACACATTTGTTGTCATAGGGGCAATTGTGGTGCCCATAGCTGTGCCTTGTATCTGCTGGTATAAGTACTTTGAAATTGAAAAATAAAAAAAGCGTTGAAATGAGAGATGGAAGGAAAACCATCTTGGAAAATATGGAAATGAGATAGTGTATATTAAAGATAAAGATAGTGTTATGTACTGTTTTTTGGGTCTAATAAACATGTTAATAGCATAAGTGATGGTATTTTAAATTGAATGAATTAAATTGATTAAATTGTGAATTTTTGTTATTTTATGAATATGAAATTAGATGTCTGGATATAATACTGTTTTATCTTAACTTTAAATACATAGGTGTTTTGTGTTTATGCATTATCGGTTTGATATTAATGATGTCTTCTAGTTTTAAAGATGGATTTATATTCATGGTTGGTAAAATGATGTAGGGGTTTACTCCACAGTTTCCGATCCATGTTGTCAAGATGTTAGCCGGTTGGAACTCTGGTTTTTAAACTGGCGACAAACAAATTATGGGGGTAATTTGAGACAGTCAGCGTGCAGAATATGGGCACCCTTAGTGAGACTCAAAAAGTGGCTATATGGGAGTGTTTGGGGGACATACCCTGGACAGTAAAAAAAAAAAAAAAAAATTAAAGGAAACACAAAAATCCATAATGGGTACAGACTACATACCCAGCTGCCAAAAGAAAGTACAGCAGGGAGGAGAATCGGTTTAGGGAGCAGCTGAAAGTAGCAAATGTGGACCAAGTTGAAGTATTATAGCAGGCGCTCCCAGGGTAGGGCATACAAGTCTGTGGACAAGGCAGTAAATCTTTCGGCATGGCTACAAAAAAAGCAAGGAGATGGTTTATATGCAGATACGAACCTGAACACACAAGGGGGAAACCCATATAAAAACTTAAGTAGTGGAAGTATTTGCAGAACACTGAGGAACTATCTAGACCATGGGCCGATGTGGCACAGGATAGCCTTGATAAATTTATCAGGGATATCAGTCATAGGGTTTTTGGAAACCATAAGTGCTTGTCACAGCCCACCAATCCCCTCTCCAAAATCAGTATTTTATTTAGTTATAGCAGTACAAAAACAACAATAAGGGAATTCGCTAGACATGAATCAGATACTATTCGAGCTCTGGAGGCTTTGTTCCAAGAGCTGTATTCCAACTATGCTGGAGACTTTCAAAGTGGCTAATCAGAAGGAGAGGCTACCTCCATGGATTACAAGAGTAGTTCCCCAAAAAGGGCCCATTTCCTGATCAACTGGCTTCATGTAGACCAATTTCCCCGATTAATATTGACACAAAGTGTTGGCCAATGTACTGGCAAATAAAATGAACAACCTGATCTCTAAGCTAGTCCACTCAGTCAAAAAAAGGTTTGCGCTAGGAAGGTCGACATGATTGAATCTTAAGACACTACACATTCTGTAATGGAAGTTCATGTTTAGGAGTCCGACCAAAAAGGGGATGGTAAGACTCCTATACTTGTGTCAAAGTGCATGAACAGTTATTGAGAATGTTTCAAGTGCACCGTGAATATGGTTAGGTGGGTTGCCAATTGACTCCCACCCTTTCTACTCCATGGAACACTGGCAGATTGGCTGTGATTGTGAAGCAGTTTCTCAACAAACACTAAATCGAGCATAACGTTTCAAGATATTTTTTTTAATACAAGGTATGACAGATGGTCTGTGTCTCCCAATTTTGCCTCGTCATTGGCAACACTCTTTTTACTCCCAAACTCACACTGATCTGGGAACTTCAGTTTCATGTTCCAGCAGATGCTGGGTTTCTTCATGATCAAGTGGGTCTGGTAACTTGGACTTTGAACGCTTGGCACATGATTTTTTTCTCTCAAACGAGTCTCAAAATGTGTATTTCTATTCAGAGTAAGCCATGCTTATCCTCACCATCTTCTTTGAAATAACAGGGAACTAGTACTCTACACTCACAACTGTCCATCTCTCAAGTTTATACAGGAACTTGGCACTTAAATTCCCAGAATTCAATCTTATAATACCTTAATGCAGTGTTACGTCAGCTCAATGATGTACACAACCAATTATCTGTGGGATCTTGGAATTCAGACTTCAATTCCCATAATGCTCGGATCCTCAGAGAAACAAGACGATGCAGAGCAACACAGGTTCGATCCCAGTGTCTGCGCTTAGAAACCTCTGGGTATTAAGCGTGTCATAAATAACCAATTATAAATTATAAATGCAGTGTTTCTCTGCTGAAGATGCCAGGCATTCGTATTTCCCCCCTAGACTGGCTCGGAGGTTTGAACTCGTCGGCTTCTTTCTCTACTGCAGCTCACAGACTTCTTGCATTGTTAGAATTCTACCTCCACCAGCGGAGGACTAAGTCACAGGACATTCGTCCAGTTTGAATTACCAGAGGAGGTTTGGTCACATGCTTCAATGGGTGGTAAGGCAGTCGAGCACAGTTGAGGAATTTCCCATTATTGTAGGGTTTCTGGCAGTCATGGGAGGCGGGGACTGAGAATACAGGGCATCCATTTATCTGCCCAAACTACTTTAAATGATTGATGTGTGGTTGTGATTAAACGCTGAATAAACAGAAGTCAGTGGTTTTCCCCAAAGGTAGTGTGAAGGACTTAATCACTTGTGAATAACCTGTGAATATTAAGTCAAATTATGTTTAAGACTTGGTTATCCAAACTAGGAGATGCAGGGACAGTTTTATTATAAATAATTATATGATATTTTATTTATATTGCATTCGTACACAAGTGTTTCAGCGCGCGACTAAGCAAAGGAAGGGGAACAAGGGAGAACAAGAACAAAAACAACAATCTTACTAGGCCCAGTGACATTAATAACGTGCAAGTAAAGGGAAAAGGGTAAAGTGTGTGGAAGGGGGAGAAGTGGAAAGCGCAGAACAGAGGAGAGAAAAGAATCAATAAGTGGAATAAATAAATATAGGCAATTAAAAAGTGGTAGTGCAGTCAGCAAGTGTATGATTAGTCAGATAGGTATATCTGATAAGTGCAGAAGAAAAGTGGGGATTGTATCGGTACAGATACAGATCCCAGTGCAAGGGGTGGCCCGGAGGCAGTGCAGGAGGGAGGCAGGGTGAGCAGGTACCTGGGCCCGAAGGACAGAGGGTGGCCAGGTGCACAGTGCCAAGAAAGAAATCAGATTAGCAGGGGAGAAGAGGGGCAAAGGCAGAAGAGAAGAGGCAGGTCTTGAGGTGCTTCTGGAACTGGAGATGGTTCTCCTCAAGTTTCAAGGTGGCCGGGAGGCTGTTCCAAAGGGAGGCCCCAGCCGAAGACCAAGATCTACCCCCAGCTTGTTTCTTTGAAAAACGACTGAGCCTGAGGGAATTTGAAGTAGAGGAGCGAAGGGCTCGGGAGGGGAGGTATTTTTGGAGGGATAGTTGAAGGTATTTTGCACCCAGGCCCCAGAAAGCCTTGTGGACAATGCAGAGAGTTTTAAATATAATCCTTACATCCCCTGGGAGACAATGGAGTGAGTTCAGAGCTTGAGAGATACGATCCCAGGGCTTGAGGCCAAGGACAAGTCTTGCAGTCTGGTTCTGGATTAGTTGTAGAGGGCTGAGAGTGGAGGCAGGTAGATTTAGAAAGATTCTGTTACAGTAGTCCAACCTAGAGAGAACCAGAGCTTGGGAGACAGTGAGCTTCTGAGGGCAGGAGAGGAAAGGCAGAGTACCTCTGAGGAGGTGAAGTACGATGTTTGACTTTTTAGAGATATCAGAGATGTGGGCGGAGAAGGAAAGTTTGGAGTTAAAGATGACCCCAAGGTTCTTAGCCTCACAGCTAGGGGTAGGAGGGCCAAGGGAGGCCGGCCTGAGAGTGAGGGGAAAGGATGGTGAAGGTGTACCCAATGAGGAGGATCTCAGTCTTGTTGGCATTTAGACAAAGATCATTGGCAGTACACACATTTTGAATGGCAATTAGGCAATCAGAGATGAGGGAGGGAGAGGAGGTGTCCGAGGGCAGCCTGAAAATGAGTTGAGTGTCAACAGCATAGCACAGAAAGTTCAAGCAGAAAATGGAAATGCAGTAGGCGAGAGTTGCCAGGTATTGGTTGAAAAGCCAGGGCGAGAGGTGATACACAGGTTGTCATGGAGACGGTTGAGCAGGGTGGTATGGTTGACCATGTCAAAGGCAGAGGAGAGATTGAGTAGGATGAGGACAGAGGGAATGTTAGAGTCAAGGTTAGGGAGCAGATCTTCACGGATGTTCAGGAGAGTAGTTTCCGTGCTTCTGGCAGCTCTGAAGCCAGATTGGTGCCAACAGAATCGGAATGAAGGTTAAGTTAAAAACCCCTAGAGGGGGGAAATTCTCCAAGAATGTTAAACAGTGATCCAGATGTCATCTTGACATAATGGGCAGAGCTTCCATTTGTGAGATTAGTACTTAAGGAGCAGCTAGAGGCATTTCTGAATTCCCAATACTCAATGCCTATGCGGAGTACCACACACTACAATGCTTGTTATGGAGAGAGAACGCCCCAATAACAGCATTGCCAATGCTTTACATGTCTGTTGGGGCTGAGGAGGGCCTTGGTGTCCCACATATCCTTGCAGATACTACAGGCAAAATACCTCCCAGTGGTAAACAATGGGAAACATGCCACAGTCGGAACGTGCCTTACAACTGGACTGCGAGGAGGCAGCGAGTGGTCTGCACCGGGTGTCTACTACTGGTGGCTGATTTGACTGTGCGCAGAATAAGGAGGATGAAACAAGCCAAGATGTGACAGAAAGGGAGCATTATTCAGAATACCCAGTTAGGAATGGATAACCCACTGATATGAAGCCACTAAATGACAATCAACAGGCAAAACATGACAGAGTGCTGACAGAGTTACTTACACCTGAGGCATGCTCCATGTACACGGACTCCATTCACGAGCAAGACCCCCGACCCTTAAAACCAACATTCTGCACAAACTACAATTCAAACTAGCTTCATTGGCTACAGGGCATTTTCGTCCATTACACAAAACGCCTCTTAGTAGGTACGAGATCGGAGAGGCCTGCAAGTGTTTTTGTGGCTGAAGTGTTGGGGAACAATTCCAGAGACCCAAAGGGGTTTCAATTGCCACAAAACAGACTGTCCTAAATCAAATATCTCACGTGGTGTATAACTATTGACAGAACTATAAAACTGGTATAACAGACACCTAATGTGTGCGTGTGATTCACTATGAACGTTGATAACGTTTGTTATACAATATGGAGCTGCCCACAAATTCAAAAATACTGTATGGAGGAATTTGACCATATGCCATACATGAATGCCATCTAGTAGAACAAGAGCAAAGTACTAGTTGCCAGCCAGTTTAATTACAATAACCCTTTTAGTAATCTGGAAATAGATTGAAATGTTAAAACCTTGGCAGAACTAGCTATGATAACAGCTAAGGTAGCTACTGCAAGAAGAACATGGGCTATCCCATCTAGTCCAGATCTTGGACTATAGAGAACATAGGGAGAATGCATGAAACTTGATAAACCAGAAAAAGAGTAATCATGTAGATATTTGAGAAGATATGGGCTCAATGGGTGGACTCGGGCCTGATTGGTGAAAAGTAAAATGAGCATTGGCAAAGCCAACAGTTTTTGCTTTTATATAGGCATAGGAAAGGCATTTCCAGCCACTGCCATAATGGTACCATCTGACCATAAGATGGCAACAGATGGCAAATGGTGTTAGCACCTTAGTAAATTATGAAAGTGCCTGGCAAATGGCTTTGTCAATGCTTGTTACTAACATGAATTCAAAAGAAGAAACAGATGCAGTTACATGCAAAGTAATTATAGATCAAGTGCTTGGAGGCACACTTGGATGAGACAATTTATTACACCTGCAGCTGGTTAAAAGTTACAAGTATGCCATTATCTAATAGAAGACTTCTTAGAAATAACAAAGGCTTCCCCTTCAGTTAAGCTGAACTTTATTTCAGCCATTGAAAATAGCCATACAAATATCATTCAGAACATAATGACAAACCTTCAAAAACCCTAATACACATTTACACAAAATAACAAAATACTTTGTGGCATTGAGGTGCGACTATGTGTACTTGGAGCCCAGAGTACATATTGTAAAACAGCCCTCCCATGACCAGGATTAGCTGCAGACAATAAATAAAAGATGGCTGGACGACATGATCGGAAGTTAAATTCCATGAGAGTTAAAATGTTTTCCCTCTTGAAGAGATTGCGTTTACAAAAAAATGTAAAATGCAAAGCAGATTCAGTACACTAGGAGAAAACAACAATATCCCATCCTATCCTGATCTACAGTCCATTTGTTAGTGAATTAATATGTAAACAGTCAAATCCTAGGTGGGGGATCAAGATTCGATCTCTTGTCGAAGCAGACCAGGTCAGATATTCATGACAACCATTGGTTGTCATTCACTGACCTTCTTTTCCTGCATTTCGAGCACCCTACGAAACTCATTTTTAATTAGCTTTTCAATTTTCTTTGCTTTTTATTTCTCAAAATTTCCTAGTGATATCATATTATAAAAATCAGAGCTCATATTAATGAGTTTTGCAGCCTTTTTCACATAAATTAACCTGCCATATGCTTTGACACTTGACCACATGGTTTTAATAATGTTCGAGTTAGCCCAGCTTGATCATTTCCCACAATGTTTACAAATAAAGTGACAGGAACAAAGCTAATGCGATCCTCCTGGAACTTTAATCCCTCCCACTTCCTCGATTCATGCACCTCCTCCCTCTCCCCTCTTGCTTCTCCTCCCTCTCTGCAGACGTGGCCTTATCCACTCTACCCTCTTCCCTTACCTCCAACCTTGACCAACTCTACTCTCTCACCTCCTTCCGCCCTTCCCATAAACTCGCCCAACCCTGGCTCTCTCCACATCTTTCTTCCACGGGCCGTCTCCTCTGACGCCTTGAAAGATGCTGGCGTAAACACATCTCTTCAGCCAACCAAGCCACCTATTTCTCCTACCACACCCTCTATGACAACTGCATCCTCTGCTAAACAAGCTTACTTCTCAGACTGCCTTCATACTCAATCTTCCCACCCCCGCCGAATCTTTCTATTTATTTTTAAATATTTTTATTGGCATTTAGTTAAAGCAGTTTTGCGTTACACACAGCTAGTGAGGATCATGTAGTAATGCCAGGTTTTGATAGTAACGTCAAACGAACAAAACAGATCAAGTGGTTCTCTACAACAGTCTTAGCGTTGGGGGCATGAGACCGGGCGGACATCCCGACGGCCGGGGTGCAGTTCTGGCCCCTTTTCTTGTGGCATCACCCCCAGCTATGTATTAGGTGTGGACAGTTCACTGCATGGGCGTGGGGGAGCGAATTCCATGATGTATGGTTCGTTCAGGGGGGTCTGTCATCGGATGGGTGAAACATGTCCCACACCAGGGAATTACCAATCACAACCTAAGATAAAACTGAGCGATCTGAGCATTAAGGAAATAGAGGAGATTCACTTACTCAGATCCATTGCAGAGCCTGCTAACTATGATATCAACCAAGTATTAAGAGACCTGAATGTGGAATCAGATATGCTACCGATTAGAGCTTAAACCAGTTTCCAAATTTGTACCACAATTTGCAGCGGATAATATTATAGATACCTTTTACAAGGCGGTATCACAAGAACTGAATCAGACGGATCGGAAAATATATCAGACTAGAACTAAACAGAACCTGACCAAACAAGAACAAGAAGCCCTTTGGACTCGAGACTGGCCGCTCTATTGTGATAAAAGAAGCAGACAAGGGGGGGAACATTGTCATTATGAATAGAGAAGATAACCTGGAAATGTCAAGAAAGCATTTGAGTACCCCAGATTGTTACGAAACACTGCCATCGAATCCAACGAAACAAATAGTACTCAACTTGGACAAACAAATTAAGATCTGGCACCACATGGGCCTACTTACGGACGATGAAAGGAGTTTTCCTACAATTAAAGAACCCACTATACCAATTATGTACTTTTTGCCCAAGATACACAAGAAATACAATGATATACCGGAAGGACGACCAATCCTTAGCAGAATAGACTGGGCAACAGAGAACATTTCCCAATACTTGGACAATATCCTAAGACCAAGAGCAATGAGATTGAAGGCGTATATAAAGGATACTACTGATGTCATCTTAAAGTTGAAAAGCATGAACTGGGAAAGTAACTATCAACTTGCAACCTTGGATGTATGCGCACTCTATACATCGATACAGCATACATGGGCTTTGAAAGCAATTGATCATACCTTTAAGGAGGACTCTGCATCGATGTACCTACAAATTCAAATGGTGAAAGAAATGTTAGAACTGACTTTCAAAAGCAATATCTTCAACTTTGACAACAAATATTTCAGACAAACCAAGGGCGTAGCAATGGGCACCAAATACGCCCCGGTCCTAGCCAATAGCTTTATGGGTCTGTTTGAAGATACAATCATTTATAAAGACAACGCCTACGAGAACGAACTTGTGCACTGGATGAGATACATCGACGATGTATTAATAATATGGAAAGGTACAACCTCGGATTTTGCAGACTTCAAAGACAGGACAGGATTAACCACAATGAAATGGGAATACAATTTACAGGCAACTGCAATGAGACAAGCATAGACTTTCTGGACCTCATGATATATATTGACCACAATCAGATCAGAACCCGTACATACCGGAAACCCACGGAAGTTAATTCGACTCTACATGCAGGGAGCTGCCACTATAGACCAACCATTCTTAACATACCCTCAGGTGAATTCATAAGAGCCAGGAGAAACTGTCAAACAATGGAACACTTTGAGAAAGAATGTACCTTATTAACATCACGGTTTTTGGCAAGAGGCTATACAGAACAATGTGTCAAAAAAGCATTAAAAAAAGCTCAAGACTAACCCAAGAACATCCATTAACACCAAAGATCAGAGGGACGGAGCAACCAACGATTGGCTTTACCACAAATATGGAAGAAACAAAATTGGACGGCTATGGCACACTATTAGTGTAGGTAATCTTGTAATGGATTAGTGTGTAAAGTAGGAAATTGAAAGAAATTAGAGAATGGATGTGAGGTGCAGAGGAGAGATAGGCAAACTTGACACCTAGGTTGCGTAAAGTAATAAGAAACAGAAAAGTTGCCAATTAAGGAACTCACGTCCCCTGCACACTTTCTAATATCTGGATGACCAGACCAACAATTAATTTGTATTTTAAACAGTATTTCTAATAATATCTTTTTAACGAAACGTTTAGCATGAAAACGTGATACCTGATACCTTTTGGCACATATACTGAGCTATCAGAACCACCAAACCCCTGCGCGGGTTTTCTATGAGCAGTGGCATATGACAACAAGCAACTTTATCCTCGGCTATACCTTGATATTATTCCACCTCTCTATTTCTAATCCTTTTAGTGACAGTGGACATCTGTTGAACAACTCTTCCAGTCACTGGCTACAATTTAAGTATTTCCAAGCCACCTTCTTGGTTTCCTGATTACCGTCGGTTTCACACCATGGCTAAAGATGATTTTCCACCACCCAGATAGATCGCTATCAATCGTAAGTGTAGTCCCAAGTTGATTATTGCTCGAGCCTTTCCCAATTACTGCACTTATTTACTAGTCTCTGATACCCACTTCCTTTCTACAGATATGAGTGTGTTGACATTACTAATCTAGTACTGTTTGGTCGGTTACTGGGGATCCCCTTCCTGGATCCACCATCTCTTCGCTTGAAGATATTTTTATATATTCACAAGGTTAGAATTTCCTTTTCTGTTTTTCAGTCCACTTTTGTTATAACCACCATATGACCTTACAATATTTCTTAACACATTGTCCAGTCTTTTACGAAAGCTCATGATGCTGACTCACTTTGTTTTGTAAATTGTAACATTAAGGGAACTATTGAGTTTGAAAATGTTAGCCCTTGGGTGTCGTTGCACCTCGAAATTATGATATTTAGCGCCAATGATGCTCATTTAATTAGCCTATATACTGTTTTCAAGTTGGTTGTACAAGCTGTTTTTGTAAAATTGTTATCAATTGAAAACATTATTCTAATGTAAATTTTGTACTTATCTTTCCTTAGAACTGTTTGATTTGCACCTGAAGAGTGTTGTAGCACTCGAAACGCGTTGGGCCTTCTACAATTTCAATATCAAGAATAAACATGAATTTCGCTTCTTGTGACCTACTCTGACTGAATGTTGATTTCTTCAATAATTGACTTCCCTAAGCTTTTTTCATGCTAAATGTTTCTTTAAAAAGATATTATTAGAAATACTGTTTAAAATACAAATTAATTGTTGGTCTGGTCATCCAGATATTAGAAAGTGTGCAGGGGACGTGAGTTCCTTAATTGGGAACTTTTCTTTACCACAAATATACCAGTGATCACAGGAATCTGTACAAAATTCTAGCCAAACATTGGTATCTTCTCAAACTCGATGAGAATATCACAAATAATGTGGACGATAAACCAAGGATTATATACAAAAAGGCACAAACCATAAAGAACAAACTGAGCCCATCGAACTTACCAGATCTGATTGGGGAGGAACCAACGAACTGGCTAAAAGCGTCTACAAATGGTTTTAGAAAGTGTGGTATATGCACAATGTGCGAATTTGCACACAGCAAAACGGACACATTTACTGGCACCAACAACAGAACACTGAAAATTGTACAACCTATTAATTGCAGATCTAACTATGTAGTTTATGGAACTATATGGGTTTGCAATTTGGTCTACATTGGTAGCACAATCAGAGAACTAAGGACACGGGTCAGAGAACATCTAGCCAAAATTGGCAGCCAGGATCCGAGACTACCACTGGCTTGCCATTGGCAGGAAAAATATCAGATGGCTAATAAAGCAGAACTACGATTTATTGGCCTTGAGAAGATCTCACTAGGCAAAAGAGGTGGAAATAAGGAAAAGAAACTGAGACAAGCTGAAGCGAGAATAATATGCAAACTAAACTCTACAGTTCTCGGATTGAAATGGTGTCCTTTCTTTAGAGGACCCGTTTCCATCTCACAACTAAATCTGTTTAAATGAACTAATATGAATATACTATAATTTATATGTCTGTAATTATCACTCTGGACAGAATACAGGACGTCTTTTTCAATATTGCAAATTCTCTTGAGAATTTTAATGCTCACACTGGCCCTTTTAGAAAGTGACAATTGTCAAAATATTAATATCTGACAGCGCACCCTAGGTATTTATTTGTTTCATTAGTAATCCATCAAACTATAGTACAATACAAGACTATGCTGCATGCAACGCATATAACTTTACAATCATTACATTTCTATTTTATAACATTGTTGAAATAATCCCGGAACGATGTAGCACACGACATAACACTTTTTAGTATTTTATACAACTTCATCAATAGTTATTGAGGACAAAATCGAATCTTTAACACGCTCAAGAAACAACAGTGCAAGGTTAATAACACCATCTCAAAATGGCCGCTTCAATAACATAGGAAAATAGTTGCCACTCAATTAGAAAACGGACTAGTGCTTGGATCCGTTCTCATGGCAACCTGAACACAATAATGAGGGAGAAGGCGCCATTCAACGCTCCCTCTGGATAATCGGCAGTACGCGATTAGACGTGAAAATAGTGTTCGCAGGTAAGAGACCGTCCTTCAAATGCAGCACATGCTGCCTTTATAGAAATGCCTGCCATGAATCCATGTTTAAGATTGGAAACGCTCGGAGGCTTCATTACTTTCTTGCCGTGCGCGGCTCTTACGTGCTTTGAACACCTACAGAAGCTTTAACGCTTTGTCGGCACATACTAATTTGAAAACATGTATGAGCATTTCTGTAAAGCTTATAAGGAATATAAGGGCAATAAAAGGACAATACCTTTTCTGTTACGGATTCAAAAATATTCGTATGAAAATATTAAATGCATATATTTATACTAAAAGTTACAAAACTAATGGATACTTAAAAACACCCTAATTTATGGTTACAAGTCCAAAGAAACAACGTTACCATCAAAACGATCATCCCGCAATATAATGAAACATTTGTGATGACTCTGCACACACAGCTATAGATGACAATATGTTTGATTTACATTTTTTAAAGGGATCTAACTGGAGACTTGATGAGCGACTACTATTTGCTTTAACCGATTAAGGGGCAGTAGGTGAAAATAAGGTAAAACAGTCAAATTAAATTTAATTTTGATTAACAATGTGACAATACATCTAGCAGTGACTAATGGAAATGTGTTCTGGTTTATCTCTTGACCCCTAACATCCCTCCGTATCCTCCACTCCATTTTTGTCTGGCATTTTGGTTTTTTGATGCAATAACTATTATATTTCTTGTTACAAACAACATTTTTCTCATTATATCACTGGTATCCTTTGTTAAATATGTGAATCAACATTTTTATCTTTAATTTAGCTTTTGCTGTGTTTGGAAAATACTTATATGATTTTTCGGTTATATACAAAATTTGCCCTGATTTGAAAAAGGTCCTATAGGGGACCGAAACATGTGTCATCAGAAAGGGCATACATATAATAAATCATGTTCTGAAAAATTGGGCGCAGTCTCAACCTGGGATTTCTTTTTTGCTTTAAACATTTTTCATGTGGTTTTCGCTTGGCTAAACCACTACCCAAGGGGACGCAACCAAAGGTTAAATTCAACGGAGGGAAAATAACATTCTCAATAATTACCAGAAGAAATATGTCGCCATGCTAGACCTGACCAACATAGCCAAGTTCTTGTATGTCCCACACCAGTGCTTACCATGCAACCCATTTGTCGTTGCCATCCAACCCTGATCTGTTGACCGCTTCCATCCACACCTTAGTTTCAGCCTCTGCCCATCTCTCAAATTCCCTGTGCCAGTGTTGGTATTGTGGCCCCCGACCCTCTTCCATGACATAGCGATGGTTCTCTTGGCCAGGATGCATGCGAGGTCCAGGAATCTGAGCACATGTTTATGTTTGCTGATCCTGGGGTAAGTTCCAAGCAGGCACTCCTTTGGTGACCACTCGCACCTGGCAACGCCAGCCGTTCTACAAGCTTGTTCTATTTGTGACCAAAAATCCCTCACCCGCTCACAGCCCCAGAACATGTGCATCCTGTCAGCTTCCTCCCTTCCGCACCATGGGCATCGCGAGCTAGCGTTCTTATTAAAGGTGGCTATCCTGTGTGGGGTCATGTAAGTACAGTACAACACATTTAGCTGTATCAATTTGAAACAGTGGTTTCGTGACACTGCTTTGGGGTAGCTCAGTGCCCTCTCCCAGTCCTGTTCCGTTAGTGTCATGCTCAAGTCTTCCTCCCATTGTTCTTTTAGCGCTGTGCTCTTGGGGTTGGGTGTGTCTATGAGCATGCTATATAGTCTGGAGACTGGGTGCCAGACATCGCCAAGGTTGTACATCAGAGCGAGGATTGGTTCAGCTTGCGGCTCATCTGGCCAGCCCCCCCCCCCAGCCATCTCTGGCCACCTTTCAAACCCGTTGGTACCACAGGAACTGCCCGCCGGGGACCCCTTCCCGTTCCTGTATTGAGCTGAACTCCCTGAAGGCCCCCTCGTCATACATGTCTGCCCATGTGTATATCCCATTCCCCTCCCATCTTCGCAGCACCGCCATGTCTGTGCTATCCTGGCATGTGCCTGCCGCTATTGGTATTTCTGGGGAGTAAGGGTGCGTGACTTTTAGTAAAGCTTGTGTCCTCTTCCATATTTTCCTTCCCAGTGTTACCACCATTGGAGTGTGCCCTGCCGCCCAAAGAGTTATCCAGAGTGCTTCTTTCAGCGTGGTGGGTGCCACTAACTGTTGTAGCAAGATAGTCTCCGAGGTGGGGGCATCGGACAGCCATTTAACCACGTGGCTGAGTTGAGCTGCCAAATAGTACTTTTCCAGATTTGGCAGTTTCACGCCCCCCTGGTCATATGGCAGGTGTAGTATTTTTAGTGAGAGTCTGGTGAGCAGCGCCCCACAGGAACCCCCGGATCAGCTTCTCCAGTATGCGGAAGAAGGAAGCTTTGATGTAATAATGCACATTATTAAAGAAGTATAAGAATCTCGGGAGGATGATCATCTTAGTGATAGCCACTCTGCCTAGTAGAGATAACAGTAACTTGGCCCAGAACTTCATGGAGTTCCTCATGCCAGCCGTGTTATGTTCATGTAGTTGTTCAGGTGTGTGTTTGATGGTGACCCCTAGGTATTTCAACAAGTCAGTTTCCCATCTGAGTCCAACCGCAGGCAGCGTGCTGGGGTCTCTCCCTCTCAGCCCGGCTATTGGGAATATGCAGGATTTGGATCTGCTAAAGCTGATCTCGGATACCTTGGCATAATTGTCCAGTATGTCTAGGATAACTGGGACGTTTAGGTGTGGATCCCTAACATATAAAAGCACGTCATCCATGTAGAGTGACAGTAGGTGCCCCGCTCCCCCAACCCAGATACCAGCATCTAGGTACTTTTTCCTAAGATATAGCGCTATTGATTCAAGGCCCAGGACGTACAACATTGGGTAAAGCGGACAACCCTGCCTAGTCCCCATCTTTATGTCCCAGATTGCAGACACCAACCTCCCTGTTTTGACCTTGGCCTTAGGGTTAGTGTACAGGATGCGATCCCAACGAATAAAGACCTCCCCGAATCCAAACACCCTCAGCGCCGCCAGCAACCACTCCCAGTAGATTGAATCAAACGCTTTGACAGCGTTTAAGGAGAGTATAGCGTATTCCTTTTGGGATCCCTCAGTCTGCGCCAGAATGTGTTGCAGTCTGCGCAGGTTTAAAGCAGTGCTAAGCCCGGGTATGAAGCCTGTTTGATCACTATGTACTAAGTCCCCAATTATTCTATTCAGGCGTTTGGCAAGTATTGTGGTGAGGATTTTGACGTCATAGTTTAACATCGCCAGAGGGCGGTAGGAGTCGCAGATTTCCGTTGGTTTCCCAGGCTTGGGTATCGGGACGATTAATGTTTCTCTCATAGACCCAGGTAGTACCCCATTGGTGAATGCTTCTCGATAGACCTCGAGTAGTACCGGTGTGATGACAGCGCCGTATCTTTTGTAGAACTCCGGGGGGAGTCCGTCGCTACCCGGTGTCTTGCCGGAGGCGAGGGACCCAATTGCCTCGGTAATATCTTCTCCCGTTATTTCAGCGTCTAGGGCCTCTCTATGTGTTACCTCGATTTTGGGGAGGCCTATTTCTTCCAGCATGTCTAATATGTCCGAGTGTGCCACTTGATGGTCGTGGCTGTATAGAGGGGAGTAGAAATCCCGGAATGCATCGTTTATGTCATGTTGTGTTTTATGTGGTGTACCTGTTTCGTCCTTAATTTCGGTTATTTGATGTCGTGGGTGTTCCCTTCTGCATAACCATGCTAGCAACCTGCATGGTCTATCACCTTCAGCATGCAATTTGGCAGTCTTTACTGTGTAGTCAAATTTGGAGAGCCTACCCAATGCTTCCAAGCAGTTTCCTTGCAGCAATGCTAGTCGTTCCTCCTCCCCGTGTCCCTTTGGTGTTAGCTTCCTTATGTTTTATCTCCTCTTCCGTTTTTTCCAATTCTGCCATTAAATGTTTTCCGTATGCCTCCTGCTCCCATGATGGCCTCCCCTCTAACGACTACTTTCATTGCTTCCCATACTGTTCCCCATTGTTCAACACTGCCCACGTTTATTTCCATGTACTCTTCCAGTTTGTCCCGTAACCCCTCTGCAAAGGCCTGATCCGTCAGGTGCCATAGTGGTATGGGTGGTCTGGGGCCCCTCACTTTCCACATCACCTGCAGCGGGGAGTGGTCCGAGATTGACCTGCCCAAGTATTGAGCAGAGTCTATTTGTGGCTGTTAATGTTTGGGTACAAATAAATAGTCTATTCTGGTGTGCAGGGCGTGGGGGACGGAGAAGTAAGAGTACCCTCTGTCCATTGGGTACGAGTTCTCGCCACACGTTGACCAGGTCTAAGGCTTCTATCGGCGCGTTTAGCGCACCGGTCGCCGCGTCGTTCCTGGTTACTGATGATTTAGATCTGTCCAGTTCCCAGTCCCTGACGCAGTTAAAATCCCCCCCACCCACAGGTGCAAAGGCTGTCTTGGCAGCTAGCTAGTTTGGCTCCCAGTGTGTCCAAGTGTTTTGGAATTCCATAGTTGGGGAAATAAAAGTGTATTATGCTGACTTCAGTCTGTTCAATCCAGCCCCTCACCACCAGATATCGTCCCTCCTGGTCTGCCTCCCAGCTCGATACTTTGAATGGGACCATTGGGCTTATCCAGATGAGCACTCCCCGAGCGTATTTGGAATAGGGAGCCCCGTAGCACTGCCCATCCCAGTGGTCTCTCAACACCCCCAGGGTTTGTTGTGTCAGGTGGGTCTCTTGAAGCAGAGCAATGGACACCCTCTTCCTATTGAGGAAGGACTTAATTCTATTCCTGCGCATATAGGTGCCCAAACCCCGGACGTTCCATGTTAGGATTTTAATGTTGTTGGCAATTTCGGTGTGTGTGTCCCCACTGGCCGACTCTGGGGTCATCCAGCCACTGTTCTCGTCCCAGCTGACGAGCTGGTCCACCACTCCAGTTGGCCCTTCCCCCCACCCAGTAACATTCCGCAACACACCCGCTCTTCATATTGCATGTCCCATTCTGTGTAGAGATCTAACCGCTTGCAAATTCAGAACAAACAAAAACCCAACAAACTTTTAACCACACCAGAATTAGGTAACTGCGCTCAGCAGCCCCCTTATGTCCGTGGCGCTCGAGTGCCCCCGCAACTGCCAAGCCCTCCAGGGTCAAGGCGTGCGGGCTGTGATGTGTCAGCAACCGGCTGACACTGAACGATTTGTGGGGTGTGTTCTTTCGCTCCGTCGAAGGCTCCCGCCTCGCTCCTGCCTCATAAGAAACTATGGTGACCTTCTTAGTTCTTTACTTGCGCCCGTGGGGCTTCCCTTTATAGAGGACCTTGAGCCGGGACGGGTACATCAGCATGTACTTGAGGTTCAATTTCCTAAGTTTCAGCTTGACCGGTAAGAAAGAGTTCCGGGCCCTCTGCACCGCTGGGGTATAATCTGGGTATATGGCTATGTTGCCGTGATCCCGGCGGATCACCCCTCCTTCTCTAGAGAATTTCAGAATAGTTTCCCTGTCGCGAAAGTTCAATATTTTAGCTATCATGGGCCGGGGATGTGAGCCCAGGGGTGGCCTTTTTTTGCAATGATCTATGGGCCCGTTCCACTGTGAACCCCTGCTACAGTGCCCCAGCTCCGATCTCCTGCAGTATCATGTTTTCAACGGAGTCTGTTGGGTTGGGCCCTTCCATTCCCTCTGGGACCCCAACACGTGTATATTGTTGCGTCGGGCGCGCCCTTCCGCATCTTCTGCTCAGGTTTCCAGCATTGCGTTCTTCCTTTCGAGCTCCGCCAGTCGCCTCCCCAGGTCGCTAGTGGTTTCTGCTGTCTCCTTCAGGGTCTTTTCGGCCGTTGTGACTCTTTCCGTGAGGTTTCTCATGTCTTACCTCATCAGTTGTACATCTGACTTGACCTCCTCGATCTTTGTATCAATGAAAGTTTGCAGGGCTGCGATTACTTCAAGCACCTGGTTATCCTTGCTAGCAGTGTTCTCTACAGGCTTTGCAGCCTGTGTTTCTGGGGCGGTTTGTGGTTGCCACTTTTGTCTGGCGACGTTAAAGGAGTCCATGATCGTTGGGTCCTTTTTCTGTTTCATGGAAGGAATGTCCCCAGTGGTGGTTGGTATTGCAGGGGGTACCGGTTGTTCTCTGCAGGCGTACACTTTGCTGTTTGTGCGCTGACGTGTCGCTCATGGGGAGGTTCCCGGATTGGTTCCGTCAGGTGGTTTCCCTTGTCGCAGTTTGTGTTTTGGGTTTCAAGTTTCCTACTGGCCGCGCGGCCGGCAAAGGGTGCGATGATATTGTTTAGTGCCCTGGTGCTATGTTGACGGCGCTGCGTTCTCTACTGCCGCACAGGCCGTGGGCCCCTCAATTAAGCCAGTGCAGTGCTCTGGGTCTGCCCAGCACTGCCTGTGTTGTGGCCTCCACGTCGGGTCCTGCAGATCAGCACCGCCGTTTGCCTTCTCAGGGTCGTGGCCATGCACCTGGCAGATATCGTTGTGTCGGGCGCCCCCTGGTGGATTCCGTCGCTGACGTGTGTTGGTGATCCGTCTCCAAATCTGGATGTGATGTTCCCCCCAGGGGGCAGGGGACCGCGTCGCCAGCCACAGGTACTGCGGTGGATTCAGAGTGCTCCGCGTCATTTGTGTGCCGCCAACCCTTGTTTGTGGGGGTCCCTCTGAGTGTTGAGCCGCACGCCACTCCTTGTTGTGGCATGCTTTGTTGCAGATCCCAGCTCACACAGCCCTCTGTGGTTTTTGGAGGCTGTGGCCTATTGCCCCAGGGTCCTAGCTTTGGTGCCCCTAGTCAGGCACAGGATGAGTTGCCCCCAGCATGGTATGGCAGGCACTGGCCTTCAGCACCCTGTCCAGCGCCTTGTCCCCGGCCCACCTGGCACTTCCGCAACAAGTGCATGGTCCCGGGGATGGCGCCCACACTATGGCCAGCTTCCCTCTGCGATCTGTGGGGGACTGCAGGAGGTTGTGTCCAGGTTTCTCGGGGTCCCAGCCTCCGCACTTGCTGTGTGTTCAGCTTTATGTTCAGTGTACACCCAGGTGCACCACGTACCTTTCTGTCATCCGCAGTGTTCCCCTGCTCACAGGTGTGGGGGGTGCCAATTCTCCCCCAGCCCGCACTTACCGATCTTTGACCAGGGCGGGTCGCTCCATTTTCACCTGCTGCTGGGGGGGTCGCGTTGCTGTGCCTCAGGACAGCAGACGTGTGTCATAGGCAGCCCAGGCCGCCCGTAGCTGGAGATGGTCCTCCTCCACACGCTGGTCTGCAGTTCCGCCTTGGCGCGCGTGGAGGTCCAGGTAGGCACAACAGCCGCTCTTTGTGTCCCCCGGCGTCTTCCTCAGCACCTTCTTAGTGTGCCAGAGCGCACAGTGCCGCCTCACTACCAAGCCGGTGTCGCGCCGGCCATCTTGGAACCCGGGGGTTCCCAACTTTGCCGTAGTTTTTCCACCTGCCCGCACTCCGTTTTTCTTATCCGTGCGGTCCGGGGGCTGGGGGGAAGCTTGTTGTGTCCGCTGGTGCGGGCAAAGCCGCAGGGTTAAGGCTTTTAATTGAAGAACGCAGGATCATTCCAGGATCTGGGCAGTAGCCGCGGGTGAATGCGTCCTCACAGCATGAGCTTAGGCCACGCCCCCTCCACCGAATCTTTCAAACCTTGACTCGCCTTCTCTCTCCTCCTACCCCGGACCACTCTATTGCCTCTCCTCGCCCAGCCACTGACCTCTCCATCTTCTCCTCCAAGGTACACACTTTACATCAAGACATCTCACGATCCCCCTCTTACACTCCTCTTTCTGCATCTCACTACCCCAACCTCCACCATTTCCAACTTCACTCCAATCTCTACCTCTGAGGTTTCCATTCTCCTGTCAAAAACCCACCTTACCACTGCTCCCTCTGACCCTCTTCCTACCTCTTTCATCCCCAAAATCTACCCTCATTATCCCTTACCATACCTCCCTTTTCAACATCTGTCTAACCACCGCTACCTTTCCTTCTGCCTTCAAGCACAATACCATCATCCCTATCTTGAAAAAGCCCTCAGCCAACCCTCTCCTGACTTCCAGCTTTCGCCCCATCTCTCTTACCCTTCCTATCCAAACTCCTCAAATGCCTTATCTACTCACAACTCTCAACCTACGTCTCCAACCTCTCCTCGCCCACTCAATCAGGGTTTCGCCCCAACCACTCTACTGAAACTGCTCTCACCTCTTCTTAATACCCTCCTCACTGCCCGATATTCTAAACTCGCTTCTGTCCTAATTCTCCTGGACCTCTCAGCCACCTTTGACACTGTAGATCACCCTCTACTCCTTAACTCTCTCTCCTCCTTTGGCTTCAGCGTCTCCGTCCTGAATTGGTTCTCCTCATATCTATCCAAACGCACTGTTGCAGTTTCCTGGGGCAGCTGCACCTCTCCCTCCCTCGACTACGGTGTCCCCCAAGGATCCGTGCTTGGCCCTTTTCTCTTCTCACTGTATACCTCCTATTATCTCCTCCTTTGGGGTATCTCACCACTTTTATGCCAACGACACCCAGCTTTTCCTATCCTTCTCATCTTTTACTCCCGACATACATTATAAACTCATCCTTTCACTCTGCCATAAAATTCTGGATGTCCTCGCACTTCCTCACGCTGAACACTGACAAAACCGAAGTCCTATTCTTCCCTGCCAATGCCCTCCCTCCCCCTCTCCTCCCTCTATCCTCTTTCGCCCCTCCCAAATCCCCATCTCCTTCACCCGCAACCTTGGTATCCATGTCGACTCTAACCTCTCCTTTACTCACCACATCTCTCTCACCTCCCATGCCTGTCACTTTCACCTCTATAACATGTCACAAAATCCGACCCTTCCTTCCCTTTCACACCACTAAACTCCTAATATCTTCTCTAATCTTTTCTCGACTTTTCTACTGCTCTGCTCTCCTCTTCGGCCTTCCTTCCTCACATTTAGCCCCCCTCAAATCCATCTACCATCCACTCTGTCTTCTCTCCCTTCAAAATTCTATCTCTTCTTCACTCTCCTCCCTAGGCTGGCTCTCCTTCCATTCTCATCTCAAATTCAACTTCCTCTGCCTTGTCTTCAAATCTCTCTATGGTCCTGCTCCACCCTACCTTTCCTCCCTCCTCTCATTCTACTCTCCCTCTCGCCCGCTCTGTTCTGCTGACTACTTCCTACTTACTGTTCCACCCGCTCCTTGTGCACCATCCCTTCTCTGTTCCTTCCAGCTTCTTGCTCCACTCCACTGGTACTCCCTCGCTCCTTCTATCCGCTCCATCACCTCATACTGCCCCTTCCGCTCTTCTCTAAAATCCCACCTACTCAAACCTCCTTCCTGACAGTTCTCTTTGATCTTTTGTCAGCTGTCCTACCCAACACAAGCTTATTCTGATGGTCTCGCTGTAAATTGTTCCGTATATTGTTATAAGTTATTTGATTCATGAGTTAATTCAACTTGCTCGTAATGTAATATAATGTTTCTCCTGTTTCATGTAAGGCACTTTGGCAAAAAGCGCTATATAAAATGTAATAAATACAAATACAAAAATACAAAATTAAAGACCCAGGGTCATATGTGTTGCATAGTTTGGTGCCAAGTACTATATGCAACGGCTCACGTTTTGAGTTCTTTGGGGAGTCTGACCATTAGAAACCCCCCAAATAGCTGCACCATAATGCCCTATAGCACACGCCTTGGTGTCATACATTTTTAGCAAAATACATGTGTTGGTTGAGCCTTCAGTTTTTCTTGCTAAAGCAAATAACCCCCCTATAGCTTGCTGCATTCTGATACGCTATTTGGTTAAATGGCCGGTATTCGACAAGTTCTATGTAGAATAAAATCCCAACTAAAAATTCTCAACGTACAGGATGAGTGACACACTCCTTTTAAAAATTCTTGGCTACTTACAAACCCTCTTGTTTAAAAATATTATTGCACATTTACAGCCGCTGAGCTTTAAACCCTGCTTATTCATGTATTCTGTCCAATTGTCCAAAAGTGTGTGTAGTGCATTTGGTGTCCTTGCCAATAATGAACAGTCTGCATATGTTAAAAGGGGATAAAAGTGTGCCTGACTCTAGGCACCTCAGCCTCAGTTTCACATATAATGTTAAAAATATTATTAACAAAGGTTAAAAAGTGCTGGGGCCGACGCACAACCCTGTTTGACTCCACAGCGAACTGCAAAATAAATCTGTCTGCAAGCCCCTACTGTTGTAGAGAACAGCCGCCTTATTATCTTCGTGGATTTTGATCAACCTTTTTCAAAATCGCCTATGTACCAATTAGTCAATTTTGTACCAGAGCTTTTTTCGGTCCACTGTGTCAAAGGCAGTTGCCAAATCCATAAATACTACAAAGCGGTTTTTATTTGTCAAATATGGACGTTGCCGTCACCAGTATGTTAAAACCTAAATGGACCGGATTACAGGTATTTTCTGTTTCCCCAATCAATACTATTTAAAAGTAGTTCACAAAAAGTTTTAAAAGAAAAAGCTAGAAGTGATATTAGCCGGTAGCTTCCTGGCAACGACCTGTCACCCCTTATATATATGGGCATTAGAAGAACAAGTTACTTACCTTATCTGGTAACGTTCTTTCGATGGGATGTTCCTCCGACGTATTCCACATCTATGACAGGTAATAACCACAGCTGTGCTGCTTGGGAAAAATGTTGGCAAAGGGCATCCTGCGTCGATACGTTGTTCCTCGAGGGTCGACGTCACCGGATGTTATATATAGGACGCACGGCGCCCGTAGCCTCAGTTGTAGTTTTTTTCCAGAACGTGTGGCACCAATCTCCTGCCAGTATGACTGCAGAAAACCTTACGGAAACGTAAGCTGCAATCACATAAGAAATTCTGCAGAGGGGCAGGCTGGGAGGGTGCGATGTGGAATACATCGGAGGAACATGCCATCGAAAGAACATCACCAGATAAGGTAAGTAACTTGTTCTTCAAGGGGATTGTGTCCTCCGACGTATTCCACATATACGACACACTCCCAAAGCAGTACCAATGCATGGAGGTGGGAAAAGAATTTACAAATTTAGAATTTTAGAATGCCCAATCAAATGGCTAAATAGAGGACTGCCTTACCAAAGGCCAAATCCTGCCCATGGATGGAGTCCAAGGAATAGTGACGAACAAAAGTATGGATAGAGGCCCATTTGGCTGCTTCGCAAATATTGCAAATCGGAACACCCCTCTGTAGAGCAGTGGAGGCAGCCACTCACCTAGTAGAGTGAGCCCTTAAGCCTACTGGAGGGTCCTTTCCCGCCAAACGGTAACACTCCGAGATCGTCAAAATGATCCATCTAGACAAGGTCTGTTTGGAAACAGCCTGACCAAAGCGCCTTCCAGCATAACCAGCAAAGAGCTGATCGTCCACTCTGACCAGGGACATCCGTGAGAGATAGAAACTCAAAGCTCTTCTAGGATCAAACCTATGGAGCCTCTCCTCTTCCTTACCAGCATGTGGAGGAGGATAAAACGCCAGAAGAATCACCTTCTGGCTCAAATGAAATTCCGACACAACCTTCGGGAGAAAAGAAGGCCATACCCGCAGGACAACCCTGTCCTTATGGAAAACAGTAAAGGGTGGCTTGGCGGAAAGTGCCTGCAACTCACTCACCGCAACTAAAAATACAGTTTTAAAGGACAACAGTCAAGAATGTAAGGGCTCAAACGGAGCGCACATTAGGAACTTTAAAACCAAATTCAAATCTCATCCCGGCACCTGGAAAGGCGACGGTGGAAACACATTAGTTAGCCCTTTTAGAAACTGAAAAATCAAAAGGGATCTTAAAATAAGAACATTCCTCAGACGAGCCCTTAAATATGGACAGCGCCGCCAGGTAACCCTTAATGGTACCCACTTGCAGGCCCCTGTGGGCTAAAGAAAGCAAAAAAGACAAAACCAAAGGAATGTAACATTGGAAAGGATCCACATTCTGTACCCTGCACCAGTCGCAGAACTTTCTCCAACGGCAACGGTACAGGGATTTCGTTGCGGGCCTTCTTGCCGAAAGCAACACCTCCATCACGTCTTCGGGGAGGTCCCAATCCTTATACCTCAACCTTTCAGATACCAAGCATGAAGGCTGAGAGACTTGACCTCGTCTCGGTAGGGAAGACGGCGTGGAGGGCAGATGGACATGTCTAGAAGGTCTGGGTACCACGCTCTCCTGGCCCATGCTGGAGTAATGAGGATCATCCGGGAACCAAACCTCCATAACCTCCGCAACACTTGCGGAATGACGGGGACTGGAGGAAACGCGTACAGCAGTGGGAAGGACCACTCCACTATGAACACGTCCCGCAACGCTCCTCTTGGAGGAAATTCCCGCAAGCAGAATCTTTCGCACTTCCGGTTGACACTGGTGGCAAAGAGATCCACTTGTGGGATTCGCCAAAGGGCGAAGATCTCCAACAGAACTTCCTGAGCCAACTCCCACTCGTGAGAGACCGTGCTCCGCCTGCTCAGAGCGTCCGCCGCCACGTTTTCGTCTCCAGCCAGATGAACTGCCGAGATATAAAATTTCCTGCTGTATGGCCCAGAACCAGAGCTGCATCGCCTCCCTGCACAGCGGGAGTGACCCAGCCCCCCCCTTTTTTGTTGAGGTAGTGCTATGTTGCCGTTATCCCGGCGGATCACCCCTCCTTCTCTAGAGAATTTCAGAATAGTTTCCCTGTCGCAAAAGTTCAATATTTTAGCTATCATGGGCCGGGGATGTGAGCCCAGGGGTGGCCTTTTTTGCAATGATCTATGGGCCCGTTCCACTGTGAACCCCTGCTACCGGGCCCCAGCTCCGATCTCCTGCAGTATCATGTTTTCAACGAAGTCTGTTGGGTTGGGCCCTTCCATTCCCTCTGGGACCCCCAACACGTGTATATTGTTGCGTCGGGCGCGCCCTTCCGCATCTTCTGCTCAGGCTTCCAGCATTGCGTTCTTCCTTTCGAGCTCCGCCAGTCGCCTCCCCAGGTCGCTAGTGGTTTCTGCTGTCTCCTTCAGGGTCTTTTCGGCCGTTGTGACTCTTTCCGTGAGGTTTCTCATGTCTTACCTCATCAGTTGTACATCTGACTCGATGTTTGTATCAATGAAAGTTTGCAGGGCTGCGATTACTTCAAGCACCTGGTTATCCTTGCTAGCAGTGTTCTCTACAGGCTTTGCAGCCTGTGTTTCTGGGGCGGTTTGTGGTTGCCCCTTTTGTCTGGCGACGTTAAAGGAGTCCATGATCATTGGGTCCTTTTTCTGTTTCGTGGAAGGAATGTCCCCAGTGGTGGTTGGTATTGCAGGGGGTACCGGTTCTTCTCTGCAGGCATGCACTTTGCTGTTTGTGCGCTGAAGTGTCACTCATGGGGAGGTTCCCGGATTGGTTCCGTCAGGTGGTTTCCCTTGTCGCAGTTTGTGTTTTGGGTTTCAAGTTTCCTACTGGCCGCGCGGCCGGCAAAGGGTGCGATGATATTGTTTAGTGCCCTGGTGCTATGTTGACGACGCTTCGTTCTCTACTGCCGCACAGGCCGTGGGCCCCTCAATTAAGCCAGTGCAGTGCTCTGGGTCTGCCCAGCACTGCCTGTGTTGTGGCCTCCACGTGGGGTCCTGCAGATCAGCCCCGCCGTTTGCCTTCTCAGGGTCGTGGCCATGCACCTGGCAGATATCGTTGTGTCGGGCGCCCCCTGGTGGATTCCGTCGCTGTCGTGTGTTGGTGATCCGTCTCCAAATCTGGATGTGATGTTCCCCCCAGGGGGCAGGGGACCGTGTCGCCAGCCACAGGTACTGCAGTGGATTCAGAGTGCTCCGCGTCATTTGTGTGCCGCCAACCCTTGTTTGTGGGGGTCCCTCAGAGTGTTGAGCCGCACGCCACTCCTTGTTGTGGCATGCTTTGTTGCAGATCCCAGCTCACACAGCCCTCCGTGGTTTTTGGAGGCTGTGGCCTATTGCCCCAGGGTCCTAGCTTTGGTGCCCCTAGTCAGGCACAGGATGAGTTGCCCCCAGCATGGTATGGCAGGCACTGGCCTTCAGCACCCTGTCCAGCGCCTTGTCCCCGGCCCGACTGGCACTTCCGCAACAAGTGCGTGGTCCCGGTGATGGCGCCCACACTATGGCCAGCTTCGCTCTGCAATCTGTGGGGGACTGCAGGAGGTTGTGTCCAGGTTTCTCGGGGTCCCAGCCTCCGCACTCGCTGTGTGTTCAGCTTTATGTTCAATGTACACCCAGGTGCACCACGTACCTTTCTGTCATCCGCAGTGTTCCCCTGCTCACAGGTGTGAGGGGTGCCAGTTCTCCCCCAGCCCACACTTACCGATCTTTGACCAGGGTGGGTCGCTCCATTTTCACCTGCTGCTGGCGGGGTCGCGTTGCTGTGCCTCAGGACAGCAGACGTGTGTCATAGGCAGCCCAGGCCGCCCGTAGCTGGAGATGGTCCTCCTCCACGCGCTGGTCCGCAGTTCCGCCTTGGCGCGCATGGAGGTCCAGGCAGCCACAACAGCCGGTCTTTGTGTTCCCCAGCGTCTTCCTCAGCACCTTCTTAGTGTGCCAGAGCGCACAGTGCCGCCTCCTCACTGCCAAGCCGGTGTCGCGCCGGCCATCTTGGAACCCGGGGGTTCCCAACTTTGCCGTAGTTTTTCCACCTGCCCGCACTCCGTTTTTCTTATCCGTGCGGTCCGGGGACTGCGGGGAAGCTGCTTGTGTCCGCTGGTGCGGGCAAAGCCACAGGGTTGAGGCTTTTAATTGAAGAACGCAGGATCATTCCAGGATCTGGGCAGTAGCCGCGGGTGAATACGTCCTCACAGCATGAGCTTAGGCCACGCCCCCTCCACCGAATCTTTCAAACCTTGACTCGCCTTCTCTCTCCTCCTACCCCGGACCACTCTACTGCCTCTTCTCGCCCAGCCACTGACCTCTCCATCTTCTCCTCCAAGGTACACACTTTACGTCAAGACATCTCACGATCCCCCTCTTAGAATCCCCTTTCTCCATCTCACTACCCCAACCCTCCACCATTTCCAACTTCACTCTAATCTCTACCTCTGAGGTTTCCATTCTCCTGTCAAAAACCCACCCTACCACTGCTCCCTCTGACCCTCTTCCTACCTCTTTCATCCCCAAAATCTACCCTCATTATCCCTTACCATACCTCCCTTTTCAACATCTGTCTAACCACCGCTACCTTTCCTTCTGCCTTCAAGCACGCTACCATCATCCCTATCTTGAAATAGCCCTCAGCCAACCCTCTCCTGATTTCCAGCTTTCGCCCCATCTCTCTTACCCTTCCTATCCAAACTCCTCAAATGCCTTATCTACTTATAACTCCCAACCTACGTCTCCAACCTCTCCTCCCCCACTCAATCAGGGTTTCGCCCCAACCACTCTACTGAAACTGCTCTCACCTCTATTCTCAATACCCTCCTCACTGCCCGATATTCTAAACTCGCTTCTGTCCTATTCTCCTGGACCTCTCAGCCACCTTTGACACTGTAGATCACCCTCTACTCCTTAACTCTCTCTCCTCCTTTGGCTTCAGCGTCTCCGTCCTCAATTGGTTCCCCTCATATCTATCCAAACGCACTGTTGCAGTTTCCTGGGGCAGCTGCACCTCTCCCTCCCTCGACTACGGTGTCCCCCAAGGATCCGTGCTTGGCCCTTTTCTCTTCTCACTGTATACCTCCTATTATCTCCTCCTTTGGGGTATCTCACCACTTTTATGCCAACGACACCCAGCTTTTCCTATCCTTCTCATCTTTTACTCCCGACATACATTATAAACTCATCCTTCCACTCTGCCATAAAATTCTGGATGTCCTCGCACTTCCTCACCCTGAACACTGACAAAACCGAAGTCCTATTCTTCCCTGCCAATGCCCTCCCTCCCCCCCTCTCCTCCCTCTATTCTCTTTCGCCCCTCCCAAATCCCCATCTCCTTCACCCGCAACCTTGGTATCCATGTCGACTCTAACCTCTCCTTTACTCACCACATCTCTCTCACCTCCCATGCCTGTCACTTTCACCTCTATAACATGTCACAAAATCCGACCCTTCCTTACCTTTCACACCACTAAACTCCTAATATCTTCTCTAATCTTTTTTCGACTTTTCTACTGCTTTGCTCTCCTCTTCGGCCTTCCTTCCTCACATTTAGCCCCCCTCAAATCCATCTACCATCCACTCTGTCTTCTCTCCCTTCAAAATTCTATCTCTTCTTCACTCTCCTCCCTAGGCTGGCTCTCCTTCCATTCTCATCTCAAATTCAACTTCCTCTGCCTTGTCTTCAAATCTCTCTATGGTCCTGCCCCACCCTACCTTTCCTCCCTCGTCTCATTCTACTCTCCCTCTCGCCCGCTCTGTTCTGCTGACTACTTCCTACTTACTGTTCCACCCGCTCCTTGTGCACCATCCCTTCTCTGTTCCTTCCAGCTTCTTGCTCCACTCCACTGGTACTCCCTCGCTCCTTCTATCCGCTCCATCACCTCATACTCCCCCTTCCGCTCTTCTCTAAAATCCCACCTACTCAAACCTCCTTCCTGACAGTTCTCTTTGATCTTTTGTCAGCTGTCCTACCCAACACAAGCTTATTCTGATGGTCTCGCTGTAAATTGTTCCGTATATTGTTATAAGTTATTTGATTCATGAGTTAATTCAACTTGCTCGTAATGTAATATAATGTTTCTCCTGTTTCATGTAAGGCACTTTGGCAAAAAGCGCTATATAAAATGTAATAAATACAAATACAAAAATACAAAATTAAAGACCCAGGGTTATATGTGTTGCATAGTTTGGTGCCAAGTACTATATGCAACGGCTCACGTTTTGAGTTCTTTGGGGAGTCTGACCATTAGAAACCCCCCAAATAGCTGCACCATAATGCCCTATAGCACACGCCTTGGTGTCATACATTTTTAGCAAAAGACATGTATTGGTTGAGCCTTCAGTTTTTCTTGCTAAAGCAAATAACCCCCCTATAGCTTGCTGCATTCTGATACGCTATTTGGTTAAATGGCCGGTATTCGACAAGTTCTATATAGAATTAAATCCCAAATAAAAATTCTCAACGTACAGGATAAGTGACACTCCTTTTAAAAATTCTTGGCTACTTACAAACCCTCTTGTTTAAAAATATTATTGCACATTTACAGCCGCTGAGCTTTAAACCCTGCTTATTCATGTATTCTGTCCAATTGTCCAAAAGTGTGTGTAGTGCATTTGGTGTCCTTGCCAATAATGCACAGTCTGCATATGTTAAAAGGGGATAAAAGTGTGCCTGACTCTAGGCACCTCAGCCTCAGTTTCACATATAATGTTAAAAATATTATTAACAAAGGTTAAAAAGTGCTGGGGCCGACGCACAACCCTGTTTGACTCCACAGCGAACTGCAAAATAAATCTGTCTGCAAGCCCCTACTGTTGTAGAGAACAGCCGCCTTATTATCTTCGTGAATTTTTATCAACCTTTTTCAAAATCGCCTATGTACCAATTAGTCAATTTTGTACCAGAGCTTTTTTTGGTCCATTGTGTCAAAGGCAGTTGCCAAATCCATAAATACTACAAAGTGGTTTTTATTTGTCAAATATGGACGTTGCCGCCACCAGTATGTTAAAACCTAAATGGACCGGATTACAGGTATTTTCTGTTTCCCCAATCGATACTATTTAAAAGTAGTTCACAAAAAGTTTTAAAAGAAAAAGCTAGAAGTGATATTAGCCGGTAGCTTCCTGGCAACGACCTGTCACCCCTTATATATATGGGCATTAGAAGAACAAGTTACTTACCTTATCTGGTAACGTTCTTTCGATGGGATGTTCCTCCGACGTATTACACATCTATGACAGGTAATAACCACAGCTGTGCTGCTTGGGAAAAATGTTGGCAAAGGGCATCCTGCGTCGATACGTTGTTCCTCGATGGTCGACGTCACCGGATGTTATATATAGGACGCACGGCGCCCGTAGCCTCAGTTGTAGTTTTTTTCCAGAACGTGTGGCACCAATCTCCTGCCAGTATGACTGCAGAAAACCTTACGGAAACGTAAGCTGCAATCACATAAGAAATTCTGTAGAGGGGCAGGCTGGGAGGGTGCGATGTGGAATACATCGGAGGAACATGCCATCGAAAGAACATACCAAATAAGGTAAGTAACTTGTTCTTCGAGGGGATTGTGACCTCCGACGTATTCCACATATACGACACACTCCCAAAGCAGTACCAATGCATGGATGTGGGAAAAGAATTTACAAATTTAGAATTTTAGAATGCCCAATCAAATGGCTAAATAGAGGACTGCCTTACCAAAGGCCAAATCCTGCCCATGGATGGAGTCCAAGGAATAGTGACAAACAAAAGTATGGACAGAGGCCCATTTGGCTGCTTCGCAAATATTGCAAATCGGAACACCCCTCTGTAGAGCAGTGGAGGCAGCCACTCACCTAGTAGAGTGAGCCCTTAAGCCTACTGGAGGGTCCTTTCCCGCCAAACGGTAACACTCCGAGATCGTCAAAATGATCCATCTAGACAAGGTCTGTTTGGAAACAGCCTGACCCAAGCGCCTTCCAGCATAACCAACAAAGAGCTGATCGTCCACTCTGACCAGGGACATCCGTGAGAGATAGAAACTCAAGCTCTTCTAGGATCCAACCTATGGAGCCTCTCCTCTTCCTTACCAGCATGTGGAGGAGGATAAAACGCCAGAAGAATCACCTTCTGGCTCAAATGAAATTCCGACACAACCTTCGGGAGAAAAGAAGGCCATACCCGCAGGACAACCCTGTCCTTATGGAAAACAGTAAAGGGTGGCTTGGCGGAAAGTGCCTGCAACTCACTCACTGCAACTAAAAATACAGTTTTAAAGGACAACAGTCAAGAATGTAAGGGTTCAAACGGAGCGCACATTAGGAAATTTAAAACCAAATTCAAATCTCATCCCGGCACCTGGAAAGGCGACGGTGGAAACACATTAGTTAGCCCTTTTAGAAACTGAAAAATCAAAGGGATCTTAAAATAAGAACATCCCTCAGACGAGCCCTTAAATATGGACAGCGCCGCCAGGTAACCCTTAATGGTACCCACTTGCAGGCCCCTGTGGGCTAAAGAAAGGAAAAAAGACAAAACCAAAGGAATGTAACATTGGAAAGGATCCACATTCTGTACCCTGCACCAGTCGCAGAACTTTCTCCAACGGCAACGGTACAGGGATTTCGTTGCGGGACTTCTTGCCGAAAGCAACACCTCCATCACGTCTTCGGGGAGGTCCCAATCCTTATACCTCAACCTTTCAGATACCAAGCATGAAGGCTGAGAGACTTGACCTCATCTTGGTAGGGAAGACGGCGTGGAGGGCAGATGGACATGTCTAGAAGGTCCGAGTACCACGCTCTCCTGGCCCATGCCGGAGTAATGAGGATCATCCGGGAACCAAACCTCCATAACCTCCGCAACACTTGCGGAATGACGGGGACTGGAGGAAACGCGTACAGCAGTGGGAAGGACCACTCCACTATGAACACGTCCCCCAACGCTCCTCTTGGAGGAAATTTCCGCAAGCAGAATCTTTTGCACTTCCGGTTGACACTGGTGGCAAAGAGATCCACTTGTGGGATTCGCCAAAGGGCGAAGATCTCCAACAGAACTTCCTGAGCCAACTCCCACTCGTGAGAGACCGTGCTCTGCCTGCTCAGAGCGCCCGCCGCCGCGTTTTCGTCTCCAGCCAGATGAACTGCCGAGATATAAAATTTCCTGCTGTATGGCCCAGAACCAGAGCTGCATCGCCTCCCTGCACAGCGGGAGTGACCCAGCACCCCCCTTTTTTGTTGAGGTAGTGCATGGCCACCGTATTGTCCGTCATAATCAGGACATTCTCCCCCCGCACAGATGGCAGAAAAGCCTTCAGGGCCAGCCCGACGGCCCACAGCTCTAACAGAATGATGTGGAGTCTGGACTCCAACGGAGACCAACGGCCGCTAGCTGTCAACTCGTTGGGATGAGCTCCCTAACCCGTGAGGGATGCATCCGTCACGATCGTCACCTCCGGCCAAGGTTGCCAAAATGGCGCTCCCTTCATCAGATTGCCTTCGACAGCCCACCACAGAAGATCCTGTGCGACCGAGGGCGGAATCAGAACGGGATCCGACATCCTGCCGGAGAACTGCGACCACTGCATCTTGAGAGCCCACTGTAGAGATCTCATCCACAGCCTGGCCTCTGGCACCAGGAAAATGCAGGATGCCATGAGGCTGAGCAACCTCAAGAACTCAAATCCCGGGAGACTCTGGCACGTTGAAACTTGTCCACCATCTGCAGAATGTGATGAGTCCAAACATGGGGAGGCGAACACTGCCTCAGGGATGTGTCGAGCACTGCTCCGATGTATTGGAGCCGCTGGGTAGGTGTCAAATGGGACTTCTTTAAATTGCGCGAGAAGGCCAGCTTGTGAAGGGAGTGGCAAGTGACGGACAGATGATCTAGGGCTTGCTCGTAAGAGCACGCCCAGATCAACCAATCATCCAGGTAGGGGTAGACGTGAATCCCCCCTTTCCTGAGATACGCTGCCACCACCACCATCAGCTTGAAGACCCTTGGGGCGGAGGTCAATCCGTACGGCAGGACCCAAAACTGAAAATGCGAGTCGCCAACCGCGAACCTCAGGTACTTCCTGTATGAATCGGCACATGGAAGTAAGCATCCTTGAGGTCGAGAGATACCAACCACTCCTGAAGTTGAAGGGTCTGGAGGACTTGAGAAAGTTACCATCTTGAACTTGTCCTTCCTGAGGAGCTTGTTCAGCCAACGCAAGTCCATGATGGGTCTCAATCCCCAGTCTTTTCGGGATCAAAAAAATAAGGGGAATACCATCCCTTGTTCCTCTCCACTACAGGCACCAGTTCTATGGCGCCTTTCTCCACCAGGGATAGGATTTCCTGAGCAAGGAGCGGATCCAGATGCTTCTAAGAGAGCTTCCCCGGTGGATTGTCGTGAGGCCTCTGCCTGAAGGGAAGACAGTAACCGTGGGCTATGATCTCCAGAACCCACACATCTGCAGTAATGATGCGCTATTCTCCAAGATGCTGCGCAATTCTGCCCCAACCGGCGAACCATGGGACATGGCCTCATGACTGAGTGGATGCGGCTGCGACGGTGCCTGAGGGCAAAGAGGCAACTGCCCGAGCGGCTTTGGCACCTCAAGTACCTTGCTTTCCACCTCTGGTACTCCTACGGTGGCCCCTTTGACTGGCAGCTCCTCTCGATCTACTAAAGGTAGAGTAATACCGAAAGGAACCTCCCCTCCATTGCTGTCCCATAGGACGAAAAGGCGGAGGTTGATGTACTGCAGCGCCCAAAGACTTTGCTGCAGCTTTGGAGGTCTGCAACCTCTCAAGGCTCTCGTCAGCCTTGCTGCCAAACAGATGGACACCATCAAAGGGCATGTTGAGAAGCCGGGATTGCACATCAGGAGCAAACCCCGGCTTCCGCAACCACGCAAACCTGAGTATCCATGGACACAGTCTGCCATGTCCAAACCCGACTGAACGGATTCACACATGGCATCCTTGCCATCTTGCAGGAGGGCTAGAAAACCATCCTGTTCTTCCCCTTCGGGAATATGCTCAGCCGCCAAAGATGCACAATTCCACAGAGTGTGAGTGAATCTTGCCAAGGCACAAACGGAGTTGGCTGCCTTCAAAGCCATACCCCCAGATGAAAATACCTTCTTCGCCCAACCATCAAAGCGCTTATCGTCCCTATCAGGAGGGATGGTAGGGTACGCAGCCTGCTTCGTGGGGGCCGTAGCCACCTGCACCAAACTCTCCCGAGTAAGGTGCGTTGACAAAGAGCAGGGGTCACTCTTGGCTGGGCGGTATTTTTTCCAAAGCGACTTATTCACTGCCGGGAGACTCTCCGGAGCAGTCCAAGCCGCCGCCACCCTTCTTTGCAAAGCCATATGAAATGGCAACACCGGGTCAGTGGGTGGACCTTGGTCCAGGATGGCCGTCAGATCACCCTGATCAAAAATCAACAGTGGAGCCGACCACCCCAAGTATTCAGTCACCCTTGACATGAGACGCCTATAGGAGGATTCGGCATGCGTCCCAGGCTCAGGCCTGCCAAACTCCACCTCCGGAGATGTGTCAAGACCACTGGCATCATGCAAGGACTGACAGAGTTCCTCCATTTGACTGTGCCCAGACAAAAGGTAATCAGGGACATCAGGAGGCACAACCATCTCCTCATCGGACCCTTCCTTCACCTCTGAAATATACTCCAAAGGTTGGCACAAATCCAATCTGGGAGGAGGAACAGAGTAGGGCTCAAAAACAGGCCTCACAGACTTACTGAGAGCCTTCCTCTGAGTTTCCACAGCCCTCCGGGGCACCTCCGGTAAATCCTCCACAAACGGCATCGAGGGAATCGGCGTCGACGTCTTTAGAGGCGCCTATGACTTAAACAACTGCTTCGAGGCCGGAGCCCCGAGAGCGTCCTTTGACGGCCACAGCGCCGACGACTTCTTCGAGGGTGGAGCCTCAAGAGCCCGTCGACGGACACTGCGCCGATGGCGTTGACGCCTTCCTCGAAGGCTTTACAGGCTCCGATGGTCTCAATGGCGTCGAGGACCGGGACTTGGATCTGGCACGGCTATGGCGATCTGCCTTGTCTGAGCGGGACCTCGACAGCTCCCGATGATCGCACCGACCGCCCGAGCCCAAAGGTTTGCGGGTGGTGGACCGAGCCCGTTCCTTTCCAACTTCTTTCGAAGGCGCGGACGGAACAGTGGCTTGCGATTCGAAAATCGCCATCATCTGCTGGTGGAATGCATCCCATTCGGCCGGCAATGAAGACTTGGTACGACAGGTCAACCATCTGGCGGAGTCCCCCTCCGACGAGGATGACGAAGGCGACCGGTGACGGCGCTTCCTAGAATGCCTCGAAGAGGTAGAGGAATGGCGGGAACCACTCTGAGACCGAGACCCCCTGAATTTTCACCGACACGGAGAGTCGCCCCTCGAGTCATCGGTCGAAAGCCCAGCGGACTTCGATTTATGGGACTTAGACACCCTACCTACTTTTAATTTCAAGGCCTTAGACGTCAGGGACTGGCAATCATCGCAGTCATTGGTGGCGTGGCTTTCGCCGAGGCGCCAGAGGCAGATGTCATGCAGGTCCGTGATGGACATTTTCGAACCGCAGTCCTGACATTTTTTAAAGCCCGACTTCAGGGTAGTAGAAGAAGAAGACATTGCTATCGAAGAGAAGAATCGAGCGCGCCGAGATTCCGAAGCAAACACGTTTGCAGAAAAAACTGAACTGAGGCTACAGGCGGCGTGCGTCCTATATAAAACATCCGGTGACGTCGACCCTCGACGGCGGCCCTCGATGAACACCCCCGCAATCCCCGGATAATGGGGCACACCTTGAACGGGTCAAACCACAGCATTTTTGCCACGATTTTTTGTACAGGCGACAATTTTGCTGCGATTTTATCACTGCATACCATTCATCAGACGGAATCTGGTTCAAGAATTAGGTAAAGCAGCCATTCTTGCAATATCATCCCAGCATTCCTTAGTCTGTACAGCCTTCCTTGTAGCGATCTGGGTTTAACACGGTTTCCTCTCTTCTCGTTTATGTCTGGTCTTACCAGGTTATTTGCTTTCAACAATAATAATAATAGCTCCCTTTTGGTTCTTTTGCAATCGTCGTTTAGGATTGCTTATATCATGATTTTTAGACTTTCATTTGTACGCTCAGAGCTTCTCCAATATTTTTTTAAAATCAAATCTGGATGTAATCTCCCATTGTGTGTGACCTCCATGGGTACAATAGAGCAAAGATTCCGCTAGATCCCACTCTACAACATAGTCCCATTTTTTTCTCAATTTGCAGTATATTTCTCGTTTGTCTTCTGGTATCCTAGTCGCCCTGGGTGATTACAAGACATGGCTCTGTTTGGCGACAGTGCATGCTCACTTTCCCATAATGGTGTTGTAATAACATTTACAACAACAACAAAAAAATTCCCCTAAGGAAATAGAAGTCTACAATGGACTATCACAAAAAGTTAGATTTTTCTACCGAGGCGGATGGCGCTCCACTATTAATCAACTTCATTTTTCTTCTTTGCAAGTCGGTGCAGTGTTTATGGCCTTTGACAACATGTGAGCCATCCGTGAGCACCACGGGTGGGGGGGGGGGGGGGGGGTGGGGGGGGCTAGTCCACAGGATAGATCTAACTGATCTTGCATCTCTAATTTATTGGCACCGCTTATCTTAGCGTTAAAATGATCATATATTAGAACTGCATTTGATTGCATAACAAATAATGGCCTGAATGTCTGCAATGCTCTGGTTGCAGCTCTTAAAGATTCAGCAGATGTTTAAGCCTCTCTCCAGCTCCTTCCCATGCGCACTGTACCCTCAGCCCGCTGGTATTCTTCAGATTTGAGGTCACAAACAGAAATGTCGTCGCATGGAGCGGAAATGCCACTTACTATCCAATCCCGAATCTAAGCTGGCATACAAACAAGCAAGGAATTGTTATCAATATTCCGTTAAAACAGCTAAACCCAGCATTATGCTGATCGTATCATTAATGCCTCATGCTCTTCTAAGGAGCTTTTCGGGGTAGCCAAGGAGCTCACTACTCCTGTTCAATCTCCCTCTTTGGCCACTCGCTCTCAATTGCAGTGCGATCTTATTGCTTCCTTCTTCCAAAATAAAACGTGTACTATAAGAGATAAAATACGTGCTGAGAGAATCATTTATCCTAATATTGCTATATCTCTTAACTGCCCGGTTGTCGAATGCTCTAGCACGTTCAGTTTTACTACCATTACGGAAAGCTTGGTATCAGATGTGCTTCTTAAACTTAAGTCTGCCTCACATATGTATCCTATTGCTTTCTATATTTTGCAGGACCCGTCCTTGAATTTGGTTCCACTACTTACTGAGGCGCTCCAACAATCATGTACTACCAGATTCATTGACCCCTCCCATAAGCATGCAGTGGTTTCCCCGCTGCTTAAGAAGCCCCATTTAGACCATTTAGTAGCAGAAATCTCGCTTCTTCCCACTATGACCAAATTGCTGGAATGAATTGTTACTCCTCAGCTTTCAACCTATTTTGAGGCCAACAATATCCTCCACCCTTTCCAGGCGGGTTTTTGTCCTGGGATGGGTACAGAGTCAGTTATGGTTGCACTCCATGACAACATTGCATTGGCACTATATCACGGAAAGACGAGTGTTCTGATCATACTCTATCTCTCAGCGGCCTTTGATACGGTCGACCATCTCAGACTGTTAGTGTATCAGACGCTGGTGTTTTGGGAATGCCCCTGAAATGGTTCTCCGCTTTTTTATTTGGTCGTACCCAAGTGGTGTCTCTCCCCCCTTTTACATCTCTGCTCAAGGTGGTAAACTGCAGAGTCCCTCAGGGGTCTTCACTCTCCCTCTGCTTTTCAACTTATACATGGCTGCCCTGGCCAGGCTTTTAGGCAGCGTCAGTGTGCATTTCTTCATGTATGCGGACGATACCCAAATCTTTTTTTGCCTCAACTCCCCTAAGGAAAGCCCTTCTGTACTCCTGAGAGATTGCCTCTCAGGTGTCTGCCATTGGATGTCCAAAAAAATGGCTTAAGTTGAACAGTGAAAAGGCTGAGATACTATTGATCGGCCAGACATCCAATGGGTGGACTCCTGACTATTTGCCCATCTGTTGGGACCTTGTCCCAAACCCACTACTGCAGTTAAAAGTCTTGGAATCAAGATTATGACATCAGGCTCTAGAGAGGCGCAGATCTCTTCGGTCTGCCGGAGTGGCTTTGCGAAACTCAGGCTACTGAAGAAAGTGCTTCAGTTTCTTCCCAACAAGGCAAGGAGCAAAATTGTTGCCACCACCATTATGGGCGCCATTGATTACTGGAACGGCATCTATCTGGGCCAGCCAGAGGTTCTGCTCCACCAACTTCAGATCCTCCAGAATGCGGCAGATAGGCTGGCTCTCTGCGCCCCTAGATTTGCCCACTCTCGGGACCTACTTCGGCATCTCCGTTGGCTTCCTGTCAGGACTCGGGTGAAGTTTAAGGGCCTCTGTAAGGTCCATCGCGCCATCCTCTCCATGGACGCTATGTTCCTCCAGTCGAAGCTGTCTCTTTAAAAAAAGAAAAATGTAGAACAAGATTTTATTAACCGATTCACATCATCAAGTTATCCGAACACGTTGGTACAGTCGCCTGGTATCCAGACATCATATGCAGAACTCCAGAACATACACAATCACATAGGAACACAAGGGAGCAGTTGTTAGCCCAGTACAGTTGCCTTGTATTCATACCAGAAACCCCACAGATGCAGGTGATGATGTATTCCCTCCTCCATTGAGTCCACTTCAGGTTGGAGCCGTATTCAGGGTCAACAAATAAGCCGTGGGGGGCCTCATATATCCCTGGGTTTACTCTGTGCCCCACATAGGGCTACATAGTCTGTCCATGTTACTCAGCCAGATTAAGTCCGCCAGCCATCTGGAGGCCCCAGGCGGGTTTGCATTAGTCCACCTCGTCAGGATACACTGCCTGGCCACTATCATACAGGTCACCAGCAGCCTACGATATCGCTTCAGCACCGTGGGCGCCGATCCAAACATACCACACATTAGTGTACATGGAACAGCATGACCCAGCATATCTAACATAGTTTTCATTGCCTCCTCCCAGAAGGGTCCTAACTGAACACATCCCCCACAGCATGTGCGTGAATTCTGCTGGCTCAGTGGGGCATCTAGGGCACCTGGCCGACCTGAACTTGTCAGATTTATGGACCCGAGCTGGTGTGATATATGCTCTGTCAAGTGTTTTGAGTTGTAGTAATTGCAACCTGGAGCTAAGTGCCCCTGTATGTGTAACCCCGCACAGCACCCTCCATTGTTTAGCACTATATGACTCCCCTGTGTCCTCCTCCCACCTCCGCCTGTATTTGGGGGGGCTCACGCTGCGTATCAGCCAGGATGAGCTTGTATATAGAGGATAGCACCCCACAACAACTGGAGGAGTTCCTAATGTAATGTAGGAGCAGGGTGGTGTCTGTCGTGGCAGGGAAACTCGGGTACTATTCTCTGAACACAGCTTTCATTCTAAGATACTGGAGTCTCTGCCGGAGGCCACACACCATCCTGTTGATAAATATCTCTTGTGACATAAGCACCCCATCGGGGTACAAATCCTCCAATCGTTCAACCCCCGCGCCTCCCCAGTCCCGAGCTAGGGCAACATCGCACGTCAGCTTTAGGAACTCTATGTGCCAAAGTGAAATACCCAGATCGAGGGATGCCCAAGTCTTTTCAGGGCTCTCCTCCATGCGTGCATCGTGCATGCCACCGGGTCGATCCTGCACCTGTCCGCAACTTTACCTGAGATCAATACCACCTATGGGGAATATGGTCTAACCGACCTCCGCTCTATATGTACATGGGGCACATGTGGCGCACCCGGCATCCAGTATTGGGTAAACTGGAATTGAGCCGCCAGGTTCTACGCTTAAATATCCAGCGCACATATCCCCCCCCACCCTCCTCCCAAGGCAATGTCAACCCGTCCCATCCCATACACAGGATTTTGGGTGCCAGGCCAGCTTGACCAGCTGGGTACACACCTTGCAAAAGAAGTCTACCCCCAGCCAAACCGGGATGTTTTGAAATATGTAAAGGAGCTTGGGCACCACCACCATTTTGGCAAGAGCTACCCTACACATAAGCAATAGCGGGAGCCTACACCATTTGTCTACATTCCTCATCAGGGTCTGCAAGTAATCCATATGGTTATCCCCAAGTAGTGATTGGGCCCCTCTGCTAACCTTAATTCCCAGATATGTAACGGCCGATTGCTCCCATCCAAACCCTTCGGTATTACTCGGGCGTGTGGTAGCTAGAGTGAGAGGGAATAGCGTAGACTTGGACCGATTCAGCAAGAGTCCGGAGGGCACTCCAAAGTCTGCAATTTCTTGCGTCAATAGGCCCAGGTTAATCTTTGGGTTTCTCAGGAACAGAATGGCATCGTCGGCATACAATTAAATTAGTTCTTGCACCCCCCCCCCCATGGCTATGCCCCTATGGCCGCGATACCTCATAAGCCTACATGCCAGGACTTCGATTGCTATAGCAAATAACAAGGGGGAAAGGGGACACCCTTGCCTTGTGCACCTTCCAAGTCTGAATATGTGCTTCCAATGCTGATCCTGGCCCTCGAGCTCGCGTATAGCAATTTTACGGCTCTTAGGAAATACTCTGGGACCCCCACCTGGGACAGGACTTCAAATAGATAATACCATTCAACTGAATCAAATGCCTTCTCCATGTCCAACAACGCCGCAACCGCTTCCCTGGACGGATACATTTGGGCAAGAATCGCAAAGAGCCTCCTAAGATTCAGCGCAGCCGACCGCCCTGGAATGAATGCGGATTGGTCTCCATGAATTATTTGCGTGATGTACAGGAGTAGACGGTCTGCCAATACCTTGGCGAAGATTTTTGTGTCTAAGTTTAGCAAAGATATCGGCCGATAGGACGAGCACTCCAGCTGGTCCTTGCCCAGTTTAAGGATTAAGGTGATCACCGCTTCCCTCATAGTAGGGGGGAGTTGTCCCAATGCCAAGCCCTCCTCCCATACTTCCAGCATCTGACGTGCCACCCCAGGGCCCAACTCTTTATAGAACTCTGCCGTTATGCCGTCTGATCCAGGCGCCTTGGATGATGGGAGATCCCGCACTGCCGGCAAAATGTCCTCCACCACAATGGGAGCCGCCAGTGCCTCGGACACCTCTCGAACATACTCTGTGAGAGCCACTCCCAAAACAGTGCCCCTCGACAAGTACAAGGCTTCATAGTAACCACGGTACTGATTGCGCGATTTTGCAGGGTTTCATGACTACCCCCCCCCCCCAGGTGTCCTCATAGCCGTGATTTCCCTATGCCATGCTCAAACCGCACTAGCGCCACCAGGTGTCTACCAGGTCTCCCCTCCTCCCCGTACTTGCGCACCATTGCCGGCCTTGCAAATTATCTCACCTCCTGCTCCGCAAGTTTGTGGAACCTGTCCAGTACCTCCTTCAATTTAGAAAGCACACTTTGAGTGCTCGACCTCCCCACCACCTCCTCCCAGCGCTTGATCTCAAGCTCCGTTTCAGTCGGCCTTCTTCAAATCAGCTTCAGAACCCCCAACTCTAAACAGGCATCTACCCCTTAACACCACCTTAAAATCCTCCCACAATGTTCCTCTCCCGGCCACTGAGCCCTGATTCTCTTTATAAAAAAAAAATTAAAAAAAAAAAAAAAAAGGAGTAATCAAGCTATGTATCTCACTTTTAAAGGCAATGTCAAGCAGTGCCGCCGATTTAAACCTCCAACGGGGGCGAGGGGGCGCCTCCCCCAAACACAGGGACCATAACACAGGCGCATGATCCGAGCGTGTCCTTGGGAGATGTATACAGTCCTCGGTGCAGTGCACCAAGTGCTGACATAACAGAATGTAGTCCAACCTGGACGAGGTATTAGGAGCTGATGTGTGGTGTGTGAATCCCTCCACCCCCGGATGTAGCCCCTCCATACATCCTTTAGTTCAAGCAGCTCCATAGCTCTGAGTACAGCCTCAGCAGCCCTTGATCCCCTCCTCCCCCCCTCCCGATCCATTAATCTGGGGGTCCAGTATAACATTCAAGTCACCCGCCCACAGGATATTGGTGTGCATGAACTACATACACAGCCCACTATCGTATTAAAGAATTCTGGGTCGTCAACATTCAGCCTGTATATATTAACAAGGGTTAGTGATGTGGAACCTATCGCACCAGATACCAACACATACCTCCCTCCTTGATCTCTTATTGTGCCACTCACCCGAAACCCCAGTGACTTATGAATCAGTGTCATTACACCTGCTGAGAAGGACAAATATGTTGTGTAAAACTTTGTCTCCCCAGCTCTTGGCCACTCCCTTATTCGATTTACCTTTGAGGTGGGTCTCCTGGAGCATAACTATACGTGCCCCATGCCTCTCATTATTCCAGCACCTTCGGTGGATAGTTTAACCCCCCTCACGTTCCAGCTGATTGCCTTATACGTCATTGCCGGTGGGCAGGTAAAACAGAGGAATCAGGCTGCACCCCATGACAACCCTTACCGCTAGCAAGCGCTCGTACCAACTAAGATGATGTGAACCATTTTGAATTAACACAAAAATGCCGAACCGGCACTGCATTCCCACAACTCACCCCCCCACCCCTCCCAAACCGATCCCATGGCCCCCTCCCCCCACACTGCCCACCCCCAACTGACAGTGACCCCTTCCCCTCCCAAAAAACACCCGCACAACAACATCAGCATGAGCAACAGCCCAGGGGTGCTGGATACTGCCACTCACGTGGCCCCTTGCTGTCTCATTGCCGAAGGGAGGTGAGCTACTCTTTTCCTTTCCAAGTTTGCCGCTGGGCTGACTCATTACATGTTTTGACAACTAATACTGCGGCCCACGAGCCCAAGAAGCCTTCAAGCCGTGTCAGTAACTTGCAGGCAGATGTAACCTTCCATTTTGCAGGCCTCCCAAAGTCGAGTCACTGTCCTTGTTAGTACACCCGCGCTATATCCTATTTTGGGAGAGATTCAACAAACTCATGCACAGCCTCCGGGCTCGTGAAAAAGTGTGCCCTCCCATTATGCTGCACCCGTAGCTTGGAGGGGGTATTGCATTGATTATTGCAGCTGCTTATCCCGGAGTGCCCGTTCAGCTGCAGCGAACAACATCCGGGCCTTCTGGATCGCGGGGGTGAAATCCGGATAGGAGGACACTCTACAATTATCACAGGTCAGGTCTCCGAGCTCCCGCGCCCTCCTCAGAATGGTGTCCTGGTCCCGGTAATTAAGTAGCCTGGCTATCACCGGCCTTGGGTTTTGTCCCGGCCTCAGCACCTGTTGTGTAATCCTGTGTGCCCTTTCAACCAGAAACTGGGACGACAGCGCCGCCCCCTGCAGGACCCTCCTTGACATTTTCCATGAAGAGCTCCATGTTCTGCTGCAGAATCGTTTCCGGGATCCCCAATAGCCGGATGTTATTCCTGCGAGATCTTGCTTCAAGGTCTTCATTCTTATCCTTTATTGCCTTCATCTCCCGCTGCATGTCTTGGACCGCACGGACTGTGCCATTACATGTGTCTTCAAACGCCGCTGACCCTGGTCTCTACCTCAGAGGTTCTGCTTCTCTCCTTGTCTATGCGTGCTTGCATCCTAGCCCTAGCAACCTTATAGATTAGTCCGTCAAGCTTGGAGTTAATGGCAGCGAATCCACTCCGCATTTCAGCCAGGACTACACTCAATTCAGACACGGGAGTATCGGGTCAGACACTCTCCACTGCCCCATCTAACGTCTGGGAAGCCGCCATGTCCTGAGACCGCTGGTGAGCCGGCTGGTTAATGCTGCGCTGCCTCTTGTCTTCCCTTTGTGTATAAGGAAGGCGAGTCTGTCTCTTATTGCACATTGCCTGATGGGAACTGTATGGCTGGGGAATTACTGATGCTCACTGTCCTACCCACTGTATGCCGGCACAGTCCCATCAACCTTTAAAACAGGTGAGGCTCCCTGTAGTTAATTGACTCGGTGGACTGAGCAGGTCTTTCATCCACCTCAAGCTCCCAAATTACAGCACTCCCCATACTCCTTCCAAATCAAGTCTGCATGAGGGGGCGCCTTGCAGATTTATGTCTCTACCTTGCTGGATGCCCGTGCCATGGGGGCAGGAGGAAACTGGTCTTTAATGCTGCAACTGTCCACAGACCACACGTCTCAGTTGCTGCCCCCCTGCATGCCATGCTTGTTTGTAACAGCCAGGTGACAAAGTCTGCCGTGCTCCCAGCAATCTCTTACTTATACTGTGCACCAACTTGCCACTGCGGGTCCCTCAAAGGGGACCGCCCTCCAATTCGGCCCACGGGTTCGCCCGCTCCTCTTCTCCAGTCAGTACCACCGGAGGACCGCCCAGCCACATCGGAGACACCGGGCTGGCCGACCTCGCCTCGTACCAGAGTCCTGGGGCACCGGCAGCACCACCTCCTCCTCGTCCGTCCCCCAGCCAGCGCAGGCCAACTCAGCTATGCCAACAAGTTGCCCGCGCAGCTCCTCTCAGGGGCGGGGGTCCCTGCAGGTTGTTCCGTTGCAGGATCGCGGCTGGTCTCCCCCACTATGCCAGAGCCAACAAGCTGCCCACGCAGCTCCTCTCGGGGGCGGGTGTCCCTGCAGGTTGTTCCGTTGCAGGGTCGCGGCTGGTCTCTCCCACAATGCCGGCGCCAACAAGCGGCCCACGCAGCTCCTCTTAGGGGCGGGGGACTGGGCACGCACAGGCACTCGAGCAGGACCTTCTCGAGCTGCACTCACAGCCATCCAGTCCCACTAAGCACTCCTGCTGCAGGTAAGCTCACAAGCTCCGATTCTCCCCCAGTTTCGGCCGTCCGCCGCTGCAGCCTCTCCCCAGTACCTCACTGATTTCAAGGGGCCACTGTAGGTACGATGAGAGCAGATTAGACCTCCCCTCGCTTCAGGTCTGACAGGGGCTCACAAAGAAGCAGCCATCATGGCGACGGGCTCTCTAGCACCCCCAAAGCTATCAACCTAAGAGAGTCCTTTGTTCGACCGACCAGCTTCTGTTGACTGTTCTCCACTAAGACGCTCTCGTGCGGGAGGGAGATCTTTTTCTGTGTTGGCTCCGACGTTGTGGAATGCTCTCCCTTTGCACGTTAGGAGCATTCAGGCACTACCTATTTTCCATAAGCAGCTAAAAACATGTCTGTTCTGATCCTGGCCGCCTGCTTCTCCCTCTCTGGTAGTTCACTGCCCCAGCGCCTTGATGCCTTCAGGTCTTTGCCACACTTTATAAACCTTTATACATACATACATAGCTGGGGTACTTTTCCATTTACTTTACACAGCTCTGTGTCTAAGGATTTAAGAAATGGTTCCATTGTGTTAGGTCCGAATCTAACAAAGGAGTTACATAGAAGAAGCCTATGATTATTAGTAAATACAAGTTTGACTATTAAGTATTCAGGGGTATTTGCCAAACAAACACATTAGGTAAAACAAATCCTGTGAGGCTGCCAAGCAGCGACCATCTGAAAAACTACTGCTTCTGTTCAGTATGGCCATTCCACAAATCGAGTAGCCATCTAAAATTAAAAGCACATTTGTACCAGGTTTATTGTAGGTAAATAGTATCATGATAATTTATGAAACCCAATGTTTCCTACTCCGTCGGTTTAGTACCAAGAGCAGCAATGCTCGAGGAAAGCACCTTACAGCTCATATCAGGCAATATAAGTATCCACCGTAGAATTGGCTGAAGTCTCAGGGAAAAAAGGTATAGAAGTTGCCTTTTCCGTTGGAGGATATATGCTGTGAATCAGTCTATTGCCCCTAAACTGGGTAGAGGTTCAAAACAGTTTGAGCTTCAGCAGAATTATTCCAATGCTTCCTGTGTTAGTACAAGTGGTCTTGGTGACTGTCCTTCAGAGTTAGGAGTTCAGGTTCCGTTGTGTACACTTATTTTATTGGGAAAAGAAAGATCAGTTCCAGTGGTTTTTCCATTGCAATAGTCAAGATCTTGCTGAGGTCCTGTGGGTTTTATATTTGGTAAGGCTCTGGGTCTATTTCTTAGGTGTCTTGCTCGGAGTGGGCATGGTCTGTGATGCATTGGACTCCCTAATAATACACTTTTTTGTATGTAAGGTATGTTACTTGCATTTAATTGTTGTCCTTTGTTGCTTAGCTTAGGGTTTTTAGAATTATTTTGACTAGAACTCTTCTTTGTCGAGTTTATCACCTTCTTGGGGGAGTTCAGTCTCCTAGATCTTTTTGCTCCTCTCGTTTGCTCGCAAGTCATTGTCACTGCTTTGGCTGCCTGGGCCTTTTGAGAAAGAGAGAGAGAAAGCGATTACAAAAGCAATAGGGGTAGCAGGTTTCCCATTAAATGTGCAGCGCTTGCTCAAAGAGATCATGGGGAAGAATTTGTTTTATGGGTAGGGGCAGGTACAGGAGACTGGTCATAAGGGACTAGCATGGCCATTGGCGGCCAATGGGCAGACAAATCCAAACACTACCCGCATCATCTTTGCCTCACCCTCCCACATCCCATCTCTCCGAGCTTCATTTTCCATGTCAATAGTTGCAGATTATAGGCAGTGCTTAAAGTGCTACTTAATTGCCAAAACTTTAAAACCTTGAGAAAAATTATACCTAGAGTCCTATTTTCTCATTATTGTGCTTCTTTTTAAACTTGTGATTGCAAAGCTCTCAAATTTGTCAAAGTCATCATGCTTGAGAAGACCATACAGTCCTGATTTCTTTCCTCCCTTTGGATTCTGGTACTTGTAGCATTTCCTTTCCCATTTGGAATTTACGAACAACGACAAGTCCCAGAATTCCAATAAAAAAAATCGGTATGGATGGCCTCACACATTGCCACGGGAAACTTAAGATCTCTGTGTCTCCTTCTTCCTGCCACATCAGAACATTTGAGCTTGGACTACAATGTTATCAGTGAGCTCAAACATACTTGATGAAAGCATTTTGATTTGCCTCCACCTGAAAATCAAAGGTTATGGTGGTATATTGTGATTTGGTCCTACCCACTCTCCCCAACCGTCTCCCCCAGCAGCCCTCCCCAGTCTCTAAAAAAAGGGCAAATGGAAAATAAAAGGAGTCAATTTAAATGTTTCAGGAAAGGTCACGGGAAATGCAAGGTTATAACATGTGGCCACTTAAAAAGCAGTCACAGAGAAAGTGTGTAGGCTTGGACAAACTAAGAATGGAAGGCACAGCACACAGAAAAAACATTTGCATTAAAGTATGTGGAAGTATTTACCTTTTGAAAGCTGCCACTGTGAAAATGTCCCAGTCAGCACAGTTACAACCCCAGTTACAAATAATTAGCTTTTGAAAATCGATATCATGGCTTTTCTTACCCATTGTCCATAAAACATTTGGACCAATTGCCAATGATGTTCATGAAATGAAGGTCATGCATGAATAAGACATTTTGATATTTCAATAGATAAAGCTTATTTTCTGAGACACAAATTGAAGGCTGCTTAATAAATACATGGTTACTCAATACAATGTAATAATGGTATGCAACTGGCACAGCTGGTTTAAAGCTGCTCATGAGCGATCACAAATCAGAACATGTTCTTGGTACCAAGACAACATGCCTGGAACAGCACATTTAAGGCATGGAATCTGCCATTCATAATAGTTAAATCCCATTACTTTACAGCTCCCATACGGTTTGGGTATGTCTGACCGAATTCAAACTGACTGTAAATCAATTCGGTCGGTGCCCAATTTAAACGCATATGCATTTAAAACGTTTTTTTTTTGTCCCCCACCTCCAATTTTAAGGAGGTGGGGGACACCCCGGCACTCCCAATATTGCTAAATACCAACCCTGGAGCGCGAGGGACACCCCCGCTCTCCAGGGTTGTTATGTAGCAATATATGCGACCAAATTGGCCCTAAGGCCAAATAACCCACATCATATTCGACCCAATTGGTCATTCGGTCAGTTTGCCACAGTCAGATAGGCTAATACCCTACCATACTGACCCATGTCAGGCGTGAGTAGTCTGAGAAAATCAGATAAAACGGTTGGCTTGATCAATGCTTGTTTTTAACAGGACGGCAGTGCAAGGAATAGATTTAAATCAGGGGGCTTAAGGCACACTTGATTAAGACATTTCTATAAAACCTGTAGCACATTTTACAGCTGCAATTAAGCCATTAACTCTGCAGACAGCTTAGAAATAATACTGATGGGCCAACATTGCTGCAACTGCTTGATAAAGATAGCTCAGAGATCCCAGGGGGATTTATTTGTAGTGGGTAGGTGCAGGCACTGGGTGGAGATGGCCATAGGAATTAGTGTGGCCATGGGCAGTCAATGGTTGAGTAAATAACCAAACACCTACAAGCTGTGTGTCATTCCTTACTTTCCATGTCCAACCTAGTTGTACTCCAATGCAATCATTTTGGCTTATAGATGCAGCTGTCTAATTTTACTGTGAGCTGTTTTTAGCTATCTAACCGGCTTCTCCATGTGCTCGCCCACAGAGTACTACCCGTGGGTCCTTCCCACACATACCGCGGCAATTCTTTTTATGCCCTGCTATACGAGTGAAGGGTGGATTTATGCACCTCTGCCACTTTTCTGAAGATCGTCTTGAATCCCGTTTTGCCTTAAGGCTTATGGTAAGCGCATCCCCGCAGCCATTAGGTCACATTTGTATGTACCACAAATGCTTAAATGTAGACTCCAACATCATAGTTTACTAGTATCATGTTTCACAGAAGTCTCTATTCGAGCTAGAACCACCAGACCATCCTTAGTGAGGAATGACGAATTACAATACCCAATTCAGTTTCGGCTTCACTGTTCCCTTTTCCATTTGCTCTCTACTTAGGCATACTCGATGGGCAATTAGGTTGCCCCTATCTAGCACCATCCTGAATCAATAGCCAGTTCAGGTGAACATATTGTTGATTTTTGAACATATGATCAAAAGACAAATGGACATTGACCTCATTGTCTTTTCTATTGCATGTAATAAGCCAGGCTACCAGTTGGTGCTTTGTGGATGCACCCTCAACCTTTCCTTTGCTTACAAGGTGTATGAAGTGTTTTCTGAGCACTTTTCAAGTGCCCTATGCAATTTACATTGTTTATCCATTAGTTGGATACACTTTGTTAGTACTCTTTGTTTTGTACTTTGCATTTACAGTGCCTAGCTTTTATGACAGACAGACCCTGATGAATTTCCTTGCACTTTTTTTTATGGAAAGAAACATGTTGGATGTATATTGTTGATAGCATGTGGATGAGTGAGTGAAGGTGAGAATGAATGGAGTGTTGTATGTAGTTTACATTGCGTATTTGCACAGCACATGACACTTTGACACCACAGACATTATAGAGCTGGCGATCTAAAGCCCATAAATCAAATTAAATTGCTGTCTGACACATTTTTGCACTGTTTCATTGTTGTTAAGCAGATACTCAAGTCGGATGACTACAGATTGTCATTTTATCATATCCGTACTGCTATGCCAAAGTCTACCGCAACCCTTTAACATTTGTGACCATTGTGTGGCTTTTTTTTGTACTTGAATAAAATTGTGTATTTTTTTATATATTTGAATTTGCTTCATAATTTAATGTACTAGAAGCATCTGCTCTTATGCATCACTGGTTCTGCTTTGGCAATTACTTGGTAACACTAGAGATTGTTGCCCTTCTAACCTTGTCTGTTTCTAAAGGTGATGTACCTTAATGAAGGTTGGTTAGAAGTGGAATCTCCACTCCCTCAACCTCTTTTGTTTGTTGGCAGCTGAAGCATCACCTTATAGACAAAACCCAATATAGGGAAGCAAAGGTTACCACAGCCTCAGGGAAAAAGGAGCATAAGGGTAGTTTGAGGCATAAGGGGCCCCAAAGAGTATAGTGTCTGCATCAAGTCAGTCCAGAAAATCACATCCTGTTGACATGCTTACTACCTCTAGAACAGTGGTCTGCAACCTTTAGCTCTCCAGATGTTTTGAGTATAGCTCCCATCAGCTCTAGCCAGCATTAGTCGCTGGTGAGGAATCATGTGAGCTGTAGTCCAAAACATCTGGAGAGCCGCAGAGACCTGCTATAGAACATCTTGAGCAAAACACCGACTCAAGGGGTGGTCAGCGATAATCACACAGGAATGCAACATTTTCTATTCATAAAGCTCCTTCTGTGGTGGGTTGGAATTGGCTAAAAGGTTTACTAACGCTGTACTTTTGCCCTGCAAGATGTCAATTTCTGGTTCTTTATGAAAATAAAAATCTAACAAAAAGTGAAGGTTTAACAGGATGTTCCATTGAGTTGACAAACTATTAAACAACCTTTGGACTTCTTTCGTAAGCTATATACAATGAAGTGAATTGGGCCCACAAACTCAAAATCTGTATTTAACTCTCTGTAATAGGCCAAACTCCCTCTGAGACTGACAACGTTTACTCACTATAGACCTTTATGCATATTCCTTAAAAATGATCTATGTGAACAGACCATTTTTTGAATATTTATATTGCCCTGTAGACTTGACTGTAATAAGCACTTCTTATGCATCATTCTTTGACTTACCAAAAAAATAAAACTCTCTCACCCTGAACAGTTTTTTCATATAGTCTTCTCACTCCAACCTTTTTAGTGGTATTTAGCAAACACATGATTAAATTATTTTATATCAAACCATGTCTGGACATCAAGTTTTTGTTAACTCGTGAGTGTTTTCATTTTTCTTGGCTTCACAGATAGCACCATAAGGATAAGGCTTTGAGCTTGGCCTAAAACCAATGAAGGAGGAGCCAATGGTAACCCATGGTGCCTAGAATTTAGATAGAAGTTAATAGAGAAGGGATTCAGAAAGTACAGTACGGTGTATCAAGTTTAAACCTGGCATTCCACTCTGCTGTGGGTGTCAAAGATGGGGATACACAGGCTTTTGCTGGAGTAAATGAAGCTGAGAAACCAAACATTTAAGATTCAATGTCATTAACAATCGAGTTTACCAATGGTAGCATCTCTATTTTCCTTCGACAAGTGACATTGCTTAATTAGAGAGAAGAGCTTAAATTCAATTTAGACAACCACCAAATTCAAGTGCACCTTATTACCACATACACACATTCAAATAGCTTGATTTTCATTTTTATTATAAAAAACAATGCACATTTTTAGTTCTATGACATATGAATACAGAGAAAACTAAAAATATTCACTTTTTTAGAAGTTTAAACATTTTCTATGTAGAAACACTAACATTCCCAAATTGGAATAACGTTAAATGTGAAACACATTATTTGATAATACTATATATATAAACTTTCACAGAGATCGCTAGGTTCTCTCTATGAGCCTTACTTTAATTACTGTACACTTTATTGTTGGCCATGGTTTCAGTTAATATATTGCTAAAATACAGCCAACGAGGCAATCAAGAATATCATAATTTAAATGGATTTTTGCATTAAAAAAAGGCAGTGAACATTACCACCTAACCAGGCCTTACGTTGTCTGGTAACTAAATACAGCAAGCGCACCCACACACTGATTGGTCAAAAATATCTAACGAAGCAAACCTATCAAGTCAAAACTCTAATTCAGAAGGTCTTTACGGTTTGCAAATATACTTTTTATTCCTCCATTGAGGCTGTCACTTTCTTATTTAGATTACACAAGCACAGCATCTTTTAAAATGAACAGTAAAATGTACAGCACAACCTTCTTTATAATTTGTATAAATTTACAGATGCCTATGTACAATCTCACTTGAGAATAAAAAAATAACTGTACATAAACTGGTTCACTACATACAAAACTCAACAAGAAAAATGTGTTTCTCTTGTCCACATCTCCCTCCTTATATTAATGTGCAAAAAATCCCTCTTCTTAAATAAAAAGGCACTTAAAAGGCGGGATGTCAGCTTCATTGTTTATTTTAGGTCTGCAGCGCAGAGTAAAGTGATTTCTGCTATATAGCTACTGATGGCTGGTGGGATGTCATTCGTGCTATTGGTTCTCCAATTTTGCAGCGTCGCAAGCACTCCTGTTGGATCACTTGCAGCTAAGTCACAAAGGGTATACACAGATGCCAACTGGACACCCCAAGGCATATCTGAAACATAGAAAAGATTGATGAATACACAATGTACTGAAACACTACATTTTTTGATGCAAATTCTTCTAGCTTTAAAATGCAACAATATTTATAGAAGAGATTATGAAAATACATTTTGCACAGTGACAAAAACGCCACTTCGTAACACTTTCTAATAAAACTGGGATCTCAAATATCAATGGGGGTAGGTAGATAAATTAAGGCAAAACAAGTATGGCAGAATTTATTTACCTTAGTTCCTGTTAAAAAAGGAACAAGTTACTTACCTATAACTGTTCTCCAGCTTGGGTTTGGCATGGATTCACATGCTCATGAATACTCCCTGTCAGGCCTGGAATCCTCAGTAAAAGAAAAACCAGTTTCACTTTCACTTACAAACTGTCTTTCTTCTATAAACCAATCACTGAGCTCTGGGTCATACTGCCCCCAGCCAATGACTGCCCTCTCCCTAAGCCCCTACTCTGGCAGCCATCATCAGATTTGGTAGCACAAAGTGGCAGTATGACCAAGAAGAGCAACAGAGGTGCATGAGTGAGGGTTCGCATGGGAATCCATGCCAGACCCATGCTGGAGAACAACAGTTACAGGTAAGTAACTTGTTCCTTTTCCACCATGGGGTCTAGCATGGATTCACATGCTCATGAATAAAGAATACATAGCAGTACATACATACACAACCACAGGAGGTGGCAAGGCTCAAAAGGAGCAATTACTCTTACCTTCGGAACAGGCTCACTTTCAAGCAAACAGGTTGGGCAGCACTGCTTGGCCGACCCTGGACTCTCTCTGGAATCCCTGTCCACGCAGTAGAATCTCGTGAAGGTGTGCATGGACCTGCACGTAGCAGCCCTGCAGATGTCCAGCAGGGTCACACCAGACAGGAATGCCGTTGTCGCAGTGATCGCTCTGGTGGAATGGGGGCTCTGATGGCTGGGCAGCAGTCGGTTTGCCAACCGGTGACAGCGAGTGATACAGCCGGAGAGCCACTTGGAGATGGAAGCCCTGGACAAAGTTGTGATGTCTTCCGGAAAAACTGTGTGTGCCACATAGAACTTCAGCGCTCAAGCCACATCCAGCGAGTGCAAAGTCCTTTCAGCCGGAGATGAAGGTGTCGGAAAAAACACAGGAAACACCAAAGGTTAGTTGAGATGTAATTCCGACGGGACCTTCGGCATGAAAGAGGGGTGCGCACCCCTACACCACCATTGTCTAGTGAAAAGTCAGATAAGGCTGCTTGCAGGACAGGGCTTGGATCTCGCCTACACTCCTGGCAGAGGTGATGGCCGTGGGAAAAGCTGTTTTCCACGAAAGGAACTTGAGAGGAGCTTGATGCATGAGTTCCCATGCCAGGGCAGGCGCCTTCACCGGCGGGAATGATCAATACAGTCCTTTGAGGAACTACTTCTGACTAGACGGTGTGACCAAAGAGAAGACCGTTCCGGAGAACTGTTGTAGCGGTAGATTGCCGCTAGATGCACTTTGATGAAGGTGTACGCAAGTTCCGCACTAGCCAACAATAACAAATTCGGAAGGATCTGAGAGGCCGTGGCTCTCAGAGGGTTGATCTTCTGCGACCGGCACCAAGTCGCGAACCACTTCCACTTGTGCCCATAACACTTAAGAGTCGATGATGCCCTGGTATGGACTGCCCTGCAGTCCGCCGGTAGCTCGTAACCACCAAACTCTAATGCTGCAGGAGCCAGGCCTTCAGGTTCAGCGATCCTGGGTCGTGGTGCAGGATTGCACCTCCTTCTCTGGCAAGCAGATCTGCGACCACTGGCAGCTTGACTGCAGGTGACGCCGACAGGCTGAGAAGGTCCGGGTACCAAATTTGTTTCGGCCACGATGGGGCGACGAGGATCATCCTGCACCGGCACCATAGAGGCAATAGCGGGAACACGTACAGGAACTGGCCTTCCCATTGGAAGGAAAACGTGTCCCCACAAGCTCCCCGGCTGGTGCAACCTGCTAGCGAACCTCTGGCACTTGGTGTTTGTCGCTGTCACAAACAGATCGATCTGGGGTCTGCCCCACCTCAGGAAGAGATTGTCCACTTGATCCTGCTGAAGCTCCCACTCGTGGCAAGAACGCAGCTCCCTGCTGAGAGAGTCAGTGACTGTGTTCTTGACTCCCGTCAGGTGAAAAGGAATGAGAAACATCCCCTGGGTGCCGGCCCAGTGCCACTAGTCCTGTGCCTCACTGGGGAGAATGGGGGATCTGGTGCCCTCCTGCTTCCTGATGTAGAACATCGTAGCGGTATTGTCCGTGAAGACCCTCACCACTTTGCCCTTGAAGGACGGAAGGAACAACTTGAGGGCCCAGAACACTGCTCGCAGTTACAGGACATTGATGTCGAGATCCCTCTCCTCCGGTAGCCACAGGCCTCTGATGTGGAGATATCTGGTGTGGGCTCCCCAGCCCTCCAGGGAAGCATCAGTGGTGACCGTCTCCTGGTACGGGGGGCTCTGGAAATCTGTGCACCCAGCGATGTTGGAGCGTACGCCCCAGCACCTTATCACCCGACGGAACTCCTCGTTGAAAACAATCCTGTCCGTGAAGCTTCCGGACACCTGGCATCCAGGAATTCCTGGAAGGGTCGCATCCGCGACCTGCAAAGCCTGATCAGGTAGACACAACGACATCATGCCGAGCAATGACTTGATGGCTCGCACTGTGGTGATCTTCAGTGCCAATAGCCGTTGTACCTTGTCCAAAATGGCAGTGATCCTTTCTTCTGAGGGGGTCACCAGGCAGGAGACCTTTTTGAGCCTGGCCCTCAGGAACAGAGCGTCCTGTGATGGAATCAAGCAGGACTTCGGATAATTCACTGAGAATCCCAGATCCGCCAGCAGCCTGATGGTCCTGTCCGTGTGGTCGACAGCGATTTTCCTTGACTTGGGCCAGATGAGCCAGTCGTCGAGGTACAGGTACACATGTATCCCTTGCAGACGTAGATGGGCCGCCACTGGTGCCAGGAACTTCGTAAACACCCTGGGTGCCGACTTCAGTCTGAAGGGAAGGGCATTGAATTGGTAATGCTTTCCCTGTACGACGAAGCACATGAACTGCTGATGTGAATGGGCACGTGGAAGTAGGCGTCCTCCAGATCCAGCGACGTTAGGAAGTCCCCTTCCTCTAGTTGGCCAAGCACGTGTTGCAACGTGACCATCCTGAATTTTTGGGACTTGAGGAACTTTAGTCAGAAGTCGAGAATGGTCCACAAGCCCCCGGTCGTCTTTTTTACCAAGCAGTATCTGGAGTAACTCTAGAGCCCGGGAGTCGCTTTGGAATGTGCTCCATCGCTCCTTTTCTTGGCCCGTACCTCCCGCAGGAGCTGAGGGATGTGCTGCTCCTGACGGGCCACGAGTGGTGCCCGCGGACACTTCTGCTGGAACACTTAGAGTGTGTCCGAGAGCGTCCAGCACCCATCGGTCGATGGATATCTTCCACTTGCTGATGAAGCCCGCCAGCCGGCCTCCCACCGGGGTGCATGGGTGGGGGCCCAACATCCTGGCCGATACAGTCCTGCTTTGGGGCCTGCATGCCGCCTTGGGAGCGACGACGGCAGCCACCTCTGAAAGTCTTGGAACAACCCCTGTAGGCCTCCTGGGCTGTGGAATGGTGGGTTGACGATAAGAGGACAATCAGCTGCTGAAACCCTTTGACGATCTTCCGGATTTGCCTCCCGAGGCACAAAAGGAAGGGCGGTGTTGCTGAAGCATGCCTAGGGCCCGGGCCGTCTGTCAGTCTTGATGGCTTGCAGTGAGTCATCGACAGCCTTCCCAAAGAGATTGTCCTTGTCCAACAGCATGTTCAGGACCCTCGTCTGAACTTCCTGCAGAAAGTTGGTGGCTTCCAAGTAGAAACGAAGATGGAGGCAGACCCCGTTCCCCATCTGACAGAACCCTGTGTCCAGGATGTCGAGGGCCACGGTGATCGAATAGTCTGATGCCACTTCGCCCTCCTGGAGGATCGCCAGCGCCTCAACCCGCTTGTCGTAGGGGAGGAATTCCAGCAACGGGGCATCTTGTACCAGAGCTCCCTGTCGTAGCTGGCCAGGATCGCAAGCACATTTGCTGCCTTGACCATCATTGCCACCGAGTATATCACCTTTTGGCCCATTGCGCCCAACTTCTTCCCCTCGCTGTCCGGGGGAAGAGGCCGACGATGATGAATTTGAGGACGACTTCCTTGCAGCCGCCGAGACAACCGAGTTTGGAGAGGCTGCAATCGCAGGCACTTGGGTGCGAACTCCGGCACCAGGTACTTCTCCAGCCGGTCTCTTCACCGGGGCTGAGGCGGGATTCTTCATCAGCGCCAGGCCCTCATCCCAAATGTTGTCTAGGAGAGGCACTGCCATAATGGTCTTCCTGTTTGCCTCTTGGTCTTCTGGCATCAGCTGGAAGAGCCTTGACACGCGGGTAACCATGGAGTGGAATGATCGCCCTTCATCTGGTGGAGATGCTCTCGGTGGCTGGGACATACCGCCGTCCTCGTCCATATCTGGCGTCGCCGTATCCCTAGGGCGGTGGGTATGTGAGGCAGCTGATGAAGCAGCGTGGGGTGCTGCTTCCTCTTCTTCGCCAGCAGTCGGCCGAGTGGCACCGGGGTTGGGGGCGCCGTCTGCATCCTCTTCTGTATCTCTGACACCAACATGTGGAGAGTGGACAGGATGTCCAGCAACATGTCTCTGGCTGGTGCAGAGGGAGTAGGCTTGCTGGGCCCAGCGCCTACGTCTTCATCATCGACCCCCTCGACGATTTCACTGTGTCCTCCTCAGCATTTCCGTCGTCATCGTTCCACATGTCCTCCATGACCGTGTGAACTGACTCCATGTCCTCGTCGTCCGAACGAAGAAATATGTGCGCTTTGGAGCACAGTAGAGGCCTTCACTCCCCCCTCCCCCGACCCCCCCTTTGCATCCTAAAGGGTCAGAGCCGGGCTGGCATCTTCTCTGGTGTTTTCACCACTGGCTTGGCTCAAGACTCCCACCTGGGAGGAAGGGCCACTCTGGGCGTAGCCGTGTTCCCCTGGACCGGGTTAGCCCATTTCACCTTCGAGAGGGCGGCCGCCACCATCTCGATCGACAAGGACGACTTCTCATGGACCATCTGGGCCTTCAGGGGCAGGTCGGTCACCCTACTCTGTGCCTTGGCCTTCTCCAGTATCTCCCGCAGCTTCCCGGGTTAAACGACTTCCTCTTCGAGGAGGCGGTGCAGCGATGGCTTGAGATATGATATGGCATTTATAACGCGCCTATACACAAGTGTTTCAAGGATGCAGATGGTGATATTGATCGCGCCCTGCTCGTCGCCGAACCTGCTTGCACAGCGACCCCGACGTAAAAGCAATCGCAGTGCTTGGCCTTGTTTTGGGCCCCCACGGACGGAGTGCCCTCAAAGGACTTAGAAGCCTGCTCCTCGGACAGGCCGGTCCTGGGTGAGGCATGCCCCTGCTTGCCACACGGGGTAGAGGCCTTGGCGTTGAGCCACGCTGCCAATCCGCTGTGCCGATCCTTCATGGTGCGTTTGGTGAATCCCAGGTAAATTTCGCAATCCGCCTCCTTGTGATCCGGATGGAGACAGTCACTGGGAGTGTTTGTCTTCCACAAACACATTCCTCAATCTGCAGCTGGAGCAGAGCTTGAAGAGAGAACCTCTGTCGTCGCCCTCCTCTGACATGGTCTGGCGTGCGGTGAAGGCCCAATGGCCTTCTGGAATCTTTGATGAAAACTTAACGATTCTTGCCCTTGAGGTGCGACAAAAGACTCTGACAAATGGATCCCCGCTTGCCGGTCAAAAGAACAAAAGAGTACACGGGCTCCATTTGACAAAAATGTGTCATTTTTTACTGAAAAAGTCAAAAACGCAGAAAAGCTCTCGGAGCAAAACACAAGGACTCCCAACACTTGAACGTGCAGTAAAAATCTGAAGATCTCTGCCAGAGCAGGGGCTTAGGGAGAGGGCAGTCATTGGCTGGGGGCAGTATGAACCAGAGATCAGTGATTGGTTTAAAGGAGAGAGACAGTTTGTAAGTGAAACTGTTTTTTCTTTTACCGAGGATTCCCAGCCTGACGGGGAATATTCATGAGCATGTGAATCTATGCCAGAACCGATGCTGCAGAACTAAAATGTATATGTCCGCTGAATAAAGATTTCTAGTAAGTAACATGTTACTCACCATAATGAAGCTTTACCGACATTGGATGTCCAGCCTTCGTGACTGATGGAATCGAAGCAAGTACTTCGCACTAAAATGAGGACAGAAACACACATGTGGCCCATTTGGCAGTTCGGTTGAGCACAACCAGACAACGGCTGAGAAGATTGACTTGTTTTTCTATGGCACACAAGAGAGGTGTAGGCCAAACACATGGAGCAGATGGGATGGTGGGCAGGTTGTATGATAGACGGGGGGACTCAAAATCAATAGTACATGTTGCATAACAGAAGGATGTCTCCAGCATTGGTATCTTTCATAGATACACATGCTTGAATATTCCCCTTCGTCAGACTGGGAATCCTCTATAAATAATAAACATAATAAAATAAAACTTCTTCCTTAGGAAGAAAATCTACACCCATAGAGCCCCATAAGGCCTGTTAAGTCCCTTAAGCTCCTTTGGTCCTTTTAGGCCCCAACCAATAAGGGGGCACGGCTTAGGCTCCACCCCAGTCAGCCCTATTCAGATTTTGTACCGTGAAGGCTAGTAACTGATGACTAATTGGAGAGGGAGCAGCCTCTCCCCAGTGGAGGAGGGCAGGCGCATGTGAATCTATGAACAACAACAATGCTGGAGAAATCCAGTAACAGGTAAGTAAGACTTCTCCAGCATTGGATCTTTCATAGATTCACGTGCTTGAATAGAATACCAAGCTGTAGCGTACAAAGTAAGGCTACCAGAAAATACATGCAATGGGACAGTGGGAACAAACAAGAGTAAAAGTTAAGGAACAGAAGGCTGCTCCTACCTTAAGTGAATAAGTGCTGAAGTACTGCTTATCCTACCGCTGATTCCCTTCTGCTGTCTTCTTCCAAGCAGTAATGCTGGGCAAACGTGTGGAGAGTGCTCCAGGTGGCTTCAAAGACACTCCTGCCTAGAACGTAGCTGAGGCTGCTCTCGCTCTGGTGGAGTGTGCCTTGGACATGGCTGGCAAAGGGTTATTTCTGATTTTGTGACAGTGAGTAATGCAGCTGGAGACCCAACATGCCAGACTTTGTTTTGATGTGCATTGACCCTTGGTTCGTCCTGCAAAGGCGATAGAAAAATATAGTTGAAGTCCTGAAATCTTTTGTTCTTTCAATGTAGAACTTAAGTATCCTCACCACATCTAGTGAATGTAGCGTCCGTTCCACTGCAGTTGTGTGGTTGCCAAAGAAAGTGGACAAAACAATTCTTTCTGCTAAAATATTCAGATATGACCTTTGGAATGAATTTAGGTTGAGGCTGAGGAATGACCCTGTCCCTGTGAAAATGTGTGAACGTTGGTTCGGTGGACAGTGCTTGTAGTTCCCCAATGTGCCTGGCTGAGCTAATAGCCACCAAGAAGGCTGGTTTCCACAATAAGAACTGGCACACCTGGGAATTGGTTCATAGGGCGCTCTCATTAGCGTGACTAAGACTGTGTTAAAACTGAAGGCAGGAGCAATTTTCCATTGTCTGGGAAAAGAAGGCACAAGCCCTTTAATGAAACGTTGACCGCCGGGTGTGCCACTAGAGAGAGTTGATCAGGCCTGGTGGTATAAGCAGAGATGGACCTTGATGGAAGAAATTGCCAAACTGCTCCTTGTTAGATGTAGAAGGTAAGCAAAAATGTGTTCTGCAGATGCCAAGAGGGGATCTGTGCCAGCTTCTGAACACCAGGATCTGAACAGTTTCCATTTTTTAGTATATTTCCGTCTGGTGTACGGAGCCCTGCCGGCTCTCAGTATGCCCAAGCATTCGGGATCTAGAACCATGTCGCAGAATTTTCGATGCTGAGGAGCCAGCCCTGGACGGATAAGCTCGCTGGGTTGTGGTGAAGTAGCTCGCCCCTGTGCTTTGACCACAGGTGCGGGTGAGGTTTGGGGGCAAGGTGGCTTCTCCAGTCCTAGTTGAAGGAGTGCAATGTCCCAAATCTGGCGTGCCCACATTGGTGCCATCAATATCATTGTGCAGGGTTGATCGTTCATCCTGCACAGCACCTGCGGGACTAAAGGTGTTGGAGGGAACCCGTAAAGGAATTTCCCCCTTCATTGTATGGTGAATGCGTGCCCTAGGGAGTATCTCTCCGGGTACCTGGAAGCAAACTGATTGCACTTGTTTACGTGGATTGCAAACATGTCTATGCTGTGTTTTAACCACTTGAGGTATATGTTCAGGTTGTGGTCGTTGATTTCCCATTCGTAGGATTGAAGGAATTGCCGGCTGAGTTTGTCTGCCAACACATTGTCCTTGCCGGGGAGATGTTCTGCCCTCATGTGCATCTTATGGTGCATTGCCCAGTTCCAGAGTTGTTGAGCCTCCATCGAGAGGATGTTGGACCTGGTGCTGCCCTGTTTGTGTAGTGCATTGACGTAGTGTTGTCCGTCTGCACGGTCACCATTTGTCTGAATGGCCCCAAATTCCAGCCCATTTTTGTGCAGATTTGATTCTGCTGATGACGATATCCCGCTGGTTTGTAGATTGCCCAGATTGGGCCCCCCCAGCCCAAGAGCGAAGCGTCCGTTCTCTTAGAGTAGAGTGGACATGGGTAGCTGGAAGGGTAACCCCAGTAGAACATTTGATTGTTTGGCCCACCATTTGAGGGCCTTGTGGACATTTGGACTGAGATGCACAATGTCCTCCCACGATCCGCTCTGTTGAACCCGTTGGCTGCCCAGCTCCTCCTGAAGCGGTCTCACCTTCAGTCTGCAATTTGGTACGAGGAAAATACAGGACGACATCATGCCCAGAAGGGACTTGTATTGTCTGACAGTGGAGCTTGTTCTCCCTTTAAACCATAAAATGAGATTTTGCATTGTGGCCACTCTGTCCGGAGAGGGATGAATGCTGGGAACTAGAGTGTCCAGATCTGCTCCTAGAAAGATTGCGGTCTGTGTGGGCAGCGGCGATGGTTTTTCCTCGTTGACCGAGAACCCGTGTCTTGGAATAGGGTGGTTGTTCTTCCCATTGCCTCCAACGCTGTTTCCAGGGGGCTTACTTTCACTAGTCAGTCGTCTAGGTATGGAAAAACCTGTACCCCAGAGCGCCCGAGTTGATTCGGCCACTGGGGCCAGATATTTCGTAAACACCCTTTCTTGGTGGGGACTTAAGCCCGAAACGAAACACTTTGAACTGGAAATGTTGGTCACCAACAGTGAACCGGAGGTACTGTTTTTGGGATGGATGGGTATATGGAAGTAGGCGTCCTCCAAGTCTAGGGTAGCAAGGAAATCGCCCTTCTTGAGCCATGGAAGGACACACTGAAGAGATGTCATCTTTAATTTTAGATGACAAAGAAACTTCTTGAGGGCCCGTAGATCTAGTATTGGGTGCCACTGAGCATTTTTCTTTTTGACTAGAAAAAAGTGGGAATAGAATCCCTTCACCGTTGTAGAGGTGGTACCCGCTCTATGGCAGCCTTTAGCAAAAGCTTGGCGGCTTCTACCCTTGGCTGTAGCAGTGGGCGAGGTGGTGGTTGTTAAAGCCAGTCTATGGTAGGTCCCCCTTTTATTACCTGAAGCACCCATTTGTCTGATGATATGGTGTACCAATGATAGATGTGCAGGGAGGCGCCTCCTCCCAGTGGGGTGTGATGTGGAAGGCACGCCGTGTACAAGTCAGTTCTTCTTGGTCTGGTTCCTCCCCTGGATTGAACCCCTTTTGCCAAGTTGGTTCTGGCACCTGGTGGAACCTTGTTGGTATCCACCTCTCGATTGGAATGCGGTTGAAGAGGACGCTTGACTCTTGAACGACCTGCTGTATGACCGGTACTTGGAGCTGGCACCTCGAAAGGAACGAAAAAGACGGCAGTCCTTGTCCTTTAAAGAGCTAATCGTCCTAGGGGTGTCTATGTCGGCTTTGATGCCATTCAAATGATCATCTATTTTCTAGCCAAATAGGTCTTGCCCATCAAATGGCATATCTAGGATCTGAGCTAGTACCTCTGGCCTGAAACTTGTTGCCTACTACATCCAGGCTTGGCATCTCAATACTGTGCTGTGTGCCATCTGTCTGAAACAACAGTGGGAAGTGGCCACAGAGATGTCGATGTGGTCCGAGACCTCTTCCATGTCTGTGATAATGGCTTTGGCCTCTTCTTGAAACTCCTCTCAGAGGTGTTTAGTGAGACGGGACATACAGAGCCATAATTCTCTACCCAGCCTTGCAATCATGGCCATGGCGTTACTGGCCTGCACCGTCAAGGATGCTGCCGTTGACAGCTTATGCCCCATCGCTTCTAGTCTATGTCCCTCATTATCGGGCGAAGCTGTGAGAGGAGAGGCTGGGTTTTGCAGTCTTTTTCTTGCCGCCACTGTGTTGACAGTCCGGTTTAGGATGGCCTCAGACATAATAGAGCAGAGTTCGGGGCTTTGTACGTTTTCTCCGGTCTAGCTACCAGAACCAGAGTAGAAAGAGGAGTGGCCAGGATTTTATCACCTGCGTTCCAAATAGTCTTTAGTATTGGTACCCTTGTGATCGTGCAGCGTATTTTGTCTGTGCTCATAGAGGACTGATGCTTTCTCCTCTGTGGTGACTTGTATTTTGAAGATCTCTGCTGACTTTGCCATGAAGGAGTGAAAAGATACAATATCGTCAGTGTCTGAGGTGTCCTGAGGCAGTTTATCCTCTTACGGCTTGTCTTCATGACCTCTGGGGTCGGAAAACTCCCTAAATGGATCATCAGGTTCCCCCGGAGTCGTCTACGATGTTGCCCGGACATTGAAGCTGTAGCAATTGAATGCACATTACACGCTTTGGATCTTTGAGGTGAAAACCTTGGAGGAGATGTAGAGCATCATCTTTTGTGAGACCTGGGTGATCCGCCATAGTGTGAGCATGTGCTAATTCCCTCTACCTTAGAGACCCCCAGCAACTTTGCTGGATTTTGAGGACTTTTTTTTAACCTGGAGAGAGTGAGACCCTTTTTCCCCACTCTCTCATGTATTTTAATGTGATTTTGTACACTGCGTTTCTTTTGGTTGGGGAGTCTGACAAACTCCATAGGCATCATCTTTTACATTGTGTCACACAGCACCTTCAGTGCAGTGACACAGGGAAGTCGTTCACATTTCCAAAGGTTTAAATACCTTCTCTGGGATAAACTAATGTTTCCCAGAGCAGTAAAGTGAAATTGACTTTACTTACATATGTAACTTTCTAGACCCAGCACACACTACCTTACAATAGGATGCTGAAGGGGTTACCTAGTATCCCCTTTGTCTAGCTTCTCATGTAACATATTAATGTTAGCCTTTCCTCGATGAATGGCTGGTGGCAGTGGTTTACTTTTTACTACCATTATGGGATTTTACCGCGGGCTGCGTTAGCAGCCACGGTGTCAGAATTCTCGTTCTGTTGCCCTCGTAGTGTAGAAGACAAATTCTTCCCACTAATGTACCCCTCTGAATGTGTAAATATTCATGCAGAGGTGTCAATTCATTGAAAGATTGGAAGAGTGGACCCCAGTGACAGCCCAATGGCTGTAAAGGAAGGCAAGGTACAATTAGGATTTGACTCAAGAAATGACTGGTATACAATATCAAAACTAAGCTACACTGACTTGTGCCAAAACAAGAGAAGGGCTATTGTAGGGCAGGAATTCAAGAGGGTACGGGAGCGAACAATACCAGTAAACAGCCCGTAAAACACGCAGTATGGTAAGTATGGCAGAATAGAGAAAAACAGAAGAAAAAACACACAAAAGAAAGGACCAGGTGCCTTACCGTATTGAGTTCTAATGAGTTTGCCGATTAGAGTCTTGACAGCAAAGGTGCAATGTCCCAATTCCTGATCCGACGGCACGAGGACGCCTAAAAGGCAGACACACATAGGAAGTCTCTAGTCCATGTGTCTGTGCCGTGATGCGACAATAAGCAGCGTCTAGAGTTCCCACAAATGAGTAGTCGGAGGAAGGTGTGCAACGTCAAAAAAAAGTAGCTGTTGATCCGGTATGCTGGGCTGGGATCTGTTTCCACAGGTTGCGCAGCGCGGGGGACAAATGATATCCAAGCAGCCGTCCCGTGAGGTAAACAGTTTATATACACGAGGCAAACAGTGCTAAAGCAATCCAGTAGACGGTCCTGGTTAGAATGTGGCGTGCGATCTGGGTACAGAGGTAGTGGCAAAACAATCCAGGTAACGTTCCGAGTCGAGAGGTGGCAAGCAATCAAGGTACAAAATCACAAAAATCAGAGCAGGTCCAGTAAGAATGCAGAGTCAGAGAGATCGCCGGAGCAGACAAGGACTAGACAAGAGCAAAGCCAAAACACAAGAAAAAGGGTCCTAGTCAGAGAAACAAGACGAAATACTTTACAAAATAAATTCAGAAACAGAGAGCCCAAGCAGGAGGGGCTTGATAAACGCTAGGTCACATGACCCCAACCTCTGTCTCCCTCACGGAAGAAGCATCCTACGTCGATAGAGTGCGCCGGCGTTTCCATGTTAACTTCCAGCTGCCATGAAACGGAGGGTTCATGATGTTGGATCTCACATTGGAACACATTGTTCTTTGTCGGTGTGTTTCTACATGACAGTGTCAGCCCCAGTCTGCCTTTTGTATCTGGGTAAGAGGCGTCTCCCCACCTTGAATCCTGACACATGGTAAAGCACCCATGGGTGCCATTTTTGCCAATATGGCCACATTTCTTTGTGGAAAGGTCCTTCTTGAGATGTACGCGGTGTGCCGAGTTTGGTCCCTTTGTTCGCTTTGCCTTTGGCAGGATTCACGAGTGAAGCCCGCCTCTGGCTTCAGGGTGTCTGGGGTGAGCGGGAAGTAAGCAAGGTGCCCGAAACTCCCTGTGCTTAGTCTCCTAGGAGACCCGAATGCACTCTGTAGTGATTGGCTGGCTGACTGACTGACTGACTCTCCGGCAAGGACTGCCACCCTGCTGGGTGACTGACAGCTAGGTTGGAATGAACGGGAGAGAACTGAATAAAAGGCAAGGCTTTTGGCCTGAAAGGCAGATTCGACCACTGGACGAAGGAACCAAAGAAGAACTTGAAGAGGACGCCAGCTGCAACTCCTGGACTGTTGGTTTGCCCGGTGAAGCCCTGCTGCTGTGCTGAAACTCTAAATTCATATCGACAGAGAAGCACCTGCAAGGACGACTTCTCCACTTGAGTTGGTGGGACCAATCAACTCCAAAGTAAGCCACCACGACATTCTCTCAGAGCTGGTTGAATTTCCACAGAGTTGCTTCTGGAAACCGAAACGCCAGGGAGAGGAACACCAGATTGTGTGTGGTGACCGACCCATTGCAGTGCAGGAGTCCCCATAAATCCTCCCTCTTGTCCCTGAGGCTGAGGAACAGTGAGATCTGCAGTCATATGCTGCACTTATTATTCAATACAAAGGTACTGTAAAAGTCTGAGAGAACTTACCTCTTAATGTAGAGTTGCTTGCATCTTCTACTACTCACAAGTCACATTGATTCTTCTTTTTCATCAAAGACTTCTAAAACATTGTGCAAAGACTTTTCTTACTTACCTGCAAAGACGTGCTTCAGCTCATATAGACTTTTGCCCATCGACTTTGGCTTAGTCTTTTCCACTGAAAGACTCTTATTGGGGGATCTGAAAATATTTGCCTGCTTAAGAATATTTGTGTTATCTTGTATGTTCTAATAACCTTTTTATTTGACTTACTCTTAAGTGATTCTAAATGCAACAGTGATATATTAATGTCCCCAACACCCTAGCTATTGAAGTCCCTTGAGGGTGTAGGTTGTGTTCGCGGGCCATCCCAAAAGGGTACTTACTGATTTAGAGATATTAAGAGTGTGTATTTTATTAAGTATATTTGAGTGTTACTGTTATATTGCTCCCTTCTAAAGAAGGCTTAATCTAACTGGCTGATACATTAATAATTGTTTATTCAAGAAACCTTGTGTGTAAGAGTTTATTTGAATACTTGTCACTGTGAATCTCTGTGTAACTCCCCTAGAGCTCACATTGACCCCTCTTGAGATAAGCCTTACTGCTCAATCATGCTACCAACCTGTGTAGTACAAACTTATACCAAAGGTTGGGTTCCTATTGCCAAGAGGTCAGGGTTGTTGTAGTACACTCAAAGGGTACTGCATACAATCTTGCCTAACAGAGTAGATGGGCAGAGCCTTCTTTTTTCAGACCTGGGTCGCCATATCTTGAGAATAGTGAAGATCGCTGAGGTGGCGGTGATAGATGTGGAGTACGATCTGTAGGAGACCTGCTTCCAGTGCGGTGCACCAATGATGTGCTTCACGAAGGTTTGCTTACAAGAGCCTTGCCCTTTGTCTCCTTTGCAATTTGTCCATAATTCTGCACATCGACTGCAGTAAAGTAGGGTCGAAAGGGTCTGCCACGTCTTCCATTACCGGTTGCCAGTGTGGACTAGCTGCTGTTCCTCCCCCTTTGAGAACTCATCCTGCAGTATGTTGTCAGGCAGTTCGTTCATTAGGGTGATAGCACCTTCTAACCCATCTATCTGTGGTGTATGCACGGTTGCAGCTTCCTCTGGCTGTGGATGACGTCTGGCAGTGTTGGATGAATCGACAATGTTTTGCCCTGCTCTTGGCGAGTCGTTGACATTTCCCATAGACGATGACTGGTCCTTCGATGACTAATGTTTGGATGTCGATGGGTCCTTCGCCAACAAGTGCTTCGTCAACGAGTGCTTTTCGCCAGTGGCCTTTTTTGACGGTTCTTTTGTCGACTGTTTTGGTCAACAACGTGGTTGGTTTGATGGTGGGCGAAGGTTCATCCATCGACGACGGGACAGTTTTAGTGCACAGCAAGGTTAGTTTAGTCATGGACAGCCGTTTCGCCGACGAAGGGGAACAAATTGATTAACTTTTATCTTTGTGTGGTTCTCCTTCCAGCAGACCTTCAGATCCAGGCTCAGTACACTATTTCCGACTCCTCTTTTTTACCCTTGGATGGCGGAGAGTCTGCTCTGTTCACTGAAGAAGCTCTCCTCTTTGGAGCTTGCTTCTCAAGGTGCCTGGAGGAAGATGAAGGCGCAGTCTTGCTGGATTCCTCATCAGACATTTGTCTGCTTTCCAAGTGAAGTAGTAGTCTCCTTCGCTTTAACTGAACCAGTGCTTGAAAACAATTGTATAAGTTTGTAATAAACTATATACAATTAAAAAAATTAAAAAGTAGTCTCATATGCCTGTCCTCCAGTCTTTTCTTGGAAAAGGTTTGACACATTTTACATGACTGGATATCATGTTGATAAAGACAACAGATGCAGAGTTTGTGGGATTTTCTGATGAAGATGACCTTTTTACCACACCTGGAGCAGTCCCTGAAAAGGGAGGTCTTCTCTTTGACAGCTTTTACTTGAGTCTCAGCCACGAGGTGAGAGTAGGCAGCCTAAAAACACAACATTTTTAGATGAAAAAGGGTGGAAACCTGAGCTCAAAAGGTTGAACCAGGAAGCCCCAGTGGGCAAAGCTTAAAGTATGACAAAAATGTCTAGAGTTAGCATGGAAAAAACGAATTTGCTCAGAGAGCTGAAGGATTCCCCTGTCCCGTAGACAGTGACAAATCTGAAGATGGCTGACTGGGGTGGAGCCTAAGCCCTGCTACCTCATTGGTTGGGGCCTAAAATGACCAAAGGAGGTGGAGGGACTCCACAAGTGAAGGGCTCTATGGGTTTAGCTTTTCTTCTTAAGGAAGAGGTTTTGCATGTAAATTACTGAGGATTCCAAGTCGGACGACAGGTAATATTCAAGCATGTGAATCTATGAAAGATCCAATGCTGGAGCATTCAGCATGCTCCTACGTCACTGGCCAATTCAGCTGCAGGAATCTTAGGTATAAAATCGCTGTGGGGACAGGTGGCAGTGTTATGAATTGCATCAATCGAACAATAGTTTTTAATAGGCTCCGACTTCTTATATTGTTTGAGTCTGGAAGGAAGGCTTGGCATCAAAGTAAGACAGACAAGTGATCACAGTTCAAGGGCGTTTATTAAACTGCAAGAATGGGTGAGATAAACACCTAATCTAAACCTAAATCTAAGGTGGGAGCAGGCTATGACCATCAAACAATAATACAGTCCTAGTGGAGCCTAGTCAAATATAAAGGGCCTATACTAAAGAAAAAAAGAACAAATATTGCCATCCTTACCGCTATGCTACAAAATAGTGTGGGACAATCTTCATAAGAAAAGAGTGTTAACAAAAATGATAACTCAGGATGGTATAGTGAAGTCTCCCTTACCCACAATTTTAGCACTGGACAAGGCGGGCCTCTTGAGCACAGCACAAAACTGGCCTTTTCCAGCACAATGCTATTATTCTTCTAAGTGATATCAGAATCTGCGGTAGTCAAGTCTCTTTACTCAAAGTCTATTGCCTCTGAGGGCTTGATGTGTTCAAAATAACAAAATAAAAGTTCCTTGCCGTATGTAGGTTGGGTGATGACTTTCCACACCTGGATCCTCCTCTTCCGGGCTCAGACCCTTCTCGAATGTTAGCTTCCCTCCGTCAGGTTCACTATGGCTTTTTACTCAAAAGATTCACAAACCTCAATATCCTTTAAAACAATCTTTCACTGCGGGCTTCCCTCAACTGGGTTCCCTCTTGTCAATACAGTGTTCACAGGGTTACGGTTCTCCACCCCGCCTTGCAGGCATCCCTCTGCCGGGTTCACATTTGTCTTAGCTTTTTCACTTTACTCAAGTTCAGATTTTAGCCCCCAGGCTTTCCTTTTGGTTGTGGGTCAAAGACTTTAACTCAACACTTGTACGACCACAACGTGCTTTACTACGGTCCTCTAGTAGTTCTAGTTTTAACAAAAAGAGCACCCCCTAGTATGCCCCCCCACTACAAAGTAACAGTAATGCATAATATCTCATACTATGTTCACACCCAATAATATGAGACAGAGACCTTCAGAAAGTTGGAAACATATTACACTTTGTTGGCAACATATGGTTGCTTTATTAGAGTCATCCTATCGGGCGGACCGAGCCCTGCTCAGATCTTATGACTGCCTGGCCCAACAACATCGTCCTTTCCCGGGTTGCTCTGCCAATCCCGGCTTACGAAGTCCAATGTCCAAAACCTGTGAGCCTTCTCACTTCCATTTCCGCTCTTGCGAGAACGGCCTGCCCTGGTATCCGACTGCCAGTTCAGTCACTCCCATTTAGACAATAGAGCAAACAAGGCCACTGCATCAGTTGTTGAGGAGTCCCAACCGTCACTAGTGGTATCAGTGCCTGTGCCACCCCATCCTGGCTGATGCAGCCAGTGGTTCTATCTTGCAGAAAAGACTGCAGCCTGTCTCCTTCTCTGGGACCGCCCTTGTAACTGCCATGTTTTGGGGGTGTGTTAGGGAGATTTCTCACCCAAGTGTTAAATTCCCTCTACTTTAGAGGACTCCAGCTCTTTTGCTATATTTTGGGGTTTTGAACTTTTCATTTTCAGTGTGTTTTACTTTTGTGTTCTTTTGTTATGGAGTTTTAAAACATCTCCAAAGGCATCACGTTTTCTTGTGTGTCACACAGCACCTTCAGTGCAGTGGCACAGGGATGTCTTTTAGACTTTCCAAAGTTTAAATACCTTCTCTAGGACGGACTACTGTCTCCCAGAGCAGGTAAAGTTAAATTGACTTTACTAGTCTTTTAAATTCACAGACCCAGCACACACCATATAACTATAGAGTGCTGAAGGGGTTGCCTAGCATCCCCTGAGTGTAAACACTCATGTAACAGTCAAATGTTACCCTTTCCTACTTAAATGGCTGGTGGCAGTGGTTTTAAACAAAGTACCATGATTTTTCCCTACCGCGAACACCGGTAGCTAAAAATCAGGTAAGCCATGTTTTCCAATATGGCGCCCAAGACCGATCTGTAAAAACAGACTCCGGTCGACTTTTTTCGCCGTTTCTTTTAGGAAAGGTTCTTCTAGTGTCCAACTCTGCGCACCAAACCAGGTTTGGTCCCTTTGGTCACTGGCCTTTGGCGAGCTTCAGTGCTGAAGCCCTCCTCTGGCGCCTGAGTGTCTGGGGTGGACAGGATGTGAGGGAGGCGCCCGAAACCCTCTGTGCTTAGTCTCCTAGGAGACCTGAATGCACTATGGCGTGATTGGCCGGCTGGCTGTCCGGCAAGGACAGCCACCCTTCTGTGTGTGTGTGAGTGACAGCCAGGCTGGAATTAATGCGGGAAAGCTGTTTAAAAGCAGGCTTTTGGGACTTAGAAAGCAGAGTCGACCACTGGAACGAGAGAATCGAAGACGAGCTGAAGGAAGACTGCTGCAACTCCTGGACGACCGGTGAAGCCCTGCTGCAGGTCCGAATTGCCTGAAACTCCATTGACCAAGAAGCCCTTCAATGTTAACTTCTTCCCTTGAGTTCGGTGGGAACAACCAACTTGTAAGCCGCCTGGACACCGTCCCCATCCTGGTCGAATTTTCTGCAGAGTGCTGTGGAAAACCGGATAGCCAGTGAGAAGGATACCAGTTTGTGGTCTTTAAGGCACTCCCACCTTAAACCGACGTTTTGCCAAGCTTGTGGCCTCTTTCCCTGTGCAGTGCAGGAACCTCCTGACATTGTCCTTGTCCCCACGACTAAAGCTCAGGAACAGCAGGACCAGCTCAAACTGCCAGGAACAACTGCCTCAGCTACAGCTCTTCTTCACTTTAAAAAAGGTACTGTGGAAATGCGGTCAGGAAATCTTTTCAGCCGCGGTAAAAGTTTCTGAAACTTTCCCAACTTTGAAGGCTTGTCCTTCCCTAAACCTACATCTAACTTTTCGTCTGACCAAATCCTTCTAAAATCTGTGGCAAAGACTTAACCATTTACTACCAGAACTGGGCTATCCTATACAAGACTCTGATCCATTGACTTTGGCCCAGGCCTATTGAATTGAATTAATGATAATGATTTGCTATTTATATAGCGCCTTAATCCAAAGCGATTTACAGAGCGCATATTTACATACAATATCACCCAACCGAAACTGGTACTCATTTATCGACCTCAGAAGGACGAAAGGCTGAGTTGGCCTTGCCAGGATTCGGACCTTCAGATCACGCTCAGATCACAGCAGCAAGCGCTCAACCCGCTGAGCTATCTTACCGGCTATTTTGCTGGTTGTAGTGAACTGAAAACCTTTGCCCTGCCTATGAAAGTATTTCTGCCTTGATTTCTTTTGACGTTGTCTTTTTACCCCTTTTAAAAGTAACTGAAGTACCATTTTGCTCCCACTTCAGGGGAGCTGAACTTGTTCATTAACTGATTGGTTGTGTATTTGTAGTATAGTATATGATACTGAGCTGCTCTTGCTAGTGTAATGTTTTCCAAATTACTGTAAATAAATGTATATTATTTTATCAAGAAACCTTGGGTAACTGGTTATTTGAATCACTGTGATTGCTGATCCTTTGTGTAAACCCTTGTACTGCTCACTTTACTCTTGAGATAAGTCTGGCTGCTCAGCCACTGCTACCACAATACTGTGTAGTACAGGCTTGTACCAAAGGTGAAATTGTACTGACACGTGTAGTCTTAATTGCATGTAGTGTTCCCAAAGGGTAATGCATTTGATACTGCCTAACAGGGTGGCCCCGCCATGACCCTCACTGCCCCCACTAAGTAGCAACCGTCGTCCTACTCCCTTAGGCATCATGACCCTTCCTGCCTTTTCAGTGCTCCGAACCTACCCCTCAGAAACCCCAAATTGTCCTTGTCATACTGGTGAAACACCCACCTTAGCGAGATCTAAGGGATCTTCCTTGCCTAATCTCCTATTCCTGAAGCAAACCAACGCTCCAAGCGTGTCAACCTCTCCATCCCACAGCCAGGGACCAACTGGGTGGCTCACTGATATTTCCGGGAAGTAACTCTCAAACCCTGCGTTGACCCTAGCCCCAGACTTCTTGCCCTTTGATGAGTGGCCCGCCGTACTTAAATATTCTCCCATACTTACTTCCAGGTGACCCACAGCCTTCCCCGGGAATCCATTTGCCGTAACCGCTCATCCGCACAAGCGGCTCATTGCTGGTCGCTACCAGCCATTTGCCTTTAGGCACCTCTTCACAGAACATCAGTTATCTCCAGCTGCCACCTGGACCCGCTCCGGGCACACGTGTCTGCTTGCGGTAGACCTAGAGCGTTCAGGCACCACAACTGCTTCCCTGTCTCGCCGACACTACGGACCGCCTTAGCGGGAGGACCCCTTGCAAACCGTGTGTCTCACCCCACATGTGCGAGTCCATCCTACCATTGCGGCTCTCACCAAACACTCAGATGTTGCCACACTGAAACAGTTTCTGGCCACCTTCCACCACGTCCTTTGATCCTGCGACACAAATCTCAAAATTAGTTTAGACATGCCTACCCCCACAGAATCGCAGGACGCCTGGCACCCGGGAGCAGTAAAGCGTCAGTAAATGCTGCTCCCATGTTATTTATTTCTTCTACAGCACCCTCCGGATGTACTAGCCCATGTTCACATATAATTATCCAAATCCAACCTCCACATATGACGCCAACAGCCTACTTTGTCCACCATTCATAACCTCTTGCCCTTTAAAATAGTGTGGATCTATGCATATTGTAAACTGTAATTACCTCTGTGTACCCTTTTCAACCGTACTGACGTCCCTTGGGTCCCCCATATAAAATGTGCATCAATGTCGGTGTGTTATTCATCAAAGCTAATCCGATTTCACTTACCAGCCCTCCAGTGACAGGGGAGACTCCCGGGGAACTTGGCGGTAGTGCATAGCATTCCGTACCTCCAACTTTCACATAGGACACAAACCTATCAACGTGTCCACCATTTCTTATAGTTCCCTGTTTAAATGTTGTATAGCGCAGTCCTGACGTTCTGTTTGACACCCACTGGTGTAGGGAGACCAAAGCGGCTCATGGTCGCTATTGTCATGAAGTAAACCAGGCTCATCTTCTCCCTGCAAGAGCCAACTGCTCCCATCTACCTATAATTCCGCAACCCGCCCACTCATATCTGCAGATACTTTTAGGGTGAATCCTCATTTTATGGTCCAACCCGAGCAACAGTGAGCCAGGTAGTGTGGGATATTTTGACCCACTCAGATGTGCCTCACTACATCACTTTATTGCAATGGTGAAAGTAACAGCCCAAAATGACCGCGCTGACTCCTGTGCACGCCAAGATCTTTAAAACTGCGTTTTCATCACAACTAGAAAAAGGCTGCACACCCCTGCCACACACATTTCAGGTGGGGTGAAAACAGAGTCCTTCCTCACTGCAGGAGCATGCCAGTGGGCTCTGCAACATTTTACATGGAGCAAAAGGAAGAGGCAGCATCAATGTGCTGAAAACCCAAAATGCCTCTTAAAATATCATCCTTTCAACCTTCAAAGTGCTGTTTTGGCGCTAATACTTGAATGACAGCTCCTGGCACAGTATCTTTGGAAAAGCAAACCAGGCACTGCGTTTTCATTTTTCCATGGGAAACATGGCTATTTCTTTGCAACAAGTATCAAGAATCACCTGTGCAGAGAGACTATAAACCAGTGTCTGATACATGTATCCATACTGCTAACAATTCCAGCACTCAAGGCAAGGACTAGAGCTGACTAAAGGGTGTATTTGCTGAAGAGGAAAACCGAATTTAAAAGAAACAAGTTAAATGTGCTTTTTCCTGAATGAAGGGGAAAATCGCCTATTTTAAAAGTATATTCTTGTGTAAAGGCTTGATTATTTAAAAAATGTAAAAGGATTTGCCATTGTTAGAAATACACCTATAAACTGTTTTGATTCCTAGGTTTCAGGCAAGATTTAACATGAGAAAATAAAAGCTCAACCCAGGATAAGTTGGTAAACTTTATATAAGAAAAAAAGAACCTTCGCTGCAAGTTTCTAACCGTGAGAAAGGGTGACACCTCAAACTACTGGCACAGGAAAGGCTAATTGCTGGCTTGGGGCCTTTCAAGTCACATTAGACATTCTTCTTTGCCCCAAGTCAAGACAATAACAGACTAAGACACTCACCCTTCCAGTCGGAGGGGCAGGAAGCTTCACTCACCAGGGAGAGGCCCCTCACTCTACATCAAAGGAATTGACAGTTGCTTACACTTGAAGAAAAGAAAAATAAAACTGACAAAGACAGTTGGTGTTTAAAAGGCCTATTTGCAACTGAACTTTAAAGACATTTAACTTTGCCACCAGAACGAGAAAAAATGTGAAAAGTGCATAATTCTAAATTTAATTTTATGCTCTTTCTTTGAAGACATGATTGAACCCAGTACTATATAAGGAACAATTGTGGGGAAAGTATTGATCTTGTGCACTTGACATTGTGTACACAAAGCCCAAGCGTAATTGCGCATCTATGTACAAAATTGGGAAATTTTAGGCCAAACCTTTCATGGTTAAAATTGCCAAAATGTAGCAGAAAGGCAAAACCAGGTCTCACAGATTTGGGACTTGGATTGAAATGTGACCAACAAGGTAAGTAACATGTGCATCTGATTTTCTTAGAGGTCATAACTACATAAATATGTATTTGTGGGAAAGTTAGATTTTGGTCCCAATAGCTATGGGAGGTTTCCAGACATTGTAAAGATCATTTCATAAAACATGACATCCCTTTCTGTCATCCAATCAGCGAAAAGCAAGGCAGAGATTATGCTTTTGCCCAATCCTAGCAGTAGGGGTATGAACAGTAGGCTTGCCCCTGCCATATAATTTTGTGATGTCATTTGGCATGATAAATAAGGGAACCTCACAATACACACACCGATTCCTGACTTCATGTCACGACCCACCTCTTAAAACCCCCCAGGCAGGCCCATAAACCAGGAGGGGTCCCGACTCGGGCCCCCACCAAGCTGAAGCATCCTTTGCCCCGGCCCTCTTGGGGCCAGTCCCGGCGCCTTTGGCACCAGGCTCATACATAATGAGGACTGTGCTTGGGAACTACCTTACTTGATGCCAGTCAACATGGAGGCATCCACATAGCTTGGTTCCTTGGAACCAAGCTATGCTGTATAGTGTTTTGGGTGTGGTAGCCTAGGGACTACTTTACCTGGACTACTTTTCCTGAGGCTATTTAAAGCACGCCCGATTTAGAGAACATGCTTCGCGTTACTCTGCAGTCCTGCAACATGACGCTCGTGTCCAGCAGCATCTGCGAACCAGGAAAGAACCGCACCTGAAAGACAAAGGAACATCGTTATTCGCAGCAGTTTACCTGTGATTCCACCGCTAGCTGCCCTCTGCTCCTGCAAACAACTTCCAAGGAACAGCGAGCCTCCCGAATCGTCGGACCTGCAAACAGAGGAAAAACAAGACATTAGACTTTTACAATTGCACCGGCGGCTTACCTCTCGAGTTGCCCATCGGCCAGCACCGCCTTGGAACTTCTTGCTCTGGTAAGCGCTGCAACCTACGGGAACAAAGGACAAACAGGTTAGCAAAGGCAAGGCATTTGAGCGCTGCGCATAGCGCTTACCTACCGCCTCAAGGCGCTCTCACCATAATCACCCGTCGGTGATCCCGAATTCAACAAACGTCCCAACACGAACTCCCGTGAAGCTGAGAGAGAAAAGACATTATTAGAAAAGGCAAGGCATTTTAGCACCGCGCATAAGCACCTACTTACGGCATCAAGGCGCTCGCAAACACCATCATCACCTGCCGGCGATTCCAAACTCAGCCCACGGCCCACCGCAAACGTTCGCGCATCCAAGGAGAGAGAAAAGACATTCGTACAAGAAAGGCTTACAGTATACCAGTAATAAGACCTACCTGAAAAACTTCAAGGGGAGCATCAGTGAAGTAACTAGATCGCTCACCCCCACAAGGACAAAGCGCCCCTGCCAAGAAGGCAGGACTGAGAGCACGCCAAAACAGATAAGGTGAGGAAAGGTCCGGGGAGGGGGCTGCGGGCATACCGGGTGTTGGGAGGCTCTCACCCCAGTTGCCCAGTATTGAACATTGCCCACCTGTTTTCCAGGCAGAACTCCCCCGCTGATAATACCAGGGAGCGGCTGAGAAGGGTACCAGAGTCCCTGCAAGTGAGTGGCGTCCCCGTGGATACCAGGTGAGTGTAACACTTCATCCTGATTTTCTGTGTGGCGCCCTGTTCCTGAATCCTCCATCCTTGTTCCTGATTTCATTACAAAGCCAACGCCTCAGCATTGCTGAACTCCTTTTCAGCTAGGCCTCGAATTCTAAACAAATCCCAAAACCTAAGGGAAGCATTTCTGGTCCAGCCTGGCTTGCTACTAAATGCATGCCTGCTCCACACTCGCCATCACACTGATCTCCCATCTCCAGTGCAGTAACCCGAGGTGCCAGTCCAGGACCAGAACCGCCCAGCTGACCCTATTCCGCCAGACGTGCCCTGCTCTCCTTGGTTAGACCTGATCCGTGTGATGACCAGAACCCTTGACGATCCAAAATCTTAAAAGTGGACTCTAAGTATTAATAGGAAGCATAGAAAATCATAGCATACCTTGCCTTGTTTTGTTCCATCCCAATCTCGAAGTCATCCTATCCTTACCTTAACTTGTAACATTGTCCGAATCCTAACTGCTATCCTATTATTGATTTATCTTGCTAAGCGCCATTTCTTTAGTCATTTTCATCTTGTGTAAATCTTAAGTTATCCATCCTACTTCGAGTGATCCAACTGGTTCCGCCAGGAGACGACACTGGGGATTTGGTGTTGAAGTCATGAATCAACTCCAGAGCTTAATTTGTCCCTCCTTGGTATTCTAGCCGGAATGCTCTAGTCAGAGTAAAACTATAGTAAATATTTTCCTGTCCAAACAGTTTTTCTGTTTTCACTGCCCGATTTTTCTAAAAATGCCTCTCATTCAACGTTGCATAACTCACTCAATGTAATAGCTAGAGACTTCATTTCAACTCTGGAGTATACCTAAGACCCATAGCTACATCCCAACCTAAAAACTGCACTCAGAATCTGTTTTTTCTTAAAAAACCGTTTGGTCATTTTTAGGTGAGAATCCACATTTCTGCAAAGTTTTACACGTGTATTTCATTTGTGTGCTGCATACTAGGCTGAGACCAGGGTGTATCGCCTGATTGAAATACTTAACAGTAGCTTTAAACACACACGCAGTGTATACACCCTCTTTCCACACATTACCTGTAAACTATCCCCTTCTCCCTTTCAAGGCCCATTCCTATTCCTGCAAATTTGCGTTGCACTCATTTCGCCTCAGCGTGCAAGCCCATAAATCCTTATGCTATGCCAAAGAACATCCATGTATCTTAGTTCAAAACCACCTGGGGGAACACCGCACTCCCAACTCTAAGGCGTAATAAAGCCATGTCATAATTAATAAATTAGTACCATTAAACCAAGTAGTGTAATACTGCCAATACAATCCTCTTAAGTCTTTCCTCCACACATACATACTGTGACACACCCTCCTAGCTCTTGGAAGCGGGTTGGGCCAGCCCATTCGGGCAATTGGCCGTCACATAGAATCAACAGTACCGCAAATAGGCAAACTCCAACATGGACACCCCTAATATCCGTGCAATGTAGTATACTACCCTGCCCTCAACGGTCGATATGAACTGCTATAATGGAGGCTGATCTTCCCATCGAACTGCCCCACAACACCTGAGCAAGTTTACACATGCCCCTTAGCAAAGCAAAGTTATCACTGTATTCTTTTGTTCTAGCATTCAAGTGTTGGGAGTACCTTTTTCAAAGTACAATGGTACTGCATCGGGCTTGCATAATTATCTACATTTCTTTCCCTTTTCACCCTTCTCTCCACATATGTATGTTGCCGTTTAGTTGTACGGAAAGGTTGGCTACACCACGCTACTTTCTGTAGGCCCCCCAAGCCTATTAGCAATACTGTACTCCTAATTACTGAACATAAACACGAGCACCTGCCCGTACCTCTCAAAGGAAATGCAGTTAAATACCTAAGTTGCAAAATGGTCCCCAATCTCCTGTACAATACCATAATCGTAGCTGTTTTAACCTAGTCAAAAGGACTGCTCTTATCCCGACCTCCATGCCCTTCTCCACAGAACCGTAGTCCGTGTTTTATTTAATAAACCTGCCACGCTCAACTGCACTGTTAAATGATCTGCCAACTGGAGTTAGAGCTCATCTATTGCCACAGAAGTAGTGAAGGCTGAGTCGGCCTTGCCCCACTGCCGATCACTTTCAGCCAGCCCCTGCCAGTGGTCAACCCGCTGGACGTGTTTATAGGCGCATTATAAATACCCATTATTCAACCCGGTACCCATCGTGAAAGGGGTGCATGGTATAATTGCCAGTAGGTCTGCCGTTACCATAGTAAACTGAAATGATCACAGTTAAATGCCATGTTATGCTAAACTAGCATCAGTGTATCCCAGTTTTAGACACCCCGAGAGGACACTATGCCCTTCGACTCAAAGTAATACAGCAATACCACACTAATGAGAGAATGCTGTCAAACCAAAAATGTGATACTGTGTCCTCCAAAGCAAACTTATCTTATCCTTTGTTCTTCGTGCAGCGAAACAAACTCCTTTAGGTGTTGGGGGTTCATTTGTAACCGAGATACTGTCTTAGGCTTGCATTACTTTTGGGTATGGAAGTTCTATACTTCCCATTGGGATCCTCCAGGGAAATAAGCTATCCTTCTATTGCTTTCCCCTGGCTTAGCCCGGGAATGAACCCTATCCTCACACCTCTGCAACGGGACACTTAACCACAATCCCTGACACTATGCAACCTTGTCGTGATCCAAACCCACAACCTCCGTGTGACTTAGGCAACTCACCTAGAAGCCTGCTGCGCTGAAAGGTTGGCTACAGTAGAGTACATTCATGAGCCACCAAGTCAGTTCTGTAATAGAGTATTCCTCACTGACAAAAATACATACAAGTTCCCCACCCATCCACTTAAAACGATATGTCGTTAAATGCGCAAGTTGTACCATGGTCTCAAATCAGCACTTCATTAATAACCTAATTCTGGCTCTGATTTAAAACATCCTAGCCAAAAGGAAACTACGCTTCTCATAATGCAACATTAATGCACACCGATACGTTTATAAACACACCTGCACTTATCTCTATCCGATAAGCACATATGCGGGCATTGTAACTAATGTCAACTTATTCCATTCATGTTGTGTTGTGGCATGGAACATTCCCATCAATAAGACATTTGACATACAATTCACACCAAACACAGCGCACTTAGTTCATCTCCATAAAAGGAGGGGAAGCAATGTGACACATCCTTGACATTGTGCCCTTCACTTGCATTTCGTTTAAACACTCCCATCCAACTATTCAAAAGCCAAAGTTACGCTAATGCTACATTTCACCTTTCATATCTGCTGCCACCCTTTTACTACGTTTCTGTGCGTGTGATATTACTTGCCACAGCTAAATATTACCTAAACATTCTTCAAATCTCATATTTATAATTCTAGCCACTCCTAACGCACAGAGGGCCGCGAGTGGCTCCAGCTGCTGCAGACCTTAAGAGCCCTGTCTGTAACGCGAACCTTTCATTCAAGTGCCATATTTTGCAGTCAACTGAAGTCTCGCGCTGTAAGACAACTGAAGATACGAAACGCTGCCAACTTATCATCCTGTGCCATAAAACCCTAGAGTTCATATCTGGGTTTCATGCTGCCCCAGTTGATCAGGCACAGGCTCACTGCCCAATGGTAGAGTTAATGGCAATACGCATTATGGGGAGCACGTAGACGTTACCGTAGCCCCTAGACTTCTTTCGCCGGAGTGCCACTCTGCCCCCCAGACCCTGCTCACCCACAACTCCAGCAGGGCTACATCCTCGCAATTCTTGCAAACGTGTAACACACATGCACCAATAAAAGGACCCTGCATACATCCATTCATTGAATGTGTTCAGCAATCCCACATGGCGGTACGGCGACCGCCCATGACACGCAAAACATATTGCAAAATACTGCAGCAAAAGAACATTGAAATTGCCGTCAGAAAACCACCAGGGGGCGCCGAGATGCACTGACGCATCCGCACTGGTCTCCTCCAAAGGGCGCCGTAAGAGGGACTTGAGCCCCCCCCAGACCCCCAGGAGTACAGTGCCGACCCCCCCCACGGATTGCTGTCGCAGCGGAGCCCCCGCGGACCCCAACCCCGATCTTCCGACGTGGAGAACTCGTCGAGTTCGGGCCCTTGGAGAGAGAAGGGAGAGGGAGCTCCGCCTTCCCCCGCGCCGCGGCTCCGTAGGAACTAACGGAGAGCCGCGTAGGGGTTGAGGCCTGCGGCTTCCTGGAATCCCGGAATTCCGACGGCTGCTAGGGGCCCAAAGAATAGCCCGGAGGAGTGAAACGACCGGGGCCTGTACCCTACGACATCTCCAGCCAGGAAGGTGGCCTGCGCAGTTGACTCCGTCGAGCGTGCAAATCTCATTGCCTGCACCTCGGCCTGGAGATCGCAGGGGAAGCAGAGTCTGTGGAGAGACGTGGGAACCCCCGACACAGCGAGAGCCCGGGCAAGACAGGCTGCGACCCCGGCGGCGTACGCGACCCGACAGGAAGAGCATTTTTACCGGGGCTGCGCTGGCATAGAGGGCCGAAAATACCCGAGAAGTTTCAGCCGTCCACGGATAGTAACCCTCAATCCGCAGGTCTCCATCTTCCTCGGCACAGTACTTTGCAGCTGAAAACAACAGAAAGCAAGAGGGGCCCGCAGTGGTCCCTTAGTCCTCTCCGCGTTCGGCCTTCCCCGGACTCTGCTTTTCACAGGTGGGGTGAGACGAAAGTCCGGTGAGTTCCACGTGGCATGAGAGCGCCCCAAGTCAACCCTCACGTTTTGCTTCGAGTAACCCCCCGCCTCAACGGAGAGTGTAAAGTTAAGGCCGTATACAGAGATATCCCCCCGGTGCGCGCACCCCAGTCCTGTGGGGGGGCCCCAACGGCGCAGCCCGCCTGGTCTGTGGAGCCCGGGGGGAGCCCTTGTGGAGATGATCGGGGAGAGCCTATGACCTGGAAAGAGGACCTACAGAAATTTCGGCGCCTGCCCCCAAGATCAACAACCTGCCCTGAGATGGCGGCCCCGGCACACCTGGATATGTCTGATACTAGCACAGTCACCAAAGGTATGGCTGCCCTCCTGGAGGAAATAAGAGGCTTCAGAGCAGACATAACGCTATGGCTGGATACCCTGGATAAAAAAGTGGACAATATAGACGACAGGGTCCAAGCGCTTGAAAACAACACAGCCTTGAATGACATATTCGAGACGCAATTCGACATGCGCCTATCGGAACTCGAGAGGAGAGAAGAGAAATGCTCCCTAAAGCTTGATGACTTAGAGAATAGAGAACGACGCTGTAATCTTCGCTTTTTGGGGTTCCCGGAGCGGGAAGGTGAAACGCAAATGGACATAATCAAAGCTGTAAACGCGGTGGTGGGATCACTCTTTGAGGGGGCGAACACGAATGAACCCACTATTGATGGAGCTCACAGGGCGGGAGCGGTCAACAGAGGCCCCAGGTCCATTCTCGTACGTTTCCACTACTTCGCGGAGAAGAACAAAATACTGGAACTGGCACGTAAGAAGGGCCCGGTGGACTGGGAGGGGGCCCGGATTTCGGTGTACCAGGATCTGTCCGCCTTCACCCTGGCAAGACGTCGACTCTGCTCCCCGCTGACGAAAATGCTCCAAACCAAGGGGGTCCGGTACAGGTGGGGATACCCTTTTTCACTTTCCTTTGAACTGGAAGGGTACAAATATGCCCTGGTCACTGAGGATGACATTCGTAGGGTGTCGGGCAAACTTCTCGGAGAACCAAACATGGAAGAGGAAGAGCAAGAGCGCGGAAGAGAGCCTGTTGGACCCGGGAGAATTAAAGCTTCACAGGAGAGACGTAAAGTCCGAGGCCACAGGAAGTTCAGAAGAGTGGCTCCGACATCCCCTGGTCAACCTGACACTTGAGGAACCCCAAGAAGCTTCAGGGTCTAGTTTGATTTTCATGCCATTGGGGGAAGCACTGTAATTATTTGTAATCTGAACATGACAGGGGGGACTCAAGTTGTTGTTATTGAAGAGCTCAAGAGCCCGGAGGAGGGAGACAATGGTGGCCTGGCTCAGCGACAGGATGAAGCCGCTGGTCCACCAGGCGTTCAGGAGGGAGGGGGAGGGAAAAGTTGAGGTTTGTTCAAGAGGGTTTTAGTTGGGTCAAGCCAAGTTTTCTGGTCTGTTTTGTAACTGCAGGTTTGTTATTTGACTATAGCGGGGGGCGGAAGTACTGCGGGAGCACTGGAATTAGCCGTTCCGAGAAGGGAGACATAAGCTTTTACCATCGCTATGATGGATGATTCCTTGCAATATTTGACAGTGGGTTCGTTAAATGTGCGGGGGCTCAACTCTCCCACTAAAAGGTCGTTGCTGGTGAGGGAATTTTCAAGGCTCCGGCTCCAATTCTTATTTGTACAAGAAAGACATTGGGTTAGGGACAAGGAACCAAAGCTGAGAGCTAAAGCTATTGAACAGTGTATGCAGCGTCCTTCCAGGCCAAGAAACGAGGAGTTGCCCTATTGGTCTCTCCCGGAGCACACTTCGTTCTCAAAGCCCAGAGGTCAGACCCGGAAGGACGATATATCATGGTTAAAGGGGAGGTGAGGGGTCGGCTGTTCACCCTGGTCTGTATTTATGCTCCAAATGAGGCGCAAGATGGCTTCTGGATGGGGATGAGAGAGAAAATTGTAGCATTTTCTGAGGGTACTTTACTGGTCAGAGGGGATTTTAACATGGTTCTTTGCCCTGACAGAGACAGGAGCTCGCCCAACCCATGCCCTAATCAACGCCTCCAAAAAAAACTGGCTGAGGCATTTCAAACAGTTAACGAAGATCTGGGCTTGAGCGACACACACCACACAAAACAAGATCGAGACCCCGACTTCACATTTTTCTCGAAACCCCTTGCTACTTTTTCCCGTATTGATTATATCTTGGTTGACGCCACGCTCCGGGGCGAGGTCACGGAATCAGGGGTAGAGGTGGTTCCCTGGACAGACCATGACATGGTTAAAATAAAAATGGGTGTGCCTCTGGCCCCGCCACCTGGGTCCTTATGGAGGTGTAACGACCTCCTTCTGCACGACAAAGAGGTACGGCAATCCCTCCTTACAGCTATCACAGAATACTTCTCTATCAACGACAATGGGGAGGTCGGAGTTATGGGTGTCTGGGAGGCATTCAAGACGACCATTAGAGGCATTCTCATCGAGACAGGTTCAAGAAAAAAGAGGGAGAGGAGCCAAGAGGAGAAATTATTGAGGAAAAAGATAGAGGCTATCCAACCGGGTGGGAAACTAAAAACACAAATGTTCCCCGGAAAGTGGGAGGAACTCCAAAGGTTGCGCTCAAGCCTGGCAGACCTTCAGGTGGGACAAACAGAAAAAAAGCTGTCCTTCCTGAAACAGAAGTACATGGAAAAAGGGGAAAAGACAGATAAAATATTAGCTTGGAGGCTCCGGGAGCTCAGAAATAGTAGGAGGGTTAATTCCATCCGGCCACTGGGAGGGGAGTCAACTGTAAGAGATAATAAAATAGCTGAACACTTTCGGCACTATTATGAACGCCTGTACTGCTCGGAATACGCAGGGGACGGAACCGAGATCGACAACTTTTTGGACTCCCTCCCGATTCCCGGCCTCTCACCCGAAAAGGCAGATATACTGGATCTCCCCATATCCCCAGAGGAGATAATAGATACCATATCCTCCCTGAAGAGTGGAACAGCCCCAGGCGACGATGGGTTCACAGTCAAGTTTTATAAGACCTATCGGTCAACGCTAGCCCCGTTTATGGCCAAAATGTTTAACTCAGCACTTGATCAGGGCACCCTCCCACCCTCGAAGATGTCAGCATTGATAGTAGTAATCCCCAAAGAGGGGAAGGACCCTTCCCAGTGTCAATCATATCGCCCCATTTCCCTTCTTAACGTGGATGTTAAGATCCTGGCCAAACTTCTGGCGAACAGACTGGCGAAGCTCCTCCACTCACTAATACATGGAGACCAGGTAGGGTTCATTCCGGGACGCCAGGGTTCCGATAACAAACGGAAGACCGAGGCAGGGGGTAGAGGGCTACTTGCTTGCTTTAGAGTCTGAAAAGGCCTTCGACCGAGTCGAGTGGCCTTATATGGGCAGAGTTCTCCAGAAAATGGGCCTCGGGGAGAATTTTTGTAGGTGGGTCTCGACACTATATAATAGCCCCACGGCAAGAGTCTTGGTCAATGGTGACACGTCGGAACCCCTGGCCTTATCTAGAGGAACCCGGCAAGGCTGTCCTCTTTCCCCCCTTCTATACGCTCTGGCAATGGAGCCCCTGGCCATAGCGATCAGAGCGGACCGGGAAATTACAGGGATACGTTGTGGCGATTGCGACTTTAAACTCTCCCTATTTGCCGACGATATTTTGGGGTATCTAACCAACCTCCAGGTCTCACTACCTAGATTATTCGATCTTATAAACCTCTATGGGGCCTTCTCGGGGCTTAAGATAAACGCCTCCAAGTCTAGTATTATGCCTATGGGTCCCAGAGACCAAGACATTGGGGATCGCTCGGAGTTATTGGGAGTGAGAATAGAATGAGTGTCCACTAGGTATCTAGGCACCTGCGTTCCTAGGAACCTTTCGCTACTATATCAGTGTAACTTCCCGGAGATTTTGGCCAAGATTAGCAGCGATCTCAAACGCTGGGCGCCTCTTACACTCTCTTGGTTTGGGCGTATGGTAACGGTTAAAATGAATATCCTACCTCGCTTATTGTATCTTTTTGCAGCCCTCCCTGTGGTCATTCCTGAATCCTTCTTCGAGGTTTTACATGCCCGAGTCCTCCAGTTTATATGGGACGGGAGGAGAGCAAGAGTCAAATTCTCCACCTTGACCCTTCCGAAGTCTCACGGTGGATTCGCCCTTCCCGACTTCAGACTATACTTTAAAGCAGCTCAGCTCCGGCTGATGATGGAGCACATGAGAGAGGATATGAGGACATATTGGACATACATTGAGGATATCCATACCCACCCGAAAAAAGTTAGAGATCTACTATGGGCCTCCCCTAAAACCATCCCCTCCCATTTTAGAGAGCACCCCACACTAGCAGTCTTATGGGCAGTCTGGAAACCGAATAAAGATAACAAGATGTTGTCATCCTGGCCGTCCCCTTTAACATCATTATGGTGTCACCCTATCAATCTAGACACCAGAGGCTTCCGCGACACTCAAGCTTGGTCAGACATGGGTTTGGAGAGGGTTTCCCAACTCTCCCGCGAGGAGGGCTTCATAGATTACGTACAATTGACCGAAGCACTGGGTGACAAACCACCCTCGATCTTTGAGTATTTGCATTTGAAGGGAATTCTGACTCACCCTCGGTGGGCTGACAACCTAAATCGCCCCCTCACCCCCTTTGAAGAAGTAATAGCTAAAAGTGTCTCTCGAAAGGGCTCTCTGTCCAAGTTTTATAGTACTCTGATAACGGCTAATTTGGAGGGTAGGCAACCTTTCAAACGAATATGGGAAGAAAGTCTGGGCATGATGTTGGATGACCACACATGGAGGGCAATTTTCAAAACTATATTTACCGGTACTCTGTACACCGCAGCCATGGAGCACAGCTTCAAGATTCTCCACTCCTGGCATCGCCCCCCAGCCACCCTCTCCAAAATGTTCGCAGAAGTATCCCCCTACTGTCCTAGGTTATGTCACCAAAGGGGCACATGGTTCCATATGTGGTGGGGATGTCCGGTTATTCAGGTGTACTGGTCGGAGCTTCTCAGCTGGATTAAGGATATAGAGGGGTTCAGTCCATCGCTACTCCCCTTAGAAATCCTCCTGGGTACCCCCATGCCGGAAACGGAACAGAGTGCATTCCCGAGGGTCATCGGGGCCATGCTGAGGGCGGGGAGGCTAGCATTGGCCCAAAAATGGAAAAGCGCCTTAGCACCAACCAAGGAGGAATGGCTTTGTAAACTAAGGGTGATTTTTACGTATGAAAAACTTACAGCAGTGAAAAATGACAAACTCTCGGACTTCACACAGGAATGGACCGCAGTTCTTCTCCATGACGAATGTGTTTCAATGCGACTGTAAAGATATGTCTTATTATGTATCCTCTGGGCTTATCCCAGCACCGGCCCTAGAAATGGAGATTGACCCTCATTTTGCTCTGAACCACGCTGTTCCCACGATGTCAAATTGTATAACAAATGCATACAACGATGTTCGAAAGTTCTCTCTGCAGCTTCTATAACCTGTAAAAACCTCAAAACTTGGTATGTTGCAAAGTTGGTGGGGAGGGCGGGGGGTGGGGGAATGGGATTAAAAGATAAAAACGTTGACATCCTTGTCTGTAAGCCTATTGTATGGTCGGTGGGGATTGCCGTTGCACCCTACCTTGTATGTACTATGTCAATAAAAATATAGTTAAAAAAAAAAAAGAAATTGCTGGACCGGAGCACTGAAGCCTGGGCACATTCAAACTAAACCTATTGATGGCGCGCGACAACCAACCTTTGGGGACATAACCCGATAACCAGTGCTTATGTTGACACAAAACAAAAGTAGATCTCCAATCCATTTGCGTGACCCATTTAGGACATAATCCCTTTGTAACTCATGCCAAAAGGACATTCATAGCCATTACGCCCCATTTGAATTGCATCCAAAGCGGGTATTCTGAGCCTCCAGTTATTGGCTGTATCACGTGCATCGTAATCACATAGCCCCAACACGTTCAAGCTTTTAAAAGCTCACTGCCAATTATACAGTAGGGCCGCCCGGACATGAGCATAAACGCATCTAGCATTGGCACACCTCTAAAGCCACCTTTGCCCCATGCTTGGCAATACACCCTTTCTAAAAGGTACACCACACAGTGCCGAGACCCCCTAAAAATGCCCATTGCGTGCTGCGCTCACACAAACGATCCTTGCACCTCAGAAACTGTCCTACAAACATTTTAGTGGGGGAAATGAGGCGCGGTGACCGCTAAACCAAAGGCAACGTGCAATATTACTTAAATTAACAGACGGCTAAAAACATTACCCATACACCAAATCACACCCTCAAACCCTACACTGTGTACCAATCCGAAAGGATGCACCTTACTTACTACCTCAAACTTCATCCCGCCGCAGAAAATGCCCGTGCCACAACCGCCATGCTGTGCCACTGAGTGCGTACAGAGGACCTCTTTTAGGCCTTTCTAGTTTAACACGGAGACCCCACACAGATTACGATTTTAAGATACTTGCTGAAAGGCACCACCCCACTTCGTTATAGCCACACAGTGCTCAGCCAATGTGCATCAGTCATGCACTGCAAAGTCGTGACCAAAATCACAATGAATGCAACTTTACTTAACGTGCAGGCACCTCTGCTACCCAGAGTTGCTGCTGACCGACCTGTATTTAGTTTGTATTGGCACTGGCTGGTATGTCGGGTGAAGCCCCCAAACCCCTGGCAAATCCTCATTTCCTCTACTCTTGTTTAAGCGCCCTGTGCGTGGAGAAAGCCCCTACAACTCTCCCAAGGCAAAAAAGATTAACGAGTGCTCGCGCGGGCCACCACCTGGCCCTAATGCATTACTCATTTCAAAAAGGATATAAGCGCTCCTCTGCTCGGGAAAGCCCAGCAGCCTGCAACAATAAATGTTAAGCTTGCTAACCGAGTCCATGGAAGCATGCGAGCCCTTGAGCAGAGCAACCCTCTTGCTACTTCGCAATGGCAGTCCCTCTTCACATGCCCATACGCACAGGCAGTCCTGCGAGAAAAGAAAGTGTACACACAGTTTCAAACCTAAACAAACCCCCACCACATGTGTTGCGCCGAGTTGCATTTCCCTTTTCTGTGCATCACCCTCTGCCGCTTCAGAAATGCTCTCCATCCTGTAACAAAACGGCATCCGCTGGCCCGGCTTATTCTTGAACATGTCCTGAATCTAAAAGCTTGGAAACAAATCGCCTCAACACTGCAGTACGTCCCTGTGGCACCGCCGCCTCTCCGGGAGCAACAAAGTGAAAATTAACCTTAAAACAAACCCCAGCGGTATGGTGGCTGCACCAACAAAGTGAGAATAAACATTAAACCAAATCCCTGCGGCACGGCGGGCCGCCCCGAGCCCATAAGTAAAATTCCACAATATTACACCCATGTGGCACTGCGGCCGCCCCAGGAAAATAACAAATCGAAAAAGCTTTAAACATTAAACACACGGCACGTTAACCAACCAGGGCAGACACCACAAAGAAACCAATTGCCCCTAGGCATCTCACCCGTCTACCAATACAAAAAAGTGTGACCAGACCCCAGTCCAGATCCCTAGGATCACCCAAGCTGGAACGCAACACCAGCATATTACCTTTGCCTGACGGGTACCCTCGTAACTCCAGCCCGCCCTGCAGGAACCGCTGCATTTTTACCTGCGTTGTTAAGCAAAAGCCTTTGTTAACACCTTACTTTAACACTTAACCATCGAGGAATAAGCAAAAGCGGGCACCAGTGCACCGCCGTGGGAGGGGAGGGGGGAGCGCCGGCGGCCCTTTGAGGGCAGCCTGGTGAAGGCTGACCCCATCACCCCAGCAGTCAAGCATAGTTTTACCAAAACCACTGCTCCTCAAAGTCATGCTGTAATACACCTTCTTGTAGTTATCTGCTGCTGCCTGGGTATGGAACAGGGACTTGGCGTTCTCAGCCCAGGTGATTTATGCGCCCCCGAGGGGCCAGCCATTTCCGGCCAGACCCAAGGGGGAACGCACACTCTGCCCCCCTCAGAGGAGAGGTGAGTCCACGGAGGGGGTGGCCCGTTATGTCAGCTGCCCCTCTAGCGCCCCCTGGCTTCCCTCAACTGGGTTCCCTCTTGTCAAGACAGTGTTCACAGGGTTACGGTTCTCCACCCCACCTTGCAGGCATCCCTCTGCTGGGTTCACATTTGCCTTAGCTTTTTCACTTTACTCAAGTTCGGATTTTAGCCCCCTTGCTTTCCTTTTGATTGTGCGTCAAAGACTTGAGACTGTACAAGGGGTTTTACTCGACCCTTGTATGACCACTTTGGCCTCTTACGACGGGGTCTACTATGGCCCTCTGGTACTTGCAGTTTTAACAAAAAGGGGATCCAGCAGAGTCTTTCGATTGAGTGCCTACATGGTGCCGGACCACTCTGCACCTGCTCTTTCCCTGCTGTTAACAGTTCAGTAACACACACAGTCTTTGTTCTTTAATTAATCTTATGTTGCCATTCGCAGCCTTCGCTCAACATAGTTCACTTTACCATCGGTTCTCCCTCCGACAGACCGGCTGTGATGAACCGCTTGGCGTTTCTCGTCTCTGGAGTCAAGGAGGATACCACGGTAGCGAACGTCTCTCCCGGCTTTGGTTATCAGTGTAGGAGGGCTTTGTGCAGCGCTGACATCTGCTACTCCACACGCTGGCTGTTATTCCCGGTCTTATGATTTCTTTCACAGAGGCTTCGTGGGTCGGAAAGGGCACAACACTTCTTGTCCTTTTGGTTTTAGCTGCCTTTCTGTTACTCTTGAACTGCCGTCCCGGAATAGCCGACTAGTCGTGCTGTCAGCCTTGCTTGTAGTGTGCCCTCGTGCTCCACCTTTATCCTGGTGGGGAAGGCAAAGGGTAGTCAGGTGTGTGTATAGTTATCGGCAATTGCCAGACTTTGCCGGACCCTTGTGTTGGGACATGTCAGTCCACTTTCGCTCACATAATGAGAACGTGTTTGCATCTGAAAGGGGAGTGGTGGGGGGTAAGAGTTTCTATGTACCCTGCTGGACAGGATGGGGAAAAGGTGCCATAAGAAAGAGGGTAATGCGTCTCAGCCGTCAGCGTCCCACTTCCACTCCCTGAGGAATCCCCCCCATCTATGTGATCATCCCGCATTGGTCCACCCCGAGGAACTGGATCCAATAGCGATGGCAGTGTCCTGGCAAGTGAGACACCTTCAGGTTTCTCACAAGTCCCACTGCGCAAGCAAAGCAGTTTTTCATACCTTACCTATGTAACTTCTTGCCGCCGCCGCCGCCCCTCCCAATCCCTCACTATTCCCCTCTTTCTACTACCATGTTGCCTATGCAATTTCCCCTACTATAGCCATACCTAACTTTCCAACCAACCTTTAGTAGTTATGTCATCTTTGACCTGTGGCTGCAAGTGTCAAAGGGCAATTTACTTTGCGGTGTGCACGATATTGTTGGGATGAACGTCCAACAGAGAAAATACAAACTAAGAAAGCCCATAAAACGCGAGTCTGAAACCACAGCAAAGGCCAGTCCAGACGTCAGGCATGATACTCTGGCACTCCCGCCACCCCCCTCCCCTCGATGTAAGATAGATAGCCAGCAAGACGCACACACATACATTTAGAATATGGCTCATGTAGAATGATGGCAGAGACAATTTGTGAGTGAGCACACATTAGGATTAACCACAGGCACACACAAAACATGTAGGCCCAAGAGACGAGGAGTATTTCAAGCAGCAACGAGAGCACTCATTAGAAGCATGAGGAGGTAGAAGATATAAAAACGCAACAAACGTAACTAACATCTTTTAGGCGAGAACACAGTAGGCCTCAGAATAAAAGGTAGTTTGTAGGCCATATAGGTATTAGTAGGCCTCAAAACCTCATGGATTATTCCACAAAGTAAAATGTATTCGGTTTTAACCCATACCACAGAGACGCATAGACCAGGTCAGCAGCCTCAAACAGGGTTTAAAGTTGTGCTGCGATTGGTCAGAATTATGATGTCAAGACCATTCGCAGGCATAGAATGAGAAAGCATGATTTATTCAGATGTTGCAACTATGAGTAGACCCTGTGAGGGGAAGCTGTAAATGCCGCGCAGGGATTGGTTACGAACAGGAAGGTGCAGCAAGGTCACACACACATCTAACAAATAAAACATACAATTAATGAAGCTCTGGACCATGTTCTTAGAAACTAACAAATACAAGGCCATAGTTTGGTGGGAATGAGGTGAGGTGCAGAGAAGTGCAGAAGACAAAGTGACTCAGACAGAAGACTCACATTGCCACCTTTAGGAAAATATCCACTTAGAAGTAGAAGCAAAGCACCAGAAAAAGTGAGCACCTTTACCAAGAATACACAGACACGGTTCGAAATTGAGGGCAGCTGGGAGCTATTTAGCACCTGCTTCTAGCATTGTAGACGCTGGTTAGCTTGAAACCAACAGCTACCAGGAGATACTTTTGGCTCCTAGGGCCAACTGGTGCCTTTTAAACATGTAAATGTGACATTAATTTTGAGTATTTGAGAATGTTAATAAAGACGAATTAGAACACATCTAATACAGATTTAAACACAATGGTTCATACAAAATGGACAGTAAAGTGAAGGAGCGTTTCTGGTAGCTCCTGGTTCCCCTGTGGTAGCACCTACCTACATGGTGATGCCCAACACCCAGGAGCTGGTTTTAGCTCCTGCTCATCAAATCTCAATTTCGAACTCTGCACAGTGATAGGCAAACAAGATTGTATAAAGCAAGATCTATATTAAGTGATGTAGGAACATAACACAAGTGTCTTGGCACTTATTAAAACACCTGCATTTAGGTATTCAGACCACGCACACACACCTAGTCATTAAATACACTATTTAGTTGTGCACATGGTCCTAGAGCAAGCGGCCAAGAAGCATGCTCCATGAAGTCATGTAGGCACATCATGAGAAAGGAAGTAAAGGTTCCATTTTTTCCAACGAGAAGACGCAATATTAATTGTCCATTGAACAAGGGCCAGAACGGCAAGTTAGTGCCAACCTTTTGAGTCTTATGGGAAAGGATGCGAGGTATTCTTTTATGTTGCCACACTGTTCAAACCTCACATTTCTATTGGTCACTCATGACAGAAGCGGCCCACCCTAGGCCAAGCAAATCAGCAATCAAGTTGTATATGTAACATTTTAACATGTCAACTGTCCAATCAAATTTGTGTGCCACTAGATGGTCCCACCATGAGATCATCACCCTGAGGTAGTCATCAGAATGGTCACGAGGGATATGCTAGGCCAATAGGGCTAGGCATTGTATATAATCACCTATGGAGAAACCAAGACAGCGCAAATGGATATGGATTTAAAATGCATCTTGAAACATTGTGTAAAACTTCACTTCTCATTATAAAAATTATAAAAGCAACCATTTTATGATGAAACATTAAATGATTCGTGGATTGTTCCCAGCTGCGGTTGCATGTAATAAACTTGTGTTTTTCTTGCTTCCATGCACTTTTATTGGCACATTGGATTACTTTTATAATATTTGGGTCCTACTCCACAATATAAAGAAAACATTTACATAAAATGGGTATTAGTGATACAACAGACCTCTCACTTCGTGTTTACAGAATAGAAAAGCCTTATTAGATGCCCTGCAGATGAAACTGATAAAGTGTTAAAAACAAAACAATTCAGTCTAAGGGCACGAAAAGCAACAATGTATCTACTAGATGGAATAACCCAGTCCCATCTAGACAGAATACAAGAGAACTCCAAGTCCAGATACTGGATGGTCCACCTTGTCTCCTGAAAATGTACGTGATTAGTCATCCCCAACTTTAAGGAGTGTCTAGGAAAGATTATTGGATGACAATATTTGGTTTACACGGAAACCATACAAAAAGGTTTAAGTACAGAGGCAGCACCACTGTCTTTTTAAAACCAACTGGCAAAAAAAAGTCTATACAATGCGGGCTGTCGATTTGTGTATGGATACAGCAGTAGTTTGGTTTGCGGTTTTCCTTCCTGTAAAGCACTTATCGGAGGAGGTTGTTGCCTAGCTGTTACAGGGCAGCATCACGTACACCAGATTGTTGGATATTCCTGGCACTCCATTCAAAACACTTCCTCTGGGTCCCTCCTCCACCTTCAAGCCCCATAATTGGGAAGGGGGGGGGGGGTCACATTAATGCTAAGAAAATGCAGAGTAAAATGAAGGAGGCAAGGATGGGAAGTTTAAAAACATTTTAAGATGTTATATTTCACTCCTAATCATACTTTAAGGGTAGCCACTGACCAATTTTGAGGACATTGCATTTCTTACAGGTCAATGTCCCCAAAATTAGCTTGTGCACCATTTGGACCGTTGAGAAATTGTAGAACAATGGGCATCTTAAAATAAGAGCCCTGTTCTGGTATACGTCTGAAGATGGACAACCCTGACAGATAACCTTTGGCATTAGTCACCTGCAGTCCCTGATGGGTCAGGTGCAACAGAAAAGACAGTACTGTAAGTGTGTCACAAGGGAAAGGGATCACTATATTTAGCTCTACACCAGTTGCAAATCTTGTTCCAATGGCAGCGATATGAAACTTTTGTTGCTGGCATCCTAGCTGAAAGCAACACCTTCAGAAGGTCTTCCTGGAGATCCCATTCTTTGCATCTTAACCTCTCAGAAACCAGGCGTGAAGATTCAGGGTTTTGAGTTCTGGCTGGAGAAGATGGCCTCGCCGCCCCTTGTAAAAATAGGTCTGCTCTGAGGAAGATGAACTGGAGGGAAGATTGGCATATCCAAAAGGCCGAGGTGCCACATCCTCCTGGTCCAATCCAAAGCAATTGCGATCATGGATTTCCAGAACTCCCTCAACCTCTTGATAACATGAGGAATGACTGGGACTGAGGGAACACAAATAGCAGTGAAAATTAGCAGTCCACTATGAACGCATCCCCTCGAGCTCCTCTCTGAGGAAATTGCCTGGAGCATAATAGGTCTCATTTCCTGTTGATACTGTATGTGAACAGATCCACTTGAGGGGTTTCCCAAAGTGCAAAGATCTCTAAAAGGACTTCTGAGCTAACTCCCACTCTTAGGAGATTGCTCTGTCTGCTCAGAGCGTTCGCTGTTGGGTTCTCTTCTCCGGCAAGGTGAATGGCTGATAGATCCTGTTTTGCATTGCCTAAAACTGGAGTTCATAGCCTCCCAGCACAGTGGTAGTGACCTTACGCCCTCTTCCCTGGCTGAGGTAATGCATGGCCACTGTTATGATATGGCACTTGTAAAGTTCCAATACACAAGTGTTTCAAGGCGTGATGAGGCAAGGAAGGGAACCGGAGATGGTTCTACTCAAGTTTCAGAGAGGCAGGGAGGCTGTTCCAGAGGGAGGCCCCAGCCGAAGAAAGATCTACCAGTAACCCGTTGCTTAGAGAAGTTACTGACCCTGAGGGAGTTGGAGGAGCAAAGAGCTCGAGTAGGAAGGTATTTGTGAAGAGAGAGTTGGAGGTATTGAGGACCCAGGCCCCAGTAGGCCTTGTGGACAATGCAGAGGGTCTTTAACTTAATCCCTGCAGCCACTGGGAGCCAATGCAGAGATTGCAGTGCTGGAGAGATAAGATCCCAGGGCTTGAGGCCAAGGACAAGACTCGCAGTCCTGTTCTGTATGAGTTGCAGAGGGCTGAGAGTAGAAGCAGGCAGATTTAGAAAGAAGCTGTTGCAGCAGTTTAGCCTAGAGAGAACCAGAGCTCTAGAGACAGTGAGCTACTGGGGGAAGGAGAGGAAAGGAAGAATACCTCTGAGGAGGTGCAGTTGGTATTTTGACTTCTTAGAGATGTGAGGAGAAAAGGAGAGTGTGGAGTCGAAGAAGAACTACAAGGTTCTTAGCTTCACAGGTGGGAGCAGGAAGAGGGCCAAGGGAGGCCCGCCAGAGAGTAACAGGAAAGGAGGGTGCAGGTGTGACAATAAGGAGAATCTCTCTTACTGGCATTAAGGCAGAGATTGTTGGCAGCACACCACTCCAGGATAGTAGACAGTCCGAGATAAGAGGAGAAGAGGTGGCAGAGGGGAGCTGAAAACAAGCCGAGTGTCATCCGCATAGCACTGAAAGTTGGAGCAGAGAGCGGCAATGTGGTGGTCGAGAGGTGCCAGGTATTGGGGTTAGACCCCTGGGGAACACCACTGTGTGGTCATCATTATCAGGAGATTCTTCCTATGTATGGATGGCAAAAAGGTAATCACCGTCAGTGAGATTGCCCTCAGCTCTAAAAGGTTCATGTGTAGTCTGGATTCTGATGGAGACCAATGACCACTGATTGTGAAATTGTTCAAGTGCGCGCCCCATCCCGTGAGCGCGGAATCCATTACTATTATCATCTCTGGCCAGAGTTGTCAAAAAGCTTCCCCTATCATCGCATTCTTCTTGCAGGCCCACTACATGAGATCCTGTGCAACCCTACTCGGAACCTGAAGATCTGTCATCCTGCCAGAGAATTGTGACCATTGAGAGCTGAGGGCCCAATGGAAGTACCTCATCCTTAGGCGGGCTTCTGACACCAAGAAAATGCAGGATGCCAAGAGGCCCAGCAATCTTAGAAAATCAAAGGTCGGTAGAAGTTGGGCATTTTGAAACTTTCACCATCTGCGAAATATGAGCCCTCAACACAGGAGGCGAAGTCTTCCATGAGGAAGAGTCACAGACTGCTCCAATGAATTGCAGCTTTTGGGAAGGAAGCACCTGAGACTTCCTGAAGTTGAGGCAGAAGCCCAGTTTGTGGAGAGTGTGGCAGGTGCTGTTGAGAGGTTCCCGAGCCTGCATGGGTGAACGAGCTCTGATCAACCAGATGCTAGGTAGTGAAACATGTGAATCCCTCCCCTCCTTAGATACAGTGCCACCAGTGCTATCAACCTACTGAAGACCCTGTGAGAAACCTGAAGGGGTCTCACTGACTAGTCTGCGGGGACCTGTCAGGTGGACAGGGCACGGCCATCGCTATTGGATCCAGTTCCTGGGGGTGGACCAGTGCAGGAGGATAATCTGAATGAGGAGTCCTAGGGGAGTGGAAGTGGGACACCAACTGGTGAGACACGGTATCCCCTTCCTTATAACACCTTTTCCCCATCCGACCCGATAGGATATTGAGAAACTCTACCCCCACCCCTATTCCGACGCAAACACTTTCTTACATCACGAAAGACAACGGACTAAAACCAGGGGCGTTTGCCTGACATGTCCCAACATGAAGGCCAGGTAGAGTCAGGCAAATGACAATAACTACATTCACCTGATGGACATTTTCCTTCACCACAGGGATAAAAGGTGGAGCACGAGAGCACAATGGGAGCAAGGCCAACCGCATGAGGAAGCAGTTATTTCAGGATGGCAGTTCAAACGGATGAGAAAGGCGGCGAGAGCTGAAAGGACGTCAAGGAGGTGATTGCCCTTACCCTTTTCAACCCAGACCCACGGAGCCTCTGACAAAGGAAACAAAACCGGGAATCGCAGCTGGCAAATGGTGACCGATGTCAGAGGTACGTGGAACCCTCCTGCACGGGGAGACATGGTTGCCATTGTGATACCGTCCTTGACTCCAGCGGCAAGAGAAACACCAACAAGTTCAGCACAGCCGGTGAGTTGGAAGGAACCAGACTGTTAAACCCAAGGTTGCAGTGGCATATAAGAAGATTTACGACACAGAGGTCTTTTTGTGCATATATTTGGTATCAGTGTTAGAGTGGTCCAGCGCCATACAGGCGCTCATTCGAATGACTCTGACTGATGCCCTGCTCCTGAACAAGGAGAATGTCTTAAACTGGGAAATCAAAGTGGTCCTGCAGCGGGTTATGTTAAATCCTGTGCATAGTCAAAAGACTTCGGTTCTTGTATAAACTACTAAGTACTGAGAGGCCGGTGTGAAGTGTCAAAGTGGTCATACAAGGGTCAAGTCAAACCCTCTTGTACAGTCGAAAGTCTTTGGCATGTAGTGGAGGTAAATGTGAACCCAAAGGAGGGATGCCAAGAGAATACTTAAAGTGAACTGTGTAAATGAGGCAAGTGTGAACCAGACTGAGGGATGCCTGCAAATTAGTAACCCATCTCAGAACACTGATGCTAGAACTGTGTGGAGCATGACTGGAGGCTTTAGGGAAAACCTGACTGGGGGCTTAAGAGAAGTCCGACTGGGGGCTAAGACCCGAGCATAGGTAGAAGAAAAAAAAGGGGGGGGGGGGGGGCAGCAGGACTTTGTTGAATTATGCTAAAATGGCGATGTGAACCCGACAGAGGGATGCCTGGAGAAAGCTAAGGGAAGTGAACTCCGTATTGAAGTGAACTGTATTATAGTGGCAAATGTGAAACTGACTGAGGGATGCCTGCGAATTGGGGTGCATAGTAACGTATCCCTGAACACTGTTGACAAGAGTGAACCCGGCTGAGGGATGTCCACAGTGAGAGGTTGTTTAAAAAGACATTGAGACTTGTGAATACGACAGGTGAAATTATTCTAAGTGAAAGGCCGTAGTGAACTTGACGGAGGGAGGCTAACGCAGTGAGAGGATCGGAGCCCGGTTGAGGGGGATCAAGGGGTGAAGAGTCCTCACCTCTACAGAAGAAAACAGAAAGGAACTTTTGGGTTGTTATTTGGACATACCAGGCCCTCCAAGGCAAGAGACTCTTTACAAAAGAGACTTGGCCACCCTTATATCGCTGCAAGGAACTCTAGCCTTGTGCTGAAGAAGCCCGGGAGTGTGCTGTGCTCAAGAGCCCCACCTTGTCCCGTGCTAAAAAAACATGGGTAAGGGAGAGCCCGCCATAGCATGACATGCATTACTTACCGTAAAAGCATTTCTGATTATTGTATCTTAGATTCATATGCTGTGCATATGGTCCGACATCCAGTGGTAACCGCGGATTATTGCATCTTGTCTTTTGGGGACCGAAAGGGGACGTCGGCATAGGCTTGTCTGTAACACTATCCCTATCGTGACGTGTGTTTTACCCAAAATCCCTCACGCGCCGAGGTCCCTCCGATTGTATTTTTTCTGCCATGAGGGAGCCCCAGGCTATAGTGAGTGAGTACATAAGAGAGAAGTAGTAAGTAGTCTATGTTCCTTCCAACCCGAGCGGGGAGGCAGGGAGGGCGCATGTGAATCTAAGCAGATACAATTATCAGAAATGCTATTACGGTAAGTAATGCATGTCTTCTGATGCTTGTTAATCTGCTTAGAATCACATGCTGTGCATAGATTAGCGAGCAGTACCCGGAGTTGGAGGTGGGTTGTGAGAAGGAACAGTAGAGAACAGATGTCTTGGTACGGCTTGTTCCACCTGAGAATCAGACCTAGAATGAGTGTCTAGGCAATAGTTTTTTGTAAAAGTGTGTACAGAACTCCAGGTTGCCACTTTGCAAATGGACTCTAGGGGAACATTTGCAATGAATGCTATGGATGCCCCTGTGCTTTGAGCAGAGTGTGCTCTAGGCTTGAAGGGCAGTTCTCTCTTTGCAAGAGTAACAGAGTGATGCATTTGACAATCCACCTTGAGATTGCGGATTTAGAGACAGGATCCCCTTCTCTACCAGCTGCCACTGAAACAAAGAATTGTTTAGTCTTTCTAGTAGTTTAGTTCTTTCCATGTAAAACATGACTGCCCTGCACAAGTCTAGTGTGAAGGCTTCTTTCGGCCATGTTAGTAGGTTTCTGGAAGAACGTGGGTAGTTTGATTGGCTGGTTCACAAGGAACTTTGAAATAAATTTCGGCGCAAACCTGGGATGAGTGCGCAGAACTACCTTATCTTTGTGGACTGTAACAAAGGGGTCTAAAACAGAAAGAGCCTGTAGTTCGCTAACCCTTCTGATAAGTGATAGCCACTAGGAAGGCTGTCTTATAAGTCAGATCTTTCAGACTTGCTTTATGCATAGGCTTAAAGGGAGCTCCGATGAGCCTAGTCAAAACCACATTCAGATCCCACCCAGGGGCTGGATGAGAGATGGGAGGATAAATCCTCTTAACCCCTTCCATAAAGGCTTTAATTACTGGTATCTTCCATCACAATACCTTTTGCTGTGATGTGTAGGCTGACAGCGCAGCCAGATTAACCTTTAAAGAATTGAAGACTAACCCAGTGTCCAACAGATGGGTTAGATACAACACAATGTGTGAGAGTGAGCTATCGATGGGATTGACACCCTTGGAATTGCACCAGATGACAAACCGTTTCCATTTGCGGGCATAGCAATAACGTGTATTAGGCTTTCTCGCTTCCCTGAGTATGTCCATGCATCTCTGAGGAAGTTGCAGGTGTCCAAACTCTATGATTCCAGGAGCCAGGCTGCTAACTTCAGAGTTTGTGGGCATGGGTGGAGGGTCTCCCCTCTGTCCTGAGACAACATTTTGCACGGGCAGGGCAGTTTGAATGGTGGGGAGAGGGACATCTCCATCAGGTGAGTGAACCAGGGTTGGCGGGCCCACATGGGGGCCACCAGTATCATGGTAACTGGTTCCTGGTGCATCTTGTGCACTATCTTGTTGAGAAGGGGAGTGGGGGGGGGGGGGGAGCATAGACAAATTTCCCCGACCAAGTTATCCAGAGACCGTTCCCCTTGGATCGGTTCTGGGGGTACCTGGAGGCATAGTCTTGGCATTGGGCGTTCTTCTGAGTAGCGAATATATCGATTTTGGGAAACCCCATTCTGCGAAGATGTTGGACACAATGTCTTCGTGCAGCTGCCATTCGTATTCTTCTGGAAGAGGAAAATCTCCACTGAGTACGTCTGCCAGAAGATTGAGTTCCCCTGGAAAATGTTGGGACAACAAAAACATCTTGGCCCTCATTACAACCCAGGCGTTAAGGGGTTAACGGCGCCGTAAAAGGTGGCGGCGCCGTTAAACCCTCAACGCCTGATTACGAGGTCCCTTTGCGGGTTGCAGACTTTAACGCCTGCTTTTTGCAGGCGTTAAAAACCAACCCGCAAAGGGACCTTGGTGCTAAGTACGGTGCCGCAATTTGCGGACCCGTACTTAACGCCTTCCCCATTTCCATTGAGCCCTATGGGGCAAAAATGGGAATGGGGAAGGGCCATGGCGGCATGGGGAATTACCGCCCCGCCAACCTCGGAATGGGGCGGTAATTCCCCATTCCGCCATGGCGGAGTCGGTAAGTTACCGGCATGGACCATGGTGCTATTAGCACCATGGTCCAACGCCAGGGTCGTAATGAGGGCCCTTGTGTTTGAGAGCCCATAACCAAATTTTCTGGGACAGCTTGGATAGCCCTTGAGAGTGAGTGCCCCCGTTTGTTCAGGTAATACATTGCTGTAGTGCTGTCGGTTAGGATCAGCACTGTCTTCCCTTGCAGTTGCCCCTGAAAGGCTTTCAATGCTTTGAACACCGCTAGTAGCTCCAGTAAGTTTATATGATTGGACGCTACCTGAGGGGACACACTCAGTGTGCTGTCTGCTGTAGCAGGTGAGCCACCCACCCCGTGAGAGATGTGTCTGTCGTAAGTGTGGCTTCCACTGCAGGGGTGGTGAAGGTCTTCCCCTTCAAGAGGTTTTCTCTTGACCACCACTGCAGAGAGATTTCAAGGGCTGGCGAGACAACTAACAGATCTTCGCATTGTCCACTGGCCTGACACCACTGGCTGTTGAGCCACTCTTGCATGGGACGCACGCGCAGCCACACGTGGGGAACCAAGTATATGCATGACGCCATCATCCCTAGCAACCACATGACTTTGCGTACCGTCACCTCCCGAATGGCTACATATTGAGGAACCTGAGTGAGCATGTTCTGAACCCTCTCGCTGGAAGGGAAGACAAGGCCGTCTTACGTCTGAATTAGCGCTCTCAGAAATTGTTTTACTTGGCTGGGGACTAAGCTGGATTTCTTTTCGTTGATTGAAAAACCCAGGCTGAAGAGGAGATCATCTGTTTTTTGGGTGTTCGAAAAACAAGCGTCGAACGAGTCCCCCGTGATGAGCCAGTCGTCGAGGTATGGCTAAACTGGGACTGATAGTCTGCGCAGGTGTGCTGCTGCCACTGCCAGGACTTTGGTAAACACCCTTGGTGCTGAGGCGATGCCGAAGGGGAGTACTTTGAACTGGTAGTGTTTGTCCTGAATCATGAACCTTAGGTATTTTCTGTGCGCTGGCAACATTGAAATATGAAAGTATGCATCTTTCACATCCAATGTTGCCATGAAGTCCCCCTGTTTCAGCAATGGAATCTCCTGTAGTGTTACCATGCAAAACCTCTGGGGCTTTATGAACTTGTTTGCTGGGCGCAGGTCTAGAACAGGACGCATGGTGAGATCCTTTTTGGGTACAAGGAAGTGCACTGAATAGATACTCTTGTTTACCTGAAGAATCGGGACGGCTTCTATGGCGTCCTTTCCCAGCAGAGATTCCACCTCTTGGATCAGAATCTGCAGATGGTCCTGTGAAAGGAGTCGTGATCGCGGCGGTCTGAACTGTGGAGGTCAGGCGAATTCCACACAATAACCGCGGGCGACCGTCTTTAAGACCCACTGGTCTGAAGTTATCCCCTCCCATGCCTTGAGGAAAGATGATGATCGCCCCCCAACCGGGGAGACATGGGAGGGGACCTGGACTTGGTGGCCATTTCTGACCAGAGGCTGAGGCTCCTCTGGGATTGGGGCCTCTGCCTCTACCTTTGTTGCGTTTTTGACCCATTGGGGGGGTAGTAGGTAGGGCTTCCGGATGCTTGATTCGTGTTGAAGTTACCCGTGCCGTAGTTGTTCTGACCGGCACAGGCTTGTCCTCGAAAGGACCGCCGAGAATTATTACCCCCTCTGGGAGGAGGGTTTCTGTGTAATCTGGAGCAAAGACCTTATAGTCTTGTGCTCCCTCTTGGCCGTCTCCAACGCTTCATCCACTGCTTTCCCAAAGAGGTTAGTCTCCTCAATGGATTTGTAAATGAGAGAGGCCTGGGTCTCAGGTCTGAAGCCCGACATGCGCAGCCATGAGTGTCTTTTAAGAAGAGTACCTTGTGCAAGAGACCTGCATGCTGTTTCTGCAGTGTCCAGGGTGTTCTTCACCACATACTGATTAACCAGTTTCCCCTCCGAAACAATGGCAAGAAGCTTTGTTCTGGCTGATTCAGGAACCTCCTGGAGGCCTTCTTGGAGCAAGTTCCATTGGGCATCAGCATAGCTTGCTAATAGCGTAGTATTATTAGCAACCCGAATGGTGTATGCAGCTGCTGACGTGACACGTTTGCCCAGGGCATACAACCTTTTAGACTCCTTGTCCGTTGGTGATTCTCCCGTGGCAAGGGGTACCCCTGCCCTCTTTCGAGTGGTAGTACCAGTGAGTCTGGGATGGTGTGCCCCTTGAAATACAGAGGGTCGGTAGGGGAAAGCCAAAATAGTTTTTCGACTCTCAGGTTCACCGCCTGTGTCTGAGCAGGTGTGACCAAAGATGGAGCTACCCATCTCCGGACAGAGTTAAGGAGGGGGATGGATTGACTCGCTGGAGGTTTTTCTTTAATAATATTCTCCACGAAATCCTGCTCTGGTACCGCCTCTTGAGTGGCAATTTTGAAGAATTGTGCCGCTTTTCTCATGGAGTTGAAAGCCATTTGGTCATCAACAGGGGAGGCCTGGTGAGCCAGAGTGGACGGAGGAGAATCCAGGACCAAAATATCAGAGTCCTGATCTTGTAGTGTCCAAGGGTTTTCACCTTCCTGCTGGGTCTCCTCCCAGTTGTCTGTCATGTCCTGTTGATCCTCCTCATAGCTTGAGAAAGGACGCTTCTTCTTCCTCATTATAGATATCTCTATAAGTATCCATATGGATCAAGTCTTCTTGTTGGAAAACCTGAGACTGATCTACTTGAACTTGAGGGTTAGGGTCTACCCGTGCTTTTTTCGGGGGCGGATGATCTGAAGAGGCGATGATCCGCTCCAGTCGATCCATACAACCTTTGAACTTTTCAGTAGTCCATTTAGAGGACAGCTGCACCTGAAGATTTAGCAGCCGCCTTGAAAGCTTGAAGCCTTAGTACAAAAAAAAGTGTGAACCATTGAAATGCCTGTCTAATAATCTAGACTGCACATCCAGAGCAAATCCCGACTTACGCAGCCACGCAAATCATCTTGCTACTTTGCTAGCCACCATAGAATGACCCACACAGTCAGACGCATCCGAACCAGATTGCAAAGATTGGCACGCCGCTTCCTTGCCACCCTGGATGATATTGAGAAAACCTTCTCTCATTTACCCTTCGGGGAGATTCTCAGCTGCCTGTACAACCACATCCCACAAGGTGTAGGTACATTTAGCTAAAGTATAAGAGGCATGTATGGCCTTTAGCGCATACTTCCGGCAGAGAACACACGCTTCCCTAAAGCTTCAAACTTGTGATCCCCGTCAGGTAGGATTGTAGAGCAGGCAGCTGCCTTTGATGTAGAGGTTGGTCTAGATTTTCTAAGCAGATCCATGCATAAAGAAGGTGTGGTATCTGGTTTCTGACAGTTGTCAAGAATTTTGTTTTTCAAGGCTGTGTGAAAATGCAGAACAGGATCCTTGGGAGGTGTTGGGGTGGGGGGTCTCTTGTCCAGGATGTCTGGAAGATCATTCTGCACTATGTCCCTGGCAGGATGACCCCACCCCAAGTACTCTGTAACCAAGTTCCTTACAGACCTATACACCCCACTAGGATGAGCAGTAGGGTCTGAGGGGCCAAAGTCCACTTCTGGAAAAGTTGTCAAGCCCACTAGCCTCTTTAATGCGTAGACAAATCCTCCAACCTGGAATCCTGAGATAGAAGTTCCTCAAGAACATTAGGCGTGCCAAACGAATAAAGGAAACCAGAAATCAGTATCATCCGCTTCCTCCTCCCCAAAAATAGACCCCATAGACTTGAAAAAGTATTTTTCAACAAAGGCTTAAAAAGTTGTCGATGGGACTGAGGTATAAGTCGATGGCTGCAAGGACGAAGGACCCGAAGTGGAGACCTTCGACGCTGAGGAAAAGGGAACCAGGGGCTTTGATTTTCCTCGAGACAAAGACAGGGTTGACGGCTCTCGAGAAAGTTCTACTGGCATATAGCCCAGGCCCTTAGGCGCACGGGAGGTAGCTTTTGACTCCCCCCTGTCAGACTCATGAGGCGCAATGGGGTTCAGAAGCTTCTTTGGCTTTTTTAAGGGACCAGAAGATGCGGCCTTCAAACTTCCCGCTCTGCTTTAGAGGCAGATATATGAGGAAACTATACCTTCCTCTTGTCGGGCGAGGATTCTGATGATGACCAATGATGCCTCTTCTTTGATTTCTGTTGAGAAGACGAAGCGTGTTGAGAATCGCTCCTGGACCTCGAGGGCTTAGAACGTTTTGAGCGCTTCTTAAATTTCTGAGGAGATGTATGTCCAAGTCTTCAAACTACCTTCTTTTCAACAAGTAGATGTGGGAGATAAGCCGACTGACCTAGGGTGACTTGACTTCGTCTCCTTCAAGGCCTTGCTGGTCATGGATTGACATGACCCACATCAGTCGACCTTCTACTCCACATCAAGACACCAGAGGCAAATTCTGTGCAGATCTATGATCAACATTTTCTAATCACAGTCTGCATACCTCTTAAATCCAGTCTTCAGAGTTGACATACTCCTAAAATGGAACTACGCAATTGAAAAAAATTGCTGAGCCGATTGAACTGTTTAAAGCGAGCTGTGCATGCGGAAAAACAGAACTGGGGCAACAGGCACAGTGCATGCTATTTATATCAACGTCACGTCCAAGTGCAGGGATGGAAGCCACCGAGGGACTTCAACTTGATGACATGCAAGGCACCATGTGAGGTTTAAAAGTTTCCAAAGCTGCAAGCAGTATATCGGTATATCAAGATGAGGAATCCGTGCGAGGACACAATCCATAAGAGATACTTTTCTCCATATTAATGGAAAAGAAAATGGAGATGAACTAATTACTTGCTGCTTTCTGATGAACGTTCCTCTGATTCCTCATCTATGTTAACGTCCAGCGCAACTGATTTTTGGAAACCATTCCCCCCCCATACCCTGGGAGCACACATGGCTCCGCTCGACCCTCAAAAAGCAGTGTCCCCTGACCCCAGCTCTGCCTTTACCTATAGCATTCTGTTGCCAAGGGACTGAAGAAATTATAGCTGTCTGCCAAGAGGGGCAGGTTGGGAGGGCAATGAGTAATGTGTGGGAGGAACATCCTTCAAAAACAACATTGAGTGTAAAGTAATTTGTTCTTCTAATAGATTCCTTCAGCATCAATAACTGCCTTCCCCAGATCTACTTCTATGACAGTCTAAGCAAGAGAACACCAGCTAAACCAGAAAACTCTGGAGCACTGCTCTGCCAAAAGGATCATTCTGCCACAAAAGGGAATCCAAGCGTGTGCAGAGAAGCCCACAGAGCTGTGTGGCAAATGTCTAAGACACGGACACCCCCCTATGAAGGGTAGAGGTGAAAGCCAGACCTCTTGCAGAATTTATTTTATTTATTGTTTGCTTGTTAGGTGCTTATATAGCAAGTAAAATACTGTTTCAAAGTGCCCACAGGGCGAGGGGAAGGAACAAGGGAGTGAAATACATTACAAAACACAATAATTAATAAGCGGAGGGGAAAAGTTGGAAGGAACAAACCTACTATGCCTTGTGAGTATTCAACGTGCAAGTGCAGCAAGGAAAAGGGCGGAGGGCGTGGGTGAGCACAGAAAGTGCTTGGGTTGTTGAGTGCTTCTTGGCCAGGGGCCACGTTAGGAGTAAGTGCGTACCTCCAAGGCAGAGGGTGTGCCAAGGCAAGTGCTGAGGGTAGACGAGAGCTGGGCAGATTGGGTTTGGGAGGTCAGGGACCCTGAGGATGCATAAGGGCCCTGAACACCAATCCCAGCAACTGTGTGACTAGCAGAGAAGAGAAGAAGGGGAGGAGAGGAAGGTCTTGAGGAGCTTCCGCAATTTAAGAAAGTCCTGCTCAAGGCGCAGAGGCAGGGACATGATGTTCCATAGGAGGGAGCCAGTTGAGGAAAGCGATCGACCACCTACCCCCTGTTTAGCATAGCGCTTTACACAAAGAGTTGGTGCCAGAGGAACAAAGTGGTCTAGTAGGAGAGTATTTAGTAAGATAAAGTTGAAGATAGTGTGGTTCCCGGGCCCAGGCAGCCTTGTGGAGGATGCAGAGGGATTCAAATTTCATCTGTGTAACAACCGGGAGCCAATGAAGACTTTTTAAAAGGAAGGAGAGATGCGGTCCATGGGCTTAAGGCCAAGGATAAGTCTTGCTGCACTATTCTGGATTAGCTGAAGGGGTCGCAGAGTGGAAGAAGGTAGATTCAGGAGGAGGCTATTGCAATTATCAAGCCTAGAGAGAACCAGGGCTCGGGTACAGTTCAGCCTCTGGGGGGGAGGGAGGGGGAGGGAAGAAAAGGGAGAATTCCTTTGAGAAGGAAGATCACAAAGTGCGACTTTCTGGCTATGTCCAGAGTGTGAGGGAGGAGTCGTCGAAGACGACCACAAGGTTTCTGGCTTCAGAAGGAGTAGGGGGGAGAGCCCCAAGGAGGAAGGCCAGAGTGAAGGGAAGAAGGAGGAGCAGGGGTCCCAATGGGGAGGATCTCAGTTTTACAGGTGTTGAGGAAGAGATCGTTGGAGGTGCACCAGGACTGGATGACTGATAGGCAGTCAAGGATGATGGAGGGTGCAAGAGGGTCAGCAGGAAGTTTGAAAAAGAGCTGTGTGTCATCTGCATAACACTGCAAGTTGGAAGAGAAGGAGGAGATGAGGCGTGCAAGCAGAGCAGGGTAGATGTTAAAGAGCCAAGGAAGAGGATAGAACCCCGGGGAACACCACAGGTGGAGAAGGAAGTAGGAGAGGAAAAGGTGCCCAAGATGACTTGGGAAGAGCGGTCAGCACGGAAGGATATCAGACAGTCCAGAGCCTGTTCCGAGATACCAAGAGAATCCTGGAGCCTTTGTGTGAGGATGGAATGGTTGGCTGTGTCAAAGGCAGAGGAGAGATCAAGAAGGATGAGGACAGCGGGGGAGTTGGAGTCCACAGGTGCGAGCAGTTCTTCACGGGTGTTCAGAAGAGCCACATTTTACGCTACCAGATTGTAGCATTTTGAGATGCAGAGAATAATCCACCTTGACAGGTTCTGTTGGATCACAGCCCTGCCAGCATGGGCAGCAGTATAAACCACATCTTTCCTAACTTCCCTCGTACAAGCAATGTAGTAGCTCAGAGACTGCACCAGGTCTAGTCTATGGAATCACACCTCTACCTTGGAAGGGTGAGGTGGAATTAAAAAAAAAACATTGGAAGACGAATCTGTTGAGACAGACTGAAGTCAGAGACCACCTTCGGGAGGAACCTCAACGTCACCACCTCTTTGGAGAAAACCAAATAGGGTGGCTTAACAGAGAAAGCCTAAAGCTCACTTACCCACCTCAAAATCGCTCAAACTGGAACCACAAATTAGCATGCTGGGAACTGATTACACCATCCCAACAAAATCTGCTTAACTGGAAATTGTGAAAAAAAGCCTTGCTCGGGGGTCCTTTTGAAAATTGAGATAGCAGTTTATGCACCCCTTTGCAGTCCCGATCTGCAGGCTGATCTCGGCCAAGGAAAGCAAAAATATCAAAAACAGAGGATATGGGACAAGTGACGAGGTTCAGATTCCTTTCCAGCACCAAGCAGAGAATGTACGCCATCTACAGGCATCAACAGTCTTAATGGCAAGTCTCTGAGCTGAGAACAGCACATGTAGAATGTTGTCCGACAAACTCAACTTTTTATATCTCAGCCTCTTAGCTGCCAAGCATGAAGGTTAAGGCTGTTGGGGTTCAGGTGGAGGACCTGTTCTCCGAGCATAGTCCAGAGTGATCAAAAGCAATGTGGACCCTAACAGGAGTATCTTCCTGAGAAACAGCACAATGAGAAGGATCGGTGGGAATGCACAGTGGAGGTTTGTTAGGCAGAATCCTGTGCAGTGCCCTTAGGGACCAATACACACAATTAAGACTACAGGTGGCAATACAAGTTTTACCTTTGGTACAAGCCTGTACTACTATGTTAAAGTAGTAGCGGAGCAGCCAGGCTTATCTCAACAGTATATGAGCAGTAGCAGAGATTACACAAAGGGACCACAATTACTGTGACTCCAGCAAACACTGACTCAAGATTTTGGGTAAAAAAAATATAAGTACATTTATTTTTTTAAACCAGTTGTTATAAACACGACACTACTAATTCGAAAACCACACGTAAAATACACTACAACTAACCAATTCACTTTGTACGGTATACTTCAATGTAAGTACCCTGTGTTTTAGCGGACCGGTGTTATGGAACAAAAGACGTTACCGGGAATACACTTAGGATCACTTTTTGACAGTAATGACAGTTCGGTCTTACTAAAGAAGCGCGTATCCGCGGCAAGAACTGTTACCGGGGCAGAAACACACTTAGCACCTGAGATACCCAGAGAAAGTTGGGGGCAAAAATCATAGGCAATACTTTTGTCAAGGCAGACAGAATCAGAGAACACTCTTGGGCAGAAATTCAAAAGTCAATAGGCCGGAGCCAGTGTCAAGTGGAACTGGGTTCCTGTTGTCGAGGATCACACAGTCAGATAGTTCACGATTCGGTGGAGCCAGGAGTACTTGGATATTGTCAACAGAGGAAGCAAAAGTTATAAGAAGGAGGGAAGACAAGGGCAAGCCTTGGAGAAGAAGAAAAAGGGATTCGCCCAAATTCCTTGAGCAGAACACAGTACCTTATTCAAGGAAGAGCTGGTGCCACGGCAGTTGTTCCTGGTAGTTTCCTGCAGACCCTCGGTTTCTGGAGCTTCGATCAGAAGAACGTCTGGAGGGGTCTGCACCACACAGGGCTGAAGCTGGCAGCAGCGACGGTGAATAAAAGGTGCGCTCCTTAAAAACAGGAGAGGCTCTTCAGATGGCTATCCGGACCACTACAGCAGTGTGCAGCGATTTCGACCACGAAGAGGATACTCTGGCTGTAGAAGATGAGCTGGTTATCCCCACCAAGCTCAAGGGAAGAAGACTCCAGACTGGATCTTCTCTGGTCGTCGAAGGGTAGATAGCTCAGGACTGCAGCAGGGCTTCACCGGGACGGGATAGTTGCAGCAGTCGACTTCTTCTCAACTTCTTCTTCGATTCCTTGTAGTTCCAGTGGCGACTCTGATTTCCAGACCAAGAGACCTGCCTTTTATGCGAAAATGCCCCATTCACACAGCCTGGCTGTCAATCACGCAGCAGGGGGGTTGTCCAGCCCGGACAACCACCTCAGCCAATCATGGAAAAGTGCGACCTGGGTTTCCTAGGATACCCTGTGCAGCGGGTGACTACACCCTTCCCTCACCTTCAGCCCACCTAGACACCCAGGCGCCTAGAGGAGGGCTTCTGGGCAGAAGCCTGCCAAAAGGTAGTGAACAAAGTAGACAAACTTGGTTTGCCGCGCAAAGGACTTTAACAAAAATAAATGGCGAATAAACCCAAACAGAGCCAAAAGAAAAAGCATTTGGTCAAACGGGTTTAAGTTCGAGGCTAATATAATAGCCTAAAACAATACCACGTTTATATAGTATAATCGCGGTAGAAAAGTTAAGGTAGATACCACTGCCACCAGCCAAGTCTAAATGTTAAAAGAGCGAAACAATGCTCTAGGAGGTACAGATAACCAGGGCTAACAATTAACCCTTTTCTAGTACTCCATGCAAGATGGGGTGTACTGGATCTGTGATTAATTGACCAAGTAAAGTTAATGGCAACTTTACCCTTTTCTGGGGGACAGTAGTCAGCCCCAGAAATGGAGTCGGCGGGGGAAGTCTAAAAGACAACCCTGTGTCACTGCACTGAAGGTGCTGTGTAACACACAAAAGAAGGGGGCTACTGAAGTGGTGTACTCCAGAGTCCACAATCACAAAAACAGATGAAATACACATGGCAAAACACATGTAAGAGTGGAAAGAAAGGGGTACACTCTTACCAAGTGGAAAAATAAACTCCAGAGATCCAGAAAAGCTGCTGGGGGACTCACTAGGTAAGGGAAATTAGCCATTGAATGAGAATTCTCCCTAACAAGGTTGAACGTCCAGTTGATCATCAGTGCATCCCCAGAGCTCCTTTTCGAGGAAACCTCTGGAGAGGGTCAACTTGCACTTCCTGGTCACTGGAGGCTAAAGCAGGCACAGGTTCTTGTGATTGGAGGACCTGCACCATCCGGAATATGTTCGCCACTTGAACCTTGGTCAGAAAAACTTGGGAGTCAAAATAATTCTTGTGCAATTCAGTCAAGCATTATCTCCAAATTTGAATGCATCAACATCCATCATGTGGTCTAAATTCTCCAATGTTGCTACTCCAAGTCTCTAAACATCCAAGTGCCCTACCTCCCCATCTCCCGAAGTTGGATTGATGGAAATTGAGATGCTGTGCTGGAGTCAGGTGGCATTGTCACGACACATATCTAGTGGGCATAGTGACAGGATGCTTGGTTGCCTGTCAGTGTGTGGTATACTGGGAGATTTTTTGTGGGCATCTCGGCCACATAGATATCATGTGTTGGGCATGTTCCCGTCCATGTGCAGTCTATATTATTCTAGAAATGGTAAGCATTCTGCATTGATGCATGCTTGTGATTCCAACAGTATTGCAGTTAGGCTTTCCATCTCGTATATTTCATGTGATTTGGCCAGCCATTCCCATTGTATCGGAAGGTGGTTTTCTCTTCCACTGAAGGTTAATACAGACTCTAGCCGCTAAGAGTAGGGTTCTCTGCATGTGTGGGAATAGCGAGTAGCTGCCATCTTGCTCTTCAATGCTGAACAGTACCAGTAATGGAGATAGTTCTCTGCTTGTGTTAGCTATGCTCTTGATCCAAGCTAACACTTACTGCCAATAGCTTAGTGTTGACGGGCATTCCGTCCACATAGCCAGTAAGTGCTGGTCGCGCCATTGTTTCTCCAACACAGAGGACTGACAGTAGGGTACATCTTAGAGAGCCTCTGGGGAGATAGATGCCCTCTAAAAAGAAGCAACTATAGATAGTCTGCCAAATATTTGTATCCTCTGGGAGATGCAGGTCAGCAGTCCACTGCTTTTGAGTGCTCAGGATGGCTATGTGGCCCCTGGTTAAGAGGGAATCCTAATGCTGAAATTAGACCTTTCATGTCAGTGGACGAGTTTTTAGTTTCCATGGCCTTGGCAACTTGCCATTTGGAATGCTGGAATGGCTGCCGGCTGCACACGTTTGAATTTACATGTCTGCGGGAACGCGGATTACATTTTTTGGATTTGCGGTTAACCAAATGTAAAAGGTATGAGGCTAGTCCTTTTACAGCATTTTAAACGCTTTTGTCTATACATGAGCACAACTGAGCAACTACACACATTTCCCAGCACAGGTGCTAACACTAGGTCCTGGGCTTGTCATTACAGGCTAACATGAATAAGCTGTAAGCTTTATATTTGTTACAGTGCTTGATGGAAAGCTGGTCTGAATTTTTGCATGCCAGGCAAGCGCACTAAGTAAGGTATGAGACTTGATTTTATGTTTGTGTACAAGATAAGCGAAAATCAGCGCTCCTTGTATTTTTACACATGTGCACTAAAATTAGGTTTTGGATATGTCTTTATAGGCTCATATGGAAAAGTTGTGAGCTGCATGATATATTATGATGTTGAAAAGATTGAATAGTTAAGCAGATGTTTCCATTCCCTCTGATGCAGGTACTGAGCCTAGTACTGCCCTTTGATGAATAGGGTTCCTCTGTGTACCTTTGTGTTCTGTTCAGTAGTGTGTGGAGATTATCTGTGCAGGAATGGTTTCTTGATGATTTGATTCTGCGCGTTTTCAGATTTTGGATTTAGGCATGAGCAGAACAAGAAGGAAATTAATGTTCTTGCGCCTACTCAGTAAATGAGAGGTAGGCACAATGTGCCTGTGGGATAGGTGTCACACAGGTTGGCTGCATGGGATAGACGATTGATCAGTGTTTCATATATATTCTAGATGGATTTCTTTGGGCCCTGAGGAAGTCTCACTTATTGTCTGTCTGTCGAAACTAATGGGACTGTCCCATGGGAGTTTTTTGGGATTTTTTCACTAATTTGACCTGTCAGTTCAGCCCTAGTTACACAAATAATGTGATGAATGAACACTAGTTGGCCACAGTGACTAGATGAGGGGCGCCACCCATGCAATTGCACCTTCATCATAACCATTATGTCCATTGTTTTAACAGTGCAAAAACACATTAGAGTGATGCGTTTATGCATATGCACCTTTTGAGAAACAATGCCATGTTTACAAACTATAGCACTTTGGAGCACGTGAAGCACATTTATATTGTGAATACTGTATCTGTGATGTCACTCTTCACCAGGGCTGGAACCCTGCAACATCCAGCAGCTGCCTGTCCAGGCCCGCGAAGTATGCACGCTGCAGGTTCTGCTAGACCTCACATCACCTGAGGCACAACAAGCCTACAGCTACGGCTACTGTTTCCAGACCAAGTAGCCATCTCAAATGTAAAGCCCCACCGCCCTAAAACAAAGTACCACCGAACTACGATCCTGACCCCCCTCCACATGGAGCCGTTGCTCCATGGCCGACTGGATCCCCAAGATGTCCGACGGGATCCACAAGATGGTCGCTTCCTGCACAGCTGATTTTGTGTACACTGGTTGCCTAGGAACACCTCATCCAGAATGAGCTTAACGCCACAGGGTGAGCCGGAGGCAGAAGCCGGCCCCCCTTGCCTAAGGCCCACTGAGCCAAAGGCCCCTTCCTGTCTGTGCCTGTCTTGGCCGTACGCGGCCGCCAGCCAGTTACACTACCAAGAACCTCGCTCCTTCACTATCCTTCACACCCGGCCATCTCCCTTGCCCTTCCCTCCCTACCTCCGCAGATGACTTCTCTTTGCACTCGTCTCTGCCAGACCCTCACCTGCACTCCAAAGAACGAAGAACTGTTACATAATACTGGCACTGAACGATATGGAGCGAAATGAGCATGTAAGTCGCACCACCTCCTTTTTATGTCAACACGCGCTCAAAATCTGAACTGTAAAATATGCTTTCTGCAAGTAGCCACATATATTGTTAGTCAGAGCCGTGCCTGCCGTACTCTGCTACTTATCCACTGATTCCTTAACGATGCCAACTATGTTATATTGCATAAATAACGGTCTAAATGTTGCACTCTTCACATTTTTAGATGCTGCACTGTTGTAAGCTTCTCTCCACATGCAACGTTAGTCATATAGTCTTTCTAAATGCACAGTGTATTATGCTAGACGTCTGGTCTTATGTTTAGCACTCATATGCTACTCTGCGCTATACTACTTGCCTAGCATAAGCTCTATGACAAAACCATAATCAAATAACGGTCCGTTTCTAACCATTGAACATATGGCAATATGCCTTAGTAGACGGAACCACGTTTTACATATTGTCTCTCAGATTTCTGTCCCAGCTACATATTGAGTGTGTGACTGACTGCTGACCTCACCGTAGGTGCATGCTTGCTATAGTCAGTCCACCCAGCCCTTCCATTATGGCACACAAGCTGCCTTGCCCGGACCTGATCCCACCCCTACACCCTTCCTCCCTCCCCTGTCCAAAGGCTCACCGGCCCCACTAGTAAGTACAACTACCACAGCCCCTATCACAACATCTATCGCTAGCCCGCTTAAGCCACTAGCTGGCTCGAATTCCCCCCAGCCACCCGTCCTATGCCCCTCCGGCCTTGGAACCAACAGCTAGGAACCCGCACTGGACGCATTCCTTCTGTCCCCAAAAGGCTCCTACGAAGGCAAACACACCTTTTGTCTGCACCTTCAACCACCTCTAGCTCAAAGCGTACTGGTGCAATCTACAAAGATGTAAGTGCCCACAAAATAACAAAAAGCAGAAACACTATCAAACCCACTACCAGCCAAATCCAATGTGCCCTTATCAATGCCCTCTCAATCCCAGCAAACGCCACAGAGATTCATGATTTGATCTCAGACTTGGATCTTGATGCTTTAACCATCACTGAAACCTGGCTGCACGAAGCATCCAGCCAAGCCATTTGACAATCCCTCCCACCGGGATAGACCATAGTCCAAGATTGAACTCCCAACAAGGAAGGAGGTGTTGCCCTTATTGTCAAGGAATCACTTAACGTCAGGCAAATAAAATCTGCTACTGCAGTAAACTTTGACAAAATATCCCTCTCACAATAACTCTGCACATGGTCTCCGGGACCCCTTCTTGACTTCCAAGACAAGCTCTTACACCTCTCCTAGGTGACAACTTAAACACTAGAACAATGGTCTTAGGTGACTTCAATCTTGGATTCAATGACCCAAAAGATAAAAACGGTAAAACATTTGCCAGAGCTCTCCTAGACATGGGCTTTATCCAAAAAGTTATTAACTCAACCCACACTAAAGGTTGCATATTGGACTGGATAGCTGATCAAAACTGTGGAGCGGACATCAGCTCCAACACACCATTACCTTGGACTGATCACCATCTCTTACACTTCCATTTACCACCCAGAGTCACAGTTAAACTTAGCCCACCACTGCCATCTACCATGGCCAGATCCAAATGACTACTCACCAAAGATCTCTTGCCCTACCAAGAATCCTCAGCTTTTAAAATCCCCTTTCTCTAAAAACCCTGCAGAGCTTGTTGAGCTCTACAACACCTCCATCAAAATAGCAATAGATGCTATTGCCCCACTGCAGAATAAAAAAGCTAAGACTGTCACACATGTCAACTCCTGGTTCACCCAAGAACTACTTGACACAAGAGCCATTAAACGTGCAGCACTCACCAAATGGCAGTCCTGCCCCTCGGACGACACACCACAAGAAGCATATAAAACAATTGCCAAACAATACAGAAAGGCCATCTCAGTAGCTAAAGCCTCCTCATACTACCTTAGGATTAACAATGCTAAATCACAGTCCAAAGAGTTGTTTGCTATCATACCTCCAATCTCTACACAGCAAACAGTGAAAGACAAGGCGGGGTGTAACAACATTCAACATGCCATGCTAGACAAAATAAGTACCCCCCAGAAAAAAATAAATCAAGGGCCACCTAAACGCCCTGCCTAACATCACCGATCCCGTGTCCATGCCTGCAGGCATGGAGCCAATACCAAAAGACACTCCGCAGAATAATAACCTGAAGCCCTTTGTCTTCAAAGATATAACCGAATCAGAAGTCCTTCTCATCATGAGACATATTAAGCCATCCCTCTGCAAGGGTGACATCTGCCCAGCCAGCCTGATCAAAGACTGTGTGGAGACTATAGCTCGGTTTCTCACAGCTTTAAACAACAACTCATTTGCTTCTGGAATCGTCCCGCCTTCCCTCAAGGAATCATGGGTCAGACCGCTGCTAAAAAATCCAACCCTCGATCCAGACTCCCCTAAGAACTATAGGCCAATAACCATTGTGCCTTTCTTGCTAAAATCTTTAGATAAAGTGGCATATCTGCAAATTCAAGAAGATTTGTCTTTAGGGAGGAAGAAATTTTATCAGAGCATCTTTGGGAAAGAATGATTTCAGGATGCAAAGTTTTGCTAACAGCAGCAGTGGTAAAGGTGCTGAATTTCCTTACCTAATCTCACTGGAAAGCGGTTAGCAGTTGGTTAATTTCCCAGTGTTGGATGAAAAAGAATGCAACACCTTTCTGAGACTGAGGGAAATTGGTACTAGCTCGAAAAGAAGGGATAGCATGATGCCAACAGGGGGCCGTTTTTGGAGGGAAATTAAAAACTCAGGATGGTCTTGAGTGGAAGCTGATATAACCTTTTTTTTAGTGTTTATGAATACAATGCATTGTTTATACTGAAAGTTTTTATTTGGAAAGTCGTCCTTTTTAAGTGCATACTTGTGATTGTTGAAAGATTTTGTAGAAGTTTAAATCTCTTCTTTCTTTAAACCATATACAATAAAAAAAAAAATATCTGCAAATTCAGTCCTACCTGGATTCACACAACATTCTTGGGGAAAAAGCTATCTGGCTTCCGTCCAAGTCATGGTACAGAGTCAGCCTTGCTAGACCTAAAGAATCAGCTATTGGAAACAATGGATAAAAGGCAAGTCTGAGCTATTCCTTCTCCTTTATTTGTCAGCCGCTTTCGACCTGGTCGGCCACAAGATCCTATGCAAACATCTCATGGAGACTGCTCATTTCTTCCGGAAGCTACAGCCTGGATCACGTCCATCTTGAAAGGTCGAGCCATGCAGGGCTTTTCTGATCAGGCCTCGGCCACTCCCTCCCCCACTGACTGCGGAGTCCCCCAAGGCTCATGTACCTCCCCCACCCTCTACGATCTCTTCACCCTACCTCTCTTTAATGACTTAGACGTGAAAGGCATTGCGTTTACAAACTATGCCGATGATGCGCAAATTCTCCTCCCCCTCTCCGGCTCCTACGAGCAAGACCTCAACACTCTTAAGGAGATGTATGCTTTCATCCAGGCTTGGATGGCGGCTAACTGTTTATGACTCAATGGGGACAAGACAGAAATCCTATTGGTAGGCCCCAAGGAAATTCTGAACAAACCTGACAGCCAATATAGCACCTTCAGCATTGAGAATACTGTAATCACGGTCTCTGCTGCAGTTAAAACTTTGGGTGTGTACCTTGACTCCACGCTATCAATGAAACGTCAAGTCAGCCCCATTTCATCATCATCAGCTCTCAATCAAAATCATCAATGCAGTAAAACCCTACCTCTTGCCCAATAACTGCCTTAACATAGCCAGAGCCAACATAGGTGCCAGGTTGGATTATTGCAATGTCCTGCTTCTAGTCATCTCATTCAAAAACCTAAACAAACTGCAAACACAAAACAATGCGCTCAGAGCGGCTGTAAGCATTCCTAGGAGGGAGCCCATCTCTCAGGCCAGGCGTGATGCTCATGGCTCCCAGTCAAAGAGCGCATACTGTTCAAGACCTGCACCATCACCCACAGATACCTCTCCCATTCCGCACCCCCCTGCCTGTCAGAACGAATTCACCAGTTGCCTGGAAACAGACCTTAACGCGCCCAATACTCACACCAACTATTGGTACCCGCCTTCAAAAGAGCCAAAGCTGCGGGTGTCAGCTTCTCGGTGCTAGCAACAAGAAACTGGAATGCACTATCACTCAACCTTAGAAATGAAACTTCCTTCACTGTGTTTAGAAAAGCATTGAAAACTAAGCTATTCAATTAGAATATACATCATGTAGTTCCTCTGTAACCATGGAACGTACCCACTTGTATTACTGCATTGAACCTTGTAATGTTTCTTACCCTCAGCATTCCCATGTGTAATCTCTAATCAAGGGAATCTTCTGTAACAGCGCCACAATGCCTTAGGACCGCGGAGCGCTCTATACATTCAAATAAATAAATGACTTATGTGATTTTACCTTTTGTACTATGTGAATTATGTGTTTTATATTGAATTGTCGCATTTATGTATTTGATAGTTATAAGGCTCCTAACAACAAGAGTGTTTCAAAGCGCCACAAGGCAAAAGGGAAGGGGAACAAGGGAGAAAAACAATGGAAATAACAATGAATGAACGTGCAAGTGCAGAGAAAAAGAAAAGCAGGGGATGATTTGGGGGGGGGGGTTGGAGTAGGTGCTAATAAGGTCCCCCATGGGTAGGGGGGTGAGAGTGCCAGAGGTGCCTGTTGGGGAGGCAACAGGTAAGTGCATGGGCGGAGACATCCCAAGAGAAGAGGAAGGGTACAGCCCAACAGGTAATTGCTAGGCAGACAATCCACCCGTATGTGGGCCCGGGGGTGGAGGGGGGTTTCCTGGGGGGCGGAGGTGTGCTGGTGGCGACTGGGCAGATGGCTGGGACCAGGCCGGAAGTCTCAGCAACAGTGGGGAGGGTTAGCATGGGAGGGAGAGAGGGAAGCAGAAGGATAAAAGAAAAGTCTTGAATTGCTTGCAAGACAGAGAGAGAGGGGGACTGTTCCAGTGGAGGGAGCCAGCTGAGGGAAGGGATCTGCCCCCAGCTCTCTGCTTGAAGAAACATTTGATCACCAGAGAGCTAAAGCAGGAAGATTGAAGGCATATGGAAGGAGAGTATTTAGTGAGAAAGAGCTGCATATAGCATGGCCCCAGGCCCAAGACAGCCTTGTGGATGATGCAAAGAGTCTTGAATTTGATCCTTGCATCCACTAGGAGCCAGAGAAGAGATTTTAGAGTTGGAGAGATATGGTCCCTGGGCTTGATGCCAAGGATACGTCTTGCAGTTCTATTCTGGATTAGTTGAGGGCGGCGGAAGGAGGAAAGGCTGTTGCAGTAATCCAGCCTGGAGAGGACGAGAGCTCTAGAGACATTGGGCTTCAGGGGGAAGGTGAGGAAGGGAGAATGCCTCTGAGGAGGTGAAGTTGAAAGGGGGCCTTCTTGGCAAAGTCCAAGATATGAGGAGTAAAATAAAGAGGATTGTAAGACGACCCCAAGGTTTCTGGCTTTAGTGGAAGGAGAGGGAGGAGAGCACATAGAGGGCGGCCAGAGTGCAGGAGGGAAACAGGGAACAGGTGTCCCGATGGGAAGAATCTCTGTCTTATTGGCATTAAAACAGAGATGGTTGGGGGTGCACCAAGACTGAATAGTAGAAAGTCAGTCAGGGATGATAGAGGAGTAAGAGGGGAGCTTGAAGAAGAGTTGTGGGCCATCTGCACAACAGTGAAAATGAGGAGAAAAGGCATAGATCAGGTGAGCAAGAGGTGCAAAGTAGAGTTGAAAAGCAAAGGCGAGAGGATAGAGCCCTGGGAAGCACCACATGTAGAGAGAGTGGTGGTGGGGGGGGGGGGGGGGGGGAGAAGGAACCCAGGAGCACCTGGGAAGGATGGTCAGTGAGGCAGGAGCACCACCAATCCAGTTCCCAGTCTGAGATACCAAGGGTATCATGGAGCAGTTTTGTGAGGATAGAGTGGTTCACCGTGTCAAAGTCGGGAAAGAGATCAAGGCGAATGAGAACAGCAGAAGAGGCAAGAGTCAAGATTCACAAGCAGTTTTTCACGGGTGCTCAGGAGAGCATTTTCTGTGCCTCTGGATGCTCGGAATCTAGATTGATGCTCATGTTAACGACCAACAAGCTCAGTGTGTTGGGTCAGTTGGGGGAGGACCAACTTCACCAGGAGTTTCCCAAGGAAGGATGTAGTAGAGATAGGGCGATAGTTGGCCGGACCGAGGGGGTCGGCTGAAGGCTTTATAAGGAGGGGGTGCACAAGAAAGTGCTTGAGAGAAGAGGGGAAGAGCCAGAGGCTAAGGAGTGGTTGCAGAGGTCGGCAAGAGCCTTAGTGAGAGAGGAGATGTTGTTCTTAATGGTTCTGGAAGAACAGAAGACATCTGTTTGGATGAGACCTTCGTAGAGCGGACTACTCTAGAGACTTCATCCGTTGTGATAGGTGAGAAGGAGGAGAGTGGGTGGGGGTGGAAGAGAAGCCAAGGGGGCAGGGAGAGGAGTAGAGGAGGGAGATCTTCATAGAGTGGACTACTCTAGAGACCTCATCCATTAATTGAACAATAAATATTAATGTGTTTCACCTGCATGTCAATCATGGATGGTCCCTATTAAGAATAATTACCTCTTGCATAATGTGTAAGAGTATAAATACATTTCTCTTGGAAGATGTGTGTTTACTGTAATGGATGAGTTGAGGACACGTTTGAATCCGGGTCAGAGGGCAAAGTTAGTTATGAGTCCAGCACTGATCAGTTCAAGACCCCCTTTAACTGAAGAGAAGTTAAGGGAGGAATGTTGGATCTCCGGAGAGCATTTTGTGTTTTGAGTAGGAAACAACCCTCTTCCCATATTTGGCCTGCTCTAATCAGACCTGCTTCATTGTACGGTTGGAATCTCAAAGAGTCCATGATTTTTTCCATAATGGGAGGACCATATACAACTGAGGGGAGACGGCCAAGATGTGAGCCTTCATTTCATTGGAGTGTTTCCAAAGATGCCAGAGCACTGGGTGCAAACATTTTGTTCGGTAAGCCCCTAGGTGGGACCCATAGCCATTCCCCCAAAGTGAAATGTGAAAGGATGATTATCCATGGAAACCCACTGCCTCTCTCCATTTTCCCGTACGTTGTCTACCAGGACCCAAAGCTGGGGCGCTGTATAATATTCGTAAAGATCTGGGATCTTGCAGATGTTGCCTGCCCCCTGCCTACCTCTGATGAAGTCCACCTGGTAGTTCTGAATGAGTATTGGGAGAATTAGGTTTAGTCTTTTGGCCAAGACACGACATATATTTTGTCATCAACATTTATTAACGATATGGGTCTATAGGACCTGTAGTTCAGTTTATCTCTTCCCTCCTTTGCAAGAACCAAGATCTGTGCTTGTGTGAACCAGTAAGGGTCAGCGTCTTGTATAGAAGGCCGGTGAGTATCCATCGTGCCCGGGTGCCGAACCCGCTCTTAATTTAGAAATGGCTTTGAGGATTTCTTTATCACTTATGGGAGACTGGAGGGTTTCTAATGCCACTAAGTTTAATGTGGGGAGGGTGAATCTATCGAGATAATCTCGGGATTCTCTCTCGACACCTGGGCACTTTGCTCTGTACAGTCGGGTGTAGTATTCGCCAAAGTGCTGTGCTAGGTCCTTGGGTTTATAATATATTGTTTCCCTTTCATCTCTAATTTTGTAGACCGCTGTTTGGCCCCAAAGACAGGCTTGCTAGTATAGTGTGGGCTTTGTCCCCCCTTCTCATTGTATTTTTGTTTCACATAATGTAATTGTGCAATTGCTTGACTCTTTCAGATGTCCCCTAGTTCTTTTCTTAGTTCTCAGATGTCCATTAAGCACTCCTCTGAGCCCTTCTCTGTTCACTTCAGTGCCTTCTCCTTGCTCCTAATCTTTTGTTTTCGATTGGTCGCACGTAATGTTTTCTCCCTTTTTTTACTGAGCCCTCAGAAATCAAGAGACAGCAAAGGGTGGTTTTAGCTGCTTTGTAAATTGAGCCTACAATGTTCTGTTGGAAGAGTTTTTTGATCCTTTTTTGAAGGGCCTCCCTGAAGACCAGGTCCCTGTAAAGTGTATTATCACAAACCCATCATCTATTGAGTGGTGCACGAGGTCCGATCTCCAAGGTTAATTTACACATGTCGTGGTCTGACCACCCAACAACTTGTATGTCCACGTCAATCACAGTGTATTCCTGGGCAGCGTCCAGCAGTATGTAATGAATTCTTGTGAATGTCTTGTTCCGCCGGGAATAGAAAGTGAATGCACCATGTGCATGGTTCTCCACGAGTCCATTATGAAGTGTTCAAGCATGAGGGACTTTGAAGCATCGCCATCCTGGAGGGCCTGGGAGCAGCGCCGGGTCTCGGGGACAACAAATCTTTCAAGGGATCTACAATTTGGTTCAGATCACCCCCACAGATGAGGCGGTCTGTCTTTCACACGCTATGGGTTACCAATGCTATGGTACAGAACGGAATTTGCTGCTTGTTAGGGGCGTACAATGAGCACAGCATGACTGCTGTGTGGCCTATATTGCAATTCACTGCAAATAGTCTTTCCTCCATTCCCCTTTCAACTTGCAATATTTCAAGGCCAAGAGACTTTCTAATCAGGATACAGACTCCTGCTTTTTTTTTTTTTTTTTTTTTTAAGGTCCTGAAGCCGATAGTGCCATCCCTAGTTCCCTCCCTTGCATTCCTCTCTCGCCTTAAATTTAGTCTCCTGCAGGAAGAGAATGTCCAGACCAGGGATCTCAAATTCAGGCATCAGCAATGAGCGTTTCAGAGGCGAATTTAACCTCTACACGTTCAGGGACCCAACCCTAGTGCTGTCATGGTGCATAATCAAGTATATCCCTCCACCCCGATCTATGGGACTATTACCAAATTCCGGTTAGCATACCGCTTTCCAATTTTCATTTTTGTAATGAAGGTGACACTCCGTGTTGCCCACACCATGCGATTAACTCCTTGAAACATTCAAACGTTACAATGTTTCCATTTAAACCCGAAATTCCCCAAAACGCTGTCGTGCCTCACCATTATGTCAGATGAGAATGCGTCTCTCCCGATCAGGAGACGCCCCGAAATGTGAGGGTCAGCCAATTGAGGCCCCTCACCCTTTATCAAACAACCATAACATCGTAAAAAATAAACGAACAATTGCTCAAATATGGCCATATGACAGCCACAGTAATCGGTTGGCATTAATTTGCGGGTCCTGGCGTCCCGAGCCATCTTCCACGTGTTGTCTGTCATCGTTGCAATGCTGGGCAGGGAAGGTTGGAGTCCCATGATAATGAGTGGACACAGACTTTCACAGAGTGTTCAATCTGCGGTACTTCCTAGTGCCTGCGGGTCGGCCTCTTCTGAGGCGAGAGTTGGTTTTCCATTGTCTGCACCCTAGACTTTCGAGCTGCAGACTTCTGACATTAGCTTCTTCAGGGCCCATTCTGCATCTTCCTGCATATTAACTCTATATTCCTCTCCTCGATGCTGAAAGGTCAACATAAACGGGAATCCCCATTGGTAGCATATGTCTCTTTCTTACAGCCATTGAGTCAGTGGACGGCATTCCCGACACTTATTCAGAGTCAAAGTTGACCAATCTTGATACATTCAGATTTGCAAACCCTCAAAGATTATGCCCCCCAAACCCCTTCGCTCTTGCGAGTATGTCTGTCTTCTGTTTAAAGTAATGGCACTTTGTCAGGACAGGCTGCGGGCCGTTTGGTGGGCCCCCCTTCCCGAACTCTATCAAACAATCTCTGGGCAGGAGGGGGGCATCAGAGTGCATTACTGAGCAACTTCACTCATCTGAGGACAAGAACGGATTCGACCTGTGATTCATTAAGGCCCATGATTCGGATATTGGAGTGCCGCTCTCTCGATTCTCAACATCATCGACCTTCAGTGCAAGGTCTCTCTCTTTCTGCTCCATTTCCTGCATGCAATCTTTTGTGCTCATCAGGTCTGTTGACATTTGGTTGTTTTGGATTGACTTTGGCCTTGCCAACCCTCCCTTTCAGTTCTGAAATTGACCCGAAAGTCCACTCTTTATGGACCTAATCTTCTCTAGGAGCATGCGTATGTCCGCCTTTGTTGATCCTTCTTCGTCGTCGCCAGTGGCGGGCTGGGTATCGTCCACTTGAGTCATTGGTCTTGTCCGTGTCTCTGTGGAAGCTGTTCAATAGTGTAGACTAACGCCACGAGCTGGATCAACTCCTTCCTGAGTGATCACACATCCAGAGTCTTCAGCGACTCTGCAGCAGCTGATCCCATCCTTGTCCCCTATGGCATCCAACAAGGCTCCTGCCTGTCACCTACTACAATCTACAACATGTACACCAAGACCCTCTTCGACCGCCTTGATGAACTGAATATGCCCTACACAAATTTCGCCATTGACACACAAGTCCTAATCACGCTATCGGGCAATTACAGTCATGACTCCCAATATCAATTCTGTCTATAGCATCAGGCGTGGATGGTGGAGCACCATCTCTGTCTGAATGATGACAAAACGGAACTCCTCATTGTCGGCTCCCCACATTGTCTCAAAGCTTGGACCCTTCCTACTCCTCATTCACTATTAATGGAAAAAAAATACCTGTCTCCAAACACATAAAAACCTTAAGTGTATACCTCAATGATGAACTACAAAAACACATCAAAGCCATTGCCTCCTCTATCTCCTACTCCACTAAATTAACAAGTTACTTACCAACTGGTAACGTTCTTTCGATTGGATGTTCCTCCAACGTATTCCACATCTTTGACATGCAAGGTCCACAGCTGTGTATTTCGGAAACCTTCGATAGAGGGCGTCCTGCGTCGAGTCAATGTCCCTCAAAGGTCTCCGTTAAGGGCATTATCACCGGATGTTATAAATAGGACGCACAGCGCCCGTAGCCTCAGTTTAGGTTTTTCCTCCATAACATGTGGCACCTAACCAATGCCTGCTTGACTACACATAGCCTTGTGGAAACGTAAGCTGCAATCACATAGGAAATTCTCCAGAGGGGCAGGCTGGGAGGGCGATGCGGAATACGTTGGAGGAACATTCAATCGAAAGAATGTTAGCAGTTGGTAAGTAACTTTTTCTTCAATGTATGTGTCCTCCAACGTATTCCACATCTTTTACAGACTCCCAAAGCAGTGTTTGGTAACAGCCTGGCCCAATCGGTTTCCAGCATACCCCACAAAGAGCTGATCGTCCACTCTGACCCTGGCCACCCTAGAAATATAAAAGCCTGGAGGTCTCCTAGGATCCAACCTATGGAGTTGCTCCTCTTCCTTACCAGGATGAGGAGGAGGATAGAAAGACGTAAGAACCACTTTCTGGCTTAAATGAAAGTCATACATTACCTTAGGTAGAAAGGAAGGACGTACCCTCAGTACAACCCTACCCTTGTGAAACACACTAAAGGGTGGTTTAGATGAAAGTGCCTGCAATTCACTCACTCTCTGAGCGGAAGTAACCGCAACCAAGAACACCGCCTTGAAAGACAATCTCAAAGGGCAAGAGTGCAAAGGTTCAAACGGAGCACCCATCAGGAATTTCAAAACCAAATTCAGATTCCAAACCGGCACCTGGAAAGGGGATGGTGGGAACACATTAGTGAGCCCTTTAAGAAATTGGGAAATCAAAGGAACCTTAAAGTAAGCACATTCTTCAGACAGGCGCTTAAAGATAGACAGCGCTGCCAGGTAACCTTTAATGGTACCCACTTGAAGGCCCCTGTGGGCCAAGGAAAGCAAGAAAGACAAAACCACAGAAATGGAACACTGAAAAAGGATCAACATTTTGTCCCCTGCACCAGTCGCAAAACTTACACCAACGGTACAGGGATGTTGTTGCTGGCCTCCTAGTCGAAAGCAACACCTCCATCACATCATCCGGGAGGTCCCAATCCTAATACCTCAACCTTTCAGATACCAAGCGTAAAGGTTGAGAGTCCTGACCTCTCGGTAGGGAAGACGGGTTGAGGGCAGATGGACATTTCTAGGTCTGGGTACCACACTCTCTTGGCCCAATGCTGAGCAATGAGGATCATAGGGGATCCGAATCTCCGTAACCTCCTTTACACTTGAGGACTGACAGGGACTGGAGGAAACGCGTACAGCAGTGGGAAAGACCAATCCACTACGAATGCGTCTCCTAAGGCTCCTCTCGGAGGAAATTCCCTTGAGCAGAATCTCTTGCACTTCCAGTTGGCACTTGTGGCGAAGAGATCCACTTGTGGGGTTCCCCAAAGGGCGAGGATCTCCAGAAGGACTTCCTGAGCCAACTCCCACTCGTGTGAGACCGTGCTCTGCCTGCTCAGAGCGTTAGCTGCCGCATTTTCCTCTCCGGCCAGATGAACTGCAGAGAGCGAAATTTCCTGCTGGATTGCCCAGAACCAGAGCTGCATTGCCTCTCTGCACAACGGGAGCGACCCTACCCCCCTTTTTTTGTTGAGGTAATGCATGGCCACTGTGTTGTCCGTCATGATAAGGACACTCTTCCCCAGCACAGACGGCAGAAAAGCCTTCAAAGCTAGCCTGATGGCCCTCAGCTCTAACAGGTTGTTGTGGAGTTTGGACTCCAATAGAGAGCAATGATCGCTGGCTGTCAAGTCCGAGACATGAGCTCCCCATCCTGTGAGGGAAGCGTCCGTCACTACAGTCACCTCCGGCCACGGTTGCCAAAACGGCTCCCCCTTCATCAGGTTCCCCTCGCTGGCCCATCACAAAAGATCCTGGGAGACCGAGAGTGGAATCTGAACGGGATCTGACATCTTGCCTGAGAACTGCGACCACTGCATCCTGAGAACCCATTGCAGGGATCTCATCCTCAGCCTGGACTCTGGCACCAGAAAAATGCAGGATGCCATGCGGCCGAGCAACCTTAAGACTGAAAGCCGGGAGAGACTGGGCATGTTGAAACTTGTCCACCATCTGCACAATGTGATGAGCCCTCACCTTGGGAGACGAGCACTTCCCCAAGGTGGTGTTCAACACAGCCCGATGTACTGAGCTGTTGAGAAGGTGTCAGATGAGACTTCTTGAAATTGAGGGAGGAGCCCAGCCTGTGGAGGGAGCGGCAGGTGAGACCGAGGTGATCCAATGCTTGCTCGGGAGAACGCGCACGGATCAGCCAGTCATCCAGGTAGGGGTAGACGTGAATCCCCCCCTCACCCGAGATACGCTGCCACCACCACCATTAGCTTGGTGAAGACCCTCGGGCAGAGGTCAATCCAAATGGCAGGACCCGAAACTGAAAGTGCGAGTGACCAGCCGCAAACCTCAGGTACTTTCTGTGCTTGGGATGAATCGGCACATGTAAGTAAGCATCCTGTAGGTCCAGAGACACCAACCAATCCTGAAGTCGAAGGGCCTGGAGGACTTGAGAAAGAGCGACCATCTTGATTGTGTCCTTCCTGAGAAGTTTGTTCAACCAACGCAAGTCCATGATGGGTCTCAATCCCCCAGTCTTTCTTTGGAATCAAAAAATGAGGGGAATACCATCCCTTGTTCCTCTCCGCTACAGGCACCAGTTCTATAGCGCCTTTCTCTGGCAGGGTCAAGATTTCCTGCACAAGGAGCGGATCTGGAAGCTTCAAAGAGAGATTGCCTGGTGGATTGCTGTGAGGCCGCTTTAGGAAGGGAAGGCAGTAGCCGTGGGCTATGGTATCCAGAACCCACGCATCCAAAGTAATAGCTCGCCATTCTTCGAGATGCTGAGACAGTCTGTCCCCAACCGGCGATCCATGGGTCATGGCCTCATGACTGTTTTGGAGCGGCTGCCCCCTAGGACGAAAAGGCAGAGGTTGACGCACAGCTTCGCTTAAAGATTTAGCCGCAGCGTAGGGTTCTGCAATCTCTCAAGGCTCTTGTCAGACTTGCTGCCAAACAAATGCGCGCCATCAAAGAGCATGTTAGAAAAAGACGGGCTTGCACATCCGGGGCAAAACCCGGTTTCCGCAACCACTCAAATCTCATAACGGTGCTCGCAGCCATGGACCAGCTAACACCGTCGGCCGTGTCCAAACCCGACTGAAGGGATTCACACAGGGCATCCTTGTCATCTTGCACAAGAGCAAGGAACCCATCCCTCACTTCCCCTTCAGGAATATGCTCAGCCGCAAGAGAAACAGTTCCACAGAGTGTGTGAAAATCTTGCCAAGGCACAAGTGGAGTTGGCTGATTTTAGTGCCATACTTACCTCAGAAAACACCTTTTGTGCCCAACCGTCTAAGCGTTTGTCGTCCCAATCAGGACGGATGGTAGGGTACGCCGCCTGCCTCGAGGTGGCTGTAGCCGCTTGAACCACCAAACTCTCGGGAGTGGGGTGAGATGAAAGGTAGCTGGGGTCGCTACTGGAAGGGCAGTATTTTTTAGTTAACGATTTGTTAACTGCCGGAAGAGATTCCAGGGCCTGCCAAGCAGCCGCCACCCTTTTCTGCAAGGTCAAATGAAATGGAAACACCGGGTCAGAGGACGGACCTTGATCCAAGATGTCCGTTAAGTCATACTGAATAAAAGCTTCAGGAGGACTGGACCAACCAAGGTATTCAGTAACTCTAGCCATAAGTCTCCTGTATGACGACTCAGCATGAGCCCCAGGCTCAGGCCTGCCAAATTCCACCTCAGGCGAAGTGTCCAGGCCACTAGCGTCATGAAGAGTTTGTCTCAAGTCTTTCAATTGGCAATCCCCTGAAAAGACAGGAGCCACATCAGGCTCAAGACAGGGTCAAGATCAAAATCTGACCTCTCCTCCTCCTCATATATGTCATCCAGAGGGAGGTAAAAGTCCTGTCTCGGAACAGTCGAGGGCCTGGAGTCCATAACAGGACTTGGAAGTAGCCTTCCTAGGAGGATCCACAGTAGCAGCGATCTCCGACGGTAAATTCTGGCCAAAAGGCCACGAAGGCGTTGACGGCTTTGGCACGGGCGCCGACTGCGCCAAGGGCTGATACTGAGGCAAAGCTTTGACGTCCGTATGTGACGGACACAGCGCCAACGGAGTCGACGCAACCTCGAGCCCTTCACAGGTTTCTGTGGTTTCGCTGGGGACGAGGATCGAGGCCTGGAAGCACGTCTCTGGCGACCATCCTGAGCCTTGTCAGAACGGGACCTCGAAGGTTCCCGATGAGGATCGCACTGAGGACCCGAGCCCAAAGGCGTGCGAGCTACGGATTGAGACTGTTCCTTGCCGGCTTCGTTAGAAGGCGCGGACGGAACTGTGCCCTGCGATTGGAAAATCGCCAACATCTGCTCCCTGAAGGCAGCCCATTCCTCCGGAGTCGAAGACTTAGTTGGACAAGCCACTTTCCTCGCTGCGCTTTCCTCCGAGGAGGACGGGGAAGGTGACCGATGACGGCGCTTTCTAGAATGCTGAGACGAGGAGGACGAATGGTGGGAACCACACTAGGATCGAGACCCCTGGGACTCCTTCCGACGCAGAGAGTCACCCCTCGAATCGTCGGTGGACATACCCTTGGACTTGAATTTACGGGACTTACTGGGTTTCGAACCCCTACCTACCTGAAGCTTTCTCTTACGCTCCCGCAAGGCCTTAGCAGTCATTGGCTGGCATTTGGAACAGTCGTCGGTTTCGTGGCTCTCACCCAAGCACCACAAACAAATGCGATGCAGGTCGGTAATCGACATTTTCGACTTGCAGTCCCGGCAAGTCTTGAAGCCAAACCGCGGAGTCGGAGGGGTTGAAGAAGACATTCACGAGGAATACACGATGCGCGCTGAGTCTCCGAAGCAAACACGTTTGCGGAAAAAACAGAACGGAGGCTACGGGCACCGTGCGTCCTATTTATAACATCCGGTGACGTCACCCTCGACGGAGGCCTTCGAGGGACATCGACCGGACGTCATCGACGCAGGACGCACTCTGCCGAAAAACTTTCTGAAGTACACAGCTGTGGACATTACATGTCAAAGATGTGGAATACGTTGGAGGACACAATCCATTCAAATAATCAATTCTAGCAGGAAATTCCTGTCCCCCGAAAACCGCCTCACGCTAGCCAGAGCCATCATCGGAAGCAAACTCGATTATTGCAATGCCATCCTAGCAAGTACATCAGTCAAAAGTCTAACCCAACTCCAACGGGTGCAGAACAATACGCTCTGAGCAGCCCAGGGCCTAAAAACATTCAGAACACATTTCACAAACCAGAAGACTAGCCCACTGGCTACACATCAAAGCCTGCATCGGTTTCAAGATCCTCTCCACATCGCTGCATCTACAACAGAGCACCTTCCTACCGCAACCAGCGGCCCACAAGGAGTGCCAAACCACACCCCCTACGTCGTCCTCCACATTCTCACTGACCATACCCAGATTCACCAGGAAAAGAGCAGGTGGAGTATGCTTCACTGCCACAGCCACCTTTGTGTGGAATTCTCTGCCACCTGTCCTCTAAGATGAACCCGCCTATTGCACCTTTCGTAAGAAATTGAAAACAGCCCTATTCAACAAATATGCATAAACTGACATATATATATATATATATATATGGGATACATTACTCACCGTAATCGTATTTCTGATGCTTGTATCTGCTTAGATTCACATGCTGTGCATAGGCCGACATCTAGTGGAAGCTGCGGAGTATTACAGTTTGTTTTTCGAAACTCGAAAATGGGCGTCGACACAGGCGTGCCAGTAATACTATCCCTAGTGTGACGTCCACTGTACCCAAGATCCCTCACGCGTCTAGGATCCTCAGATTGTATTTTTTCCTGACATGAGGAAGCATGAGGAGTAGCGTGAGTACTGATAATCCAAGCAGATAGAAAGAAAGGTAAGACTACAAGTAATCATGCGCCTTCTCTCGGAGGGGAGGAAGGGTGGGTCGCATGTGAATCTAAACAGATACAAGCATCAGAAATACGATTACGGTGAGTAATGTATCCCTTCTGAGGCTTGTGGAATCTGCTTAGATCACATGCTGTGCATAGATTAGCGAGCAGTACCAGAAGAAGGAGGTGGGATGTGAGAAGAGTCATGAGCAAACAGGTGTCTCAGAACCGCTTGTCCCACTTGTGTATCTGTCTTGGAATGAGTGTCAATGCAGTAATGCTGAGTAAAAGTGTGAATAGAGCTCCAAGTAGCTGCTTTGCAAATGGTGTCGAGGGGAACATTTGCAATGAAAGCCAGAGTGGCCCCAATGCCTCTAGTAGAGTGGGCTCTTGGCGTAAAAGGCAGAGTTTTTTCAGAAAGAGAGTAACACAGCTGTATACAGTTGATAATCCACTTCGAGATAGCGCCTTTAGAGACGCGATCTCCCTCTCTGCCTGTAGCTACGGAGACAAACAGTTGATCTGTTTTCCTTAGCGGTCTGGTTTTGTTTACATAGTAGAGGACCGCCCTACGCACATCTAGGGTGTGTAGTTTCACCTCAGCCGAGCTTTGCGGGTTCTGGAAGAAAGCCGGAAGCTCGATGGACTGGTTTACATGGAATTTAGATATAAATTTAGGTGAGAACCTAGGGTGTGTGCGTAAAACCAGTTTGTCTTTGTGGATAGTAAAGAAAGGATCCTGCACTGACAGAGCCTGAATTTCACTGACCCTTCTTATAGAGGTAATGGCTACTAAGAAGGCCGTTTTATAAGTCAGGTTTTTGAGACTACTTTTATGCATGGGTTCGAAAGGGGGGCCCATGAGCTTAGCTAGCACCACATTGAGGTCCCATCCTGGCGGTGGGTTCGAAATAGGAGGGTGAAGTCTCTTTACTCCTTCCATGAAGGCTTTAACTACTGGTACTTTCCACCACGATACCTTGTTATGGGATGTGGTGTACGCCGAGAGGGCAGCCAGGTGTACTTTCAGAGAGTTAAAAACCAAACCTGCGTCCAGCAGGTGGAGCATGTATGTTACAACGTTGGAAGGAGTGCAATCAACTGGGTTGATTTGTTTATTCTGGCACCAAATAACGAATCTCTTCCACTTGTCAAAGTAACAGTGCCTTGTGTTTGGTTTCCTGGATTCTTTTAGGATGTCCATGCACCTCTGTGGTAAATTGAGATGCCCAAACTCTATGACTTCAGGAGCCATGCTGCCAGGTTCATTGAGTTGGGTTCCTGGTGCACTGTTTGACCTTGTTGCTGGGACAGTAGGTTGTACCAGGCTGGGAGTTTGATGGGCTCGCACACCGCCATCCTGCGTAGGTGTGGAAACCATGGTTGTCTCGCCCACATGGGAGCAACTAGGATGAGCGTCATCGATTCCTTGTTCATCTTGTACACCACCTTCCTGATGAGGAGTTGGTGGAAAAGCGTACGCAAACATCCCTGACCAGTTCATCCACAGGGCGTTCCCTTGGGAGTCTGGCTGGGGGAACCTGGATGCAAATCCTGGGCATTGTTTGTTTTCGCTTGTGGCGAATAGGTCTATAGTGGGGAAACCCCACTGAGAGAAGAGATCTTCTACGATATCTCTGAAGGACCCATTCGTGTTCTTCTGGGAGGGAGTCTCTGCTTAGGGCATCCGCTAGGGAATTGAGCTCCCCTGGAACATGTTGTGATGACAGGAAGATGTTCCGTCTGAGTGCCCATATCCAGATTTTCTGGGCAAGCTTGGACAGATTTGGCGAACGAGTCCCTCCTTGTTTGTTCAGATAGAACATGGCCGTCGTGCTGTCCGTCCGGATCTGCACCGACAAGTTTAGCAGATGGGGCTCGAACGCCCGAAGCGCTCGGAATACTGCCAGAAGCTCCAGCAGGTTGATGTGGTTCTTGGCTACTGAGTGAGACCAGAGACCCTGAGCTGTGTGGTGGAGATGGTGAGCTCCCCACCCAGTCAGGCATGCATCTGTAGTCACCACTGCTTGTACTTCGGGATCGTAAAAGGGTTTTCCCCTTGCGAGATTCTCTCTTGTCCACCAGTGTAAGCTCTGTACGAGTGTTGGCGAAACGACCACTAGATCGTCCCACTGACCACTT